>NC_135499.1:5201846-5509971 GCF_052857255.1 Amblyomma americanum
ATGCAATATCAGAAGTAATTTCCGCCCTTGCTGCTCTCCTGTGGAGAAGGCCATTGCTGGTGCACTTGACCGCATGATCAGTACTTTCAGTGATGCAATATCAGAAGTAATTTCCGCGCAGGCTGCTCTGCAGTGGAGAATGCTGTTGCTGGTTTACTTGACTGCACGATCGGTGCATTCAGTGATGCATTATCAAAAGTAATTTCCGCCCAGGCTGCTCTGCTGTGGGGAAGGCCATTGCTGGTGTACTTGACCGCATGATCAGTACGTTCAGTGATGAGATATCAGAAGTTTTTTCCGCGCAGGCTGCTCTGCTGTGGAGAAGACCACTTCTGGTTGCTTGACCGCATGATCAGTACGTTCAGTGATGCAATATCAGAAATAATTTCCGCGCAGGCTGCTCTGCTGTGGAGAAGGCCATTGCTGGTGTACATAACCGCATGATCAGTATGTTCAGTAATGCAATATCAGAAGTAATTTCCGCGCAGGCTGCTCTGCTGTGGAGAAGGCTGTTGCTGGTATACTTGACTGAAAAATCGGTACGTTCACTGATGCATTATCACAAGTAATTTCCGCGCGGGCTGCTCTGCAGTGAAGGCTGTTGCTCGTATACTTGACCTCATGATCGGTACGTTCGCTGATGTTATATCTGAAGTTATTTCGGTGCGGGCTGCTCTGCCGTGGAGAATGTCATTGCTGGTGTACTTGACCGTATGATCGGTACGTTCAGTGATGCAATATCACAAGTAAATTCAGCGCAGGCTGCTCTGCAGTGGAGAATGCCATTGCTGGAGTACTTGACCGCATGATCGGTACGTTCAGTGATGCAATATCACAAGTAAATTCAGCGCAGGCTGCTCTGCAGTGGAGAATGCCATTGCTGGAGTACTTGACCGTATGATCGGTACGTTCAGTGATGCAATATCACAAGTAATTTCCGCGAAGGGTGCTCTGCAGTGGAGAATGCTATTGGTGGTGTACTTGACCGAATGATCGGTACGTTCAGTGATGCAATATCACAAGTAAATTCCGCGCAGGCTGCTCTGCAGTGGAGAGTGCCATTGCTGGTGTACTTGACCGCATGATCGGTAGGTTCAGTGATGCAATATCACAAGTAATTTCCGCGCAGGCTGCTCTGCAGTGGAGAATGCCTATGCTAGTGTACTTGGCCGTATGATCGGTACGTTCAGTGATGCATTATCACAAGTATTTCCGCGCAGGCTGCTCTGCAGGGGAGAAGGCTGTTGCTCGTATACTTGAGTGCATGATCGGTACGTTCGGTGATGTTATATCAGATGTAATTTCCGCGCAGGCTGCTCTGCCGTGGAAAATGCCATTGCTGGTGTACTTTAACGTATGATCGGTACGTTCAGTGATGCAATATCACAAGTAATTTCCGCGCAGGCTGCTCTGCAATGGAGAATGCCATTGCTGGCGTACTTGACCGTATGATCGGTACGTTCAGTGATGCAATATCACATGTAATTTGCGCGCAGGCTGCTCTGCAGTGGAGAATCCCATTGCTGTTGTAGTTGACCGTATGATCGGTACGTTCAGTGATGCAATATCACAAGTAACTTCCGCGCAGGCTGCTCTGCAGTGGAGAATGCCATTGCTGTTGTACTTGTCCGTATGATCGGTACGTTAGGTGATGCAATATCACAAGTTTTTCCGCGTAGGCTGCTCTGCAGTGGAGAATGCCATTACTGTTGTAGTTGACCGTATGATCGGTACATTCAGTGATGCAATATCACAAGTTGTGTCCGCGCAGGCTGCTCTGCAGTGGAGAATGCCATTGCTGGTGTGCTTGACCGTATGATCGGTACGTTAGGAGATGCAATATCAGAATTAATTTCCGCGCAGGCTGCTCTGCAGTGGAGAATGCCATTGCTGGTGTACTTGACCGTGCGATCGGTACGTTCAGTGATGCAATACCACAAGTAATTTCCGCGTAGGCTGCTCTGCAGTGGAGAATGCCATTGCTGGTGTACTTGACCGCATGATAGGTACGTTCAGTGATGCAATATCACAAGTAAATTCCGCGCAGGCTGCTCTGCAGGGGAGAAGGCTGTTGCTCGTATACTTGAGTGCATGATCGGTACGTTCGGTGATCTTATATCAGAAGTAATTTCCGCGCAGGCTGCTTTGCCGTGGAGAAGGCCATTGCAGGTGTACTTCACCGGATGATCAGTACTTTCAGTGATGCAATATCACAAGTAATTTCCGCGCAGGCTGCTCTGCCGTGGAGAAGGCTGTTTCTGGTATACTTGACTGCTTGATCGGTACGTTCAGTGATGCATTTCCACAAGTAATTTCCGCGCAGGCTGCTCTGCTGTGGAGATGGCCTTTGCTGGTGTACTTGACCGCATGATCAGTATACGTTCAGTGATGCAATATCAAAAGTAATTTCCGCGCAGGCTGCTCTGCAGTGAAGGCTGTCTCTCGTATACTTGACCGCATGATCGGTACGTTCGGTGTTGTTATATCTGAAGTAATTTCGGCGCAGGGTGCTCTGCCGTGGAGAATGCCATTGCTGGTGTATTGACCGTATGATCGGTATGTTCAGTGATGCAATATCACAAGTAATTTCCGCGGAGGCTGCTCCGCAGTGGAGAATGCCATTGCTGGCGTACTTGACCGCATGATCGGTACGTTCAGTGATGCAATATCACAAGTAATTTCCGCGCAGGCTGCTCTGCTGTGGAGAAGGCCATTGCTGGTGTACTTGACCGTATGATCGGTACGTTCAGTGATGCAATATCACAAGTAATTTCCGCGCAGGCTGCTCTGCAGTGGAGAATGCCATTGGTGGTGTACTTAACCGCATGATCAGTAGGTTCAGTGATGCATTATCACAAGTAGTTTCTGCGCAGGCTGCTCTGCAGTGGAGAATGCCACTGCTGGTGTATTTGAATTCATGATCAGCACGTTCAATGATGCATTATCACAAGTAATTTCCACGCAGGCTGCTCTGCGGTGAGAAGGCCACTGCTGGTGTACTTGACCGCATGATCAGTACGTTCAGTGATGAGTTATCACAAGGAATTTCCGCGCAGGCTGCTCTGCTGTGGAGAAAGCGATTGCTGGTGTTTTTGACCGCATGATCAGTACGTTCAGTAAAGCAATATCAGAAGCAATTTCCCCGCAGTACGTTCAGTTATGCATTATCACAAGTAATATCCACGCAAACTGCTCTGCAGTGGAGATGGCTGTTGCTGGTGTACTTGACCGCATGATCAGTATGTTCAGTGATGCAATATCAGAAGTAATTTCCGCGCAGGCTGCTCTGCTGTGGAGAAAGCCATCACTGGTGTACTTGACCGCATGATCAGTAGGTTCAGTGATGCATTATCACAAGTAGTTTCTGCGCAGGCTGCTCTGCAGTGGAGACTGCCACTGCTGGTGTATTTGACCTCATGATCAGCTCGTTCAATGATGCATTATCACAAGTAATTCCCGCGCAGGCTGCTCTGCGGCGCACAAGGCTGTTGCTGGTGTACTTGACCGCATGATCAGTACGTTCAGTGATTAGTTATCACAAGTAATTTCCGTGCAGGCTGCTCTACAGTGGAGAAGGCAGTTGCTGGTATACTTCACTGCATGATCGGTGCGTTCAGTGATGCATTATCACAAGTAACTTCCGCCCAGGCTGCTCTGCTGTGGAGAAGGCCATTGCTGGTGTACTTGACCGCATGATCAGTACGTTCAGTGATGCAATATCAGAAGTAATTTCCCCGTAGGCTGCTCTGGAGTGGAGAAGGCTGTTGCTGGTATACTTGACTGCATGATGGGTGCGTTCAGTGATGCATTATCACAAGTAATATCCGCGCAGGCTGCTGTGCAGTGGAGAAGGCTGTTGCTGGTATACTTGACTGCTTGATCGGTACGTTCAGTGATGCAATATCAGAAGTAATTTCCGCGCAGGCTGCTCTGCTGTGGAGAAAGCCATCACTGGTGTACTTAATCGCATGATCAGTAGGTTCAGTGATGCATTATCACAAGTAGTTTCTGCGCAGGCTGCTCTGCAGTGGAGAATGCCACTGCTGGTGTATTTGACCTCATGATCAGAACGTTCAATGATGCATTATCACAAGTAATTTCCGCGCAGGCTGCTCTGCGGTGAGAAAACCGCTGCTGGTGTATTTGACCGCATGATCAGTACGTCCAGTGACGCAATATCACAAGTAATTTCCGAGCAGGCTGCTCTGCGGCGGAGAAGGCTGTTGCTGGTGTACTTGACCGCGTGATCAGTACGTTCAATGATGCAATATCAGAAGTAATTTCCGCCCTTGCTGCTCTCCTGTGGAGAAGGCCATTGCTGGTGCACTTGACCGCATGATCAGTACTTTCAGTGATGCAATATCAGAAGTAATTTCCGCGCAGGCTGCTCTGCAGTGGAGAATGCTGTTGCTGGTTTACTTGACTGCACGATCGGTGCATTCAGTGATGCATTATCAAAAGTAATTTCCGCCCAGGCTGCTCTGCTGTGGGGAAGGCCATTGCTGGTGTACTTGACCGCATGATCAGTACGTTCAGTGATGAAATATCAGAAGTTTTTTCCGCGCAGGCTGCTCTGCTGTGGAGAAGACCACTTCTGGTTACTTGACCGCATGATCAGTACGTTCAGTGATGCAATATCAGAAATAATTTCCGCGCAGGCTGCTCTGCTGTGGAGAAGGCCATTGCTGGTGTACATAACCGCATGATCAGTACGTTCAGTAATGCAATATCAGAAGTAATTTCCGCGCAGGCTGCTCTGCTGTGGAGAAGGCTGTTGCTGGTATACTTGACTGAAAAATCGGTACGTTCACTGATGCATTATCACAAGTAATTTCCGCGCGGGCTGCTCTGCAGTGAAGGCTGTTGCTCGTATACTTGACCTCATGATCGGTACGTTCGCTGATGTTATATCTGAAGTTATTTCGGTGCGGGCTGCTCTGCCGTGGAGAATGTCATTGCTGGTGTACTTGACCGTATGATCGGTACGTTCAGTGATGCAATATCACAAGTAAATTCAGCGCAGGCTGCTCTGCAGTGGAGAATGCCATTGCTGGAGTACTTGACCGTATGATCGGTACGTTCAGTGATGCAATATCACAAGTAATTTCCGCGAAGGGTGCTCTGCAGTGGAGAATGCTATTGGTGGTGTACTTGACCGAATGATCGGTACGTTCAGTGATGCAATATCACAAGTAAATTCCGCGCAGGCTGCTCTGCAGTGGAGAATGCCATTGCTTGTGTACTTGACCGCATGATCGGTAGGTTCAGTGATGCAATATCACAAGTAATTTCCGCGCAGGCTGCTCTGCAGTGGAGAATGCCTATGCTAGTGTACTTGGCCGTATGATCGGTACGTTCAGTGATGCATTATCACAAGTATTTCCGCGCAGGCTGCTCTGCAGGGGAGAAGGCTGTTGCTCGTATACTTGAGTGCATGATCGGTACGTTAGGTGATGTTATATCAGATGTAATTTCCGCGCAGGCTGCTCTGCCGTGGAAAATGCCATTGCTGGTGTACTTTAACGTATGATCGGTACGTTCAGTGATGCAATATCACAAGTAATTTCCGCGCAGGCTGCTCTGCAATGGAGAATGCCATTGCTGGCGTACTTGACCGTATGATCGGTACGTTCAGTGATGCAATATCACATGTAATTTCCGCGCAGGCTGCTCTGCAGTGGAGAATTCCATTGCTGTTGTAGTTGACCGTATGATCGGTACGTTTAGTGATGCAATATCACAAGTAACTTCCGCGCAGGCTTCTCTGCAGTGGAGAATGCCATTGCTGTTGTACTTGACCGTATGATCGGTACGTTAGGTGATGCAATATCACAAGTTTTTTTCCGCGTAGGCTGCTCTGCAGTGGAGAATGCCATTGCTGGTGTACTTGACCGTATGATCGGTACGTTCAGTGATGCAATATCACAAGTAATTTCAGCGCAGGCTGCTCTGCAGTGGAGAATGCCATTGCTGGTGTATTGACCGTATGATCGGTACATTCAGTGATGCAATATCACAAGTAATGTCCGCGCAGGCTGCTCTGCAGTGGAGAATGCCATTGCTGGTGTGCTTGACCGTATGATCGGTACGTTAGGAGATGCAATATCACAATTAATTTCCGCGCAGGCTGCTCTGCAGTGGAGAATGCCATTGCTGGTGTACTTGACCGTGCGATCGGTACGTTCAGTGATGCAATACCACAAGTAATTTCCGCGTAGGCTGCTCTGCAGTGGAGAATGCCATTGCTGGCGTACTTGACCGCATGATCGGTACGTTCAGTGATGCAATATCACAAGTAATTTCCGCGCAGGCTGCTCTGCTGTGGAGAAGGCCATTGCTGGTGTACTTGACCGCATGATCAGTATACGTTCAGTGATGCATTATCAAAAGTAATTTCCGCGCAGGCTGCTCTGCTGTGGAGAAGGCTGTTGCTGGTATACTTGACTGCGTAATCGGTACGTTCAGTGATGCAATATCACAAGTAATTTCCGCGCAGGCTGCTCTGCAGTGGAGAATGCCATTGGTGGTGTACTTGACTGAATGATCGGTACGTTCAGTGATGCAATATCACAAGTAATTTCCGCGCAGGCTGCTCTGCAGTGGAGAATGCTATTGCTGGTGTACTTGACCGCATGATCGGTACGTTCAGTGATGCAATATCAGAATTAATTTCCGCGCAGGCTGCTCTGCTGTGGAGAAGGCCATTGCTGGTGTACATAACCGCATGATCAGTACGTTCAGTGATGCAATATCAAAAGTAATTTCCGCGCAGGCTGCTCTGCAGTGAAGGCTGTTGCTCGTATACTTGACCTCATGATCGGTACGTTCGGTGATGTTATATCTGAAGTTATTTTTGGTGCGGGCTGCTCTGCCGTGGAGAATGTCATTGCTGGTGCACTTGACCGTATGATCGGTACGTTCAGTGATGCAATATCACAAGTAAATTCAGCGCAGGCTGCTCTGCAGTGGAGAATGCCATTGCTGGAGTACTTGACCGTATGATCGGTACGTTCAGTGATGCAATATCACAAGTAATTTCCGCGAAGGGTGCTCTGCAGTGGAGAATGCTATTGGTGGTGTACTTGACCGAATGATCGGTACGTTCAGTGATGCAATATCACAAGTAAATTCCGCGCAGGCTGCTCTGCAGTGGAGAATTCCATTGCTGGTGTACTTGACCGCATGATCGGTAGGTTCAGTGATGCAATATCACAAGTAATTTCCGCGCAGAATGCTCTGCAATGGAGAATGCCTATGCTAGTGTACTTGGCCGTATGATCGGTACGTTCAGTGATGCATTATCACAAGTATTTCCGCGCAGGCTGCTCTGCAGGGGAGAAGGCTGTTGCTCGTATACTTGAGTGCATGATCGGTACGTTCGGTGATGTTATATCAGATGTAATTTCCGCGCAGGCTGCTCTGCCGTGGAAAATGCCATTGCTGGTGTACTTTAACGTATGATCGGTACGTTCAGTGATGCAGTATCACAAGTAATTTCCGCGCAGGCTGCTCTGCAATGGAGAATGCCATTGCTGGCGTACTTGACCGTATGATCGGTACGTTCAGTGATGCAATATCACATGTAATTTCCGCGCAGGCTGCTCTGCAGTGGAGAATTCCATTGCTGTTGTAGTTGACCGTATGATCGGTACGTTTAGTGATGCAATATCACAAGTAACTTCCGCGCAGGCTGCTCTGCAGTGGAGAAGGCCATTGCTGTTGTACTTGACCGTATGATCGGTACGTTAGGTGATGCAATATCACAAGTTTTTTCCGCGTAGGCTGCTCTGCAGTGGAGAATGCCATTGCTGGTGTACTTGACCGTATGATCGGTACGTTCAGTGATGCAATATCACAAGTAATTTCAGCGCAGGCTGCTCTGCAGTGGAGAATGCCATTGCTGTTGTAGTTGACCGTATGATCGGTACATTCAGTGATGCAATATCACAAGTAATGTCCGCGCAGGCTGCTCTGCTGTGGAGAATGCCATTGCTGGTGTGCTTGACCGTATGATCGGTACGTTAGGAGATGCAATATCACAATTAATTTCCGCGCAGGCTGCTCTGCAGTGGAGAATGCCATTGCTGGTGTACTTGACCGTGCGATCGGTACGTTCAGTGATGCAATACCACAAGTAATTTCCGCGTAGGCTGCTCTGCACTGGAGAATGCCATTGCTGGTGTACTTGACCGCATGATAGGTACGTTCAGTGATGCAATATCACAAGTAAATTCCGCGCAGGCTGCTCTGCAGGGGAGAAGGCTGTTGCTCGTATACTTGAGTGCATGATCGGTACGTTCAGTGATGCAATATCACAAGTAATTTCCGCGCAGGCTTATCTGCAGTGGAGAATGCCATTGGTGGTGTACTTGACCGAATGATCGGTACGTTCAGTGATGCAATATCACAAGTAATTTGCGCGCAGGCTGCTCTGCAGTGGAGAATGCTATTGCTGGTGTACTTGACCGCATGATCGGTACGTTCAGTGATGCAATATCACAAGTAATTTCCGCGCAGGCTGCTCTGCTGTGTAGAAGGCCATTGCTGGTGTACTTGACCGCATGATCAGTATACGTTCAGTGATGCATTATCAAAAGTAATTTCCGCGCAGGCTGCTCTGCTGTGGAGAAGGCTGTTGCTGGTATACTTGACTGCATAATCGGTACGTTCAGTGATGCAATATCAGAAGTAATTTCCGCGCAGGCTGCTCTCCAGTAGAGAATGCCACTGCTGGTGTACTTGACCGTATGATCGGTACGTTCAGTGATGCAATATCACAAGTAATTTCCGCGCAGGCTGCTCTGCAGTGGAGAATGCCATTGCTGGTGTAGTTGACCGTATGATCGGTACGTTCAGTGATGGAATATCACAAGTAATGTCCGCGCAGGCTGCTCTGCAGTGGAGAATGCCATTGCTGGTGTACTTGACCGTATGATCGGTACGTTAGGTGATGCAATATCACAAGTTTTTTCCGCGCAGGCTGCTCTGCAGTGGAGAATGCCATTGCTGGTGTACTTGACCGTATGATCGGTACGTTCAGTGATGCAATTTCACAAGTAATTTCCGCGCAGGCTGCTCTGCAGTGGAGAATGCCATTGCTGGTGTAGTTGACCGTATGATCGGTACGTTCAGTGATGCAATATCACAAGTAATTTCCGCGCAGGCTGCTCTGCAGTAGAGAATTCCATTGCTGGTGTACTTGACCGCATGATCGGTACGTTCAGTGATGCAATATCACAAGTAATTTCCGCGCAGGCTGCTCTGCTGTGGAGAAGGCTTTTGCTGGTATATTTGACTGCATAATCGGTACGTTCAGTGATTCATTATCACAAGTAATATCCGCGCATTCTGCTCTGCAGTGAAGGCTGTTGCTCGTATACTTGAGTGCATGATAGGTACGCTCAGTGATGCAATATCACAAGTAATTTCCGCGCAGGCTGCTCTGCAATGGAGAATGCCATTGCAGGTGTACTTGACCGTATGATCGGTACGTTCAGTGATGCAATATCACATGTAATTTCCGCGCAGGCTGCTCTGATGTGGAGAATTCCATTGCTGTTGTAGTTGAGCGCATGATCGGTACGTTCGGTGATCTTATATCAGAAGTAATTTCCGCGCAGGCTGCTTTGCCGTGGAGAAGGCCATTGCAGGTGTACTTCACCGGATGATCAGTACTTTCAGTGATGCAATATCACAAGTAATTTCCGCGCAGGCTGCTCTGCCGTGGAGAAGGCTGTTTCTGGTATACTTGACTGCTTGATCGATACGTTCAGTGATGCATTTCCACAAGTCATTTCCGCGCAGGCTGCTCTGCTGTGGAGAAGGCCATTGCTGGTGTACTTGACCGCACGATCAGTATACGTTCAGTGATGCAATATCAAAAGTAATTTCCGCGCAGGCTGCTCTGCAGTGAAGGCTGTTGCTCGTATACTTGACCGCCTGATCGGTACGTTCGGTGATGTTATATCTGAAGTAATTTCGGCGCCGGGTGCTCTGCCGTGGAGAATCCTTTGCTGGTGTATTGACCGTATGATCGGTACGTTCAGTGATGCAATATCACAAGTAATTTCCGCGGAGGCTGCTCTGCAGTGGAGAAGGCCATTGCTGGTGTACTTGACCGTATGATCGGTACGTTCAGTGATGCAATATCAAAAGTAATTTCCGCGCAGGCTGCTCTGCTGTGGAGAAGGCTGTTGCTGGTATACTTGACTGCATAATCGGTACGTTCAGTGATGCAATATCACAAGTAATTTCCGCGCAGGCTTGTCTGCAGTGGAGAATGCCATTGGTGGTGTACTTGACCGAATGATCGGTACGTTCAGTGATGCAATATCACAAGTAATTTGCGCGCAGGCTGCTCTGCAGTGGAGAATGCTATTGCTGGTGTACTTGACCGCATGATCGGTACGTTCAGTGATGCAATATCACAAGTAATTTCCGCGCAGGCTGCTCTGCTGTGTAGAAGGCCATTGCTGGTGTACTTGACCGCATGATTAGTATACGTTCAGTGATGCATTATCAAAAGTAATTTCCGCGCAGGCTGCTCTGCTGTGGAGAAGGCTGTTGCTGGTATACTTGAATGCATAATCGGTACGTTCAGTGATGCAATATCAGAAGTAATTTCCGCGCAGGCTGCTCTCCAGTAGAGAATGCCACTGCTGGTTTACTTGACCGTATGATCGGTACGTTCAGTGATGCAATATCACAAGTAATTTCCGCGCAGGCTGCTCTGCAGTGGAGAATGCCATTGCTGGTGTAGTTGACCGTATGATCGGTACGTTCAGTGATGGAATATCACAAGTAATGTCCGCGCAGGCTGCTCTGCAGTGGAGAATGCCATTGCTGGTGTACTTGACCGTATGATCGGTACGTTAGGTGATGCAATATCACAAGTTTTTTCCGCGCAGGCTGCTCTGCAGTGGAGAATGCCATTGCTGGTGTACTTGACCGTATGATCGGTACGTTCAGTGATGCAATTTCACAAGTAATTTCCGCGCAGGCTGCTCTGCAGTGGAGAATGCCATTGCTGGTGTAGTTGACAGTATGATCGGTACGTTCAGTGATGCAATATCACAAGTAATTTCCGCGCAGGCTGCTCTGCAGTGGATAATTCCATTGCTGGTGTACTTGACCGCATGATCGGTACGTTCAGTGATGCAATATCACAAGTAATTTCCGCGCAGGCTGCTCTGCTGTGGAGAAGGCTTTTGCTGGTATATTTGACTGCATAATCGGTACGTTCAGTGATTCATTATTTCATTTCATTTCATTTCATTTATTGAAGCCTTAAGGGCCCGTGGGCATTACATAAGGCGGGGGCAAGAACAGTGTGTACAACATATGGTACCAGCTCAACAAAAACAAAAACAAAAAGCAATGAAACGAAACAAAGCAAAACATTAAAATTAAAACATTAAAATTAAAAACATTAAAGGAGATAGTAACACAGGATCAGATTATTTGTAATATCCGCGCATTCTGCTCTGCAGTGAAGGCTGTTGCTCGTATACTTGAGTGCATGATAGGTACGCTCAGTGATGCAATATCACAAGTAATTTCCGCGCAGGCTGCTCTGCAGTGGAGGAGGCCATTGCAGGTGTACTTCACCGGATGATCAGTACTTTCAGGGATGCAATATCAGAAGAAATTTTCGCGCAGGCTGCTCTGCAGTGTAGAAGGCTGTTGCTGGTATACTTGACTGCTCGATCGGTACGTTCAGTGATGCATTTTCACAAGTAATTTCCGCGCAGGCTGCTCTGCTGTGCAGAAGGCCATTGCTGGTGTACTTGACCGCATGATCAGTATACGTTCAGTGATGCAATATCAGAAGTAATTTCCACGCAGGCTGCTCTGCGGTGAGAAGGCCACTGCTGGTGTACTTGACCGCATGTTCACTACGTTCAGTGATGAGTTATCACAAGTAATTTCCGCGCAGGCTGCTCTGCTGTGGAGAAGGCGATTGCTGGTGTTCTTGACCGCATGATCAGTACGTTCAGTAAAGCAATATCAGAAGCAATTTCCCCGCAGTACGTTCAGTTATGCATTATCACAAGCAATATCCACGCAAACTGCTCTGCAGTGTAGAAGGCTGTTGCTGGTGTACTTGACCGCATGATCAGTACGTTCAGTGATGCAATATCAGAAGTAATTTCCGCGCAGGCTGCTCTGCTGTGGAGAAAGCCATCACTGGTGTACTTGACCGCATGATCAGTAGGTTCAGTGATGCATTATCACAAGTAGTTTCTGCGCAGGCTGCTCTGCAGTTGAGAATGCCACTGCTGGTGTATTTGACCTCATGATCAGCTCGTTCAATGATGCATTATCACAAGTAATTCCCGCGCAGGCTGCTCTGCGGTGAGAAGGCCACTGCTGGCGTATTTGACCGCATGATCAGTACGTTCATTGTGACGCAATATCACAAGTAATTTCCGCGCAGGCTGCTCTACAGTGGAGAAGGCAGTTGCTGGTATACTTCACTGCATGATCGGTGCGTTCAGTGATGCATTATCACAAGTAATTTCCGCCCAGGCTGCTCTGCTGTGGAGAAGGCCATTGCTGGTGTACTTGACCGCATGATCAGTACGTTCAGTGATGCAATATCAGAAGTAATTTCCCCGTAGGCTGCTCTGGAGTGGAGAAGGCTGTTGCTGGTATACTTGACTGCTTGATCGGTATGTTCAGTGATGCAATATCACAATTTCCGCGCAGGCTGCTCTGCAGTGGAGAATGCCATTGCTGGTGTACTTGACCGCATGATCGGTACGTTCAGTGATGCAATATCACAAGTAATTTCCGCGCAGGCTGCTCTGCAGTGGAGAATGCCATTACTGGTGTACGTGACCGCATGATCGGTACGTTCAGTGATGCAATATCACAAGTAATTTCCGCGCAGGCTGGTCTGCAGTGGAAAACGCCATTGCTGCTCTAGTTGACCGTATGATCGGTACGTTCAGTGATGCAATATCACAAGTAATTTTCGCGCAGGCTGCTCTGCTGTGGAGAAGGCCATTGCTGGTGTACATAACCGCATGATCAGTACGTTCAGTGATGCAATATCAGAAGTAATTTCCGCGCAGGCTGCTCTGCTGTGGAGAAGGCTGTTGCTGGTATACTTGACTGCATGATCGGTACGTTCACTGATGCATTATCACAAGTAATTTCCGCGCGGGCTGCTCTGCAGTGAAGGCTGTTGCTCGTATACTTGACCTCATGATCGGTATGTTCGGTGATGTTATATCTGAAGTTATTTCGGTGCGGGCTGCTCTGCCGTGGAGAATGTCATTGCTGGTGTACTTGACCGTATGATCGGTACGTTCAGTGATGCAATATCACAAGTAAATTCAGCGCAGGCTGCTCTGCAGTGGAGAATGCCATTGCTGGAGTACTTGACCGTATGATCGGTACGTTCAGTGATGCAATATCACAAGTAATTTCCGCGCAGGGTGCTCTGCAGTGGAGAATGCTATTGGTGGTGTACTTGACCGAATGATCGGTACGTTCAGTGATGCAATATCACAAGTAAATTCCGCGCAGGCTGCTCTGCAGTGGAGAATGCCATTGCTGGTGTACTTGACCGCATGATCGGTAGGTTCAGTGATGCAATATCACAAGTAATTTCCGAGCAGGCTGCTCTGCAGTGGAGAATGCCATTTCTAGTGTACTTGGCCGTATTATCGGTACGTTCAGTGATGTATTATCACAAGTATTTCCGCGCAGGCTGCTCAGCAGGGGAGAAGGCTGTTGCTCGTATACTTGAGTGCATGATCGGTACGTGCGGTGATGTTATATCAGATGTAATTTCCGCGCAGGCTGCTCTGCCGTGGAGAATGCCATTGCTGGTGTACTCTAACGTATGATCGGTACGTTCAGTGATGCAATATCACAAGTAATTTCCGCGCAGGCTGCTCTGCAATGGAGAATACCATTGCTGGCGTACTTGACCGTATGATCGGTACGTTCAGTGATGCAATATCACATGTAATTTCCGCGCAGGCTGCTCTGCAGTGGAGAATTCCATTGCTGGTGTAGTTGACCGTATGATCGGTACGTTCAGTGATGCAATATCACAAGTAACTTCCGCGCAGGCTGCTCTGCAGTGGAGAATGCCATTGCTGGTGTGCTTGACCGTATGATCGGTACGTTAGGAGATGCAATATCACAATTAATTTCCGCGCAGGCTGCTCTGCAGTGGAGAATGCCATTGCTGGTGTACTTGACCGTGCGATCGGTACGTTCAGTGATGCAATACCACAAGTAATTTCCGCGCAGGCTGCTCTGCAGTGGAGAATGCCATTGCTGGTGTACTTGACCGCATGATAGGTACGTTCAGTGATGCAATATCACAAGTAAATTCCGCGCAGGCTGCTCTGCAGGGGAGAAGGCTGTTGCTCGTATACTTGAGTGCATGATCGGTACGTTCGGTGATCTTATATCAGAAGTAATTTCCGCGCAGGCTGCTCTGCCGTGGAGAAGGCCATTGCAGGTGTACTTCACCGGATGATCAGTACTTTCAGTGATGCAATATCACAAGTAATTTCCGCGCAGGCTGCTCTGCCGTGGAGAAGGCTGTTTCTGGTATACTTGACTGCTTGATCGGTACGTTCAGTGATGCATTTCCACAAGTAATTTCCGCGCAGGCTGCTCTGCTGTGGAGAAGGCCATTGCTGGTGTACTTGACCGCATGATCAGTATACGTTCAGTGATGCAATATCAAAAGTAATTTCCGCGCAGGCTGCTCTGCAAAGAAGGCTGTTGCTCGTATACTTGACCGCATGATCGGTACGTTCGGTGATGTTATATCTGAAGTAATTTCGGCGCAGGGTGCTCTGCCGTGGAGAATGCCATTGCTGGTGTATTGACCGTATGATCGGTACGTTCAGTGATGCAATATCACAAGTAATTTCCGCGGAGGCTGCTCTGCAGTGGAGAAGGCCATTGCTGGTGTACTTGACCGTATGATCGGTACGTTCAGTGATGCAATATCACAAGTAATTTCCGCGCAGGCTGCTCTGCAGTGGAGAGTGCCATTGCTGGCGTACTTGACCGCATGATCGGTACGTTCAGTGATGCAATATCACAAGTAATTTCCGCGTATGCTGCTCTGCAGTGGAGAATGCCATTGCTGGTGTACTTGACCGCATGATTGGTACGTTCAGTGATGCATTTTCACAAGTAAATTCCGCGCAGGCTGCTCTGCTGTGAAGAAAGCCATCACTGGTGTACTTAACCGCATGATCAGTAGGTTCAGTGATGCATTATCACAAGTAGTTTCTGCGCAGGCTGCTCTGCAGTGGAGAATGCCACTGCTGGTGTATTTGACCTCATGATCAGCACGTTCAATGATGCATTATCACAAGTAATTTCCGCGCAGGCTGCTCTGCGGTGAGAAAACCACTGCTGGTGTATTTGACCGCATGATCAGTACGTTCAGTGACGCAATATCACAAGTAATTTCCGAGCAGGCTGCTCTGCGGCAGAGAAGGCTGTTGCTGGTGTACTTGACCGCATGATCAGTACGTTCAGTGATGAGTTATCACAAGTAATTTCCGCGCAGGTTACTCTACAGTGGAGAAGGCAGTTGCTGGTATACTTCACTGCATGATAGTGCGTTCAGTGATGCATTATCACAAGTAATTTCCGCCCAGGCTGCTCTGCTGTGGAGAAGGCCATTGCTGGTGTACTTGACCGCATGATCAGTACGTTCAGTGATGCAATATCAGAAGTAATTTCCCCGTAGGCTGCTCTGGAGTGGAGAAGGCTGTTGCTGGTATACTTGACTGCATGATGGGTGCGTTCAGTGATGCATTATCACAAGTAATATCCGCGCAGGCTGCTGTGCAGTGGAGAAGGCTGTTGCTGGTATACTTGACTGCTTGATCGGTACGTTCAGTGATGCAATATCACAATTTCCGCGCAGGCTGCTCTGCAGTGGAGAATGCCATTGCTGGTGTACTTGACCGCATGATCGGTACGTTCAGTGATGCAATATCACAAGTAATTTCCGCGCAGGCTGCTCTGCAGTGGAGAATGCCATTACTGGTGTACGTGACCGCATGATCGGTACGTTCAGTGATGCAATATCACAAGTAATTTCCGCGCAGGCTGTTCTGCAGTGGAAAACGCCATTGCTGCTCTAGTTGACCGTATGATCGGTACGTTCAGTGATGCAATATCACAAGTAATTTCCGCGCAGGCTGCTCTGCCGTGGAGAAGGCTGTTTCTGGTATACTTGACTGCTTGATCGGTACGTTCAGTGATGCATTTCCACAAGTAATTTCCGCGCAGGCTGCTCTGCTGTGGAGAAGGCCATTGCTGGTGTACTTGACCGCATGATCAGTATACGTTCAGTGATGCAATATCAAAAGTAATTTCCGCGCAGGCTGCTCTGCAAAGAAGGCTGTTGCTCGTATACTTGACCGCATGATCGGTACGTTCGGTGATGTTATATCTGAAGTAATTTCGGCGCAGGGTGCTTTGCCGTGGAGAATGCCATTGCTGGTGTATTGACCGTATGATCGGTACGTTCAGTGATGCAATATCACAAGTAATTTCCGCGGAGGCTGCTCTGCAGTGGAGAAGGCCATTGCTGGTGTACTTGACCGTATGATCGGTACGTTCAGTGATGCAATATCACAAGTAATTTCCGCGCAGGCTGCTCTGCAGTGGAGAGTGCCATTGCTGGCGTACTTGACCGCATGATCGGTACGTTCAGTGATGCAATATCACAAGTAATTTCCGCGTATGCTGCTCTGCAGTGGAGAATGCCATTGCTGGTGTACTTGACCGCATGATTGGTACGTTCAGTGATGCAATATCACAAGTAATTTCCGCGCAGGCTGCTCTGCAGTGGAGAATGCCATTGCTGGTGTAGTTGACCGTATGATCGGTACGTTCAGTGATGCATTTTCACAAGTAAATTCCGCGCAGGCTGCTCTGCTGTGAAGAAAGCCATCACTGGTGTACTTAACCGCATGATCAGTAGGTTCAGTGATGCATTATCACAAGTAGTTTCTGCGCAGGCTGCTCTGCAGTGGAGAATGCCACTGCTGGTGTATTTGACCTCATGATCAGCACGTTCAATGATGCATTATCACAAGTAATTTCCGCGCAGCCTGCTCTGCGGTGAGAAAACCACTGCTGGTGTATTTGACCGCATGATCAGTACGTTCAGTGACGCAATATCACAAGTAATTTCCGAGCAGGCTGCTCTGCGGCAGAGAAGGCTGTTGCTGGTGTACTTGACCGCATGATCAGTACGTTCAGTGATGAGTTATCACAAGTAATTTCCGCGCAGGTTACTCTACAGTGGAGAAGGCAGTTGCTGGTATACTTCACTGCATGATAGTGCGTTCAGTGATGCATTATCACAAGTAATTTCCGCCCAGGCTGCTCTGCTGTGGAGAAGGCCATTGCTGGTGTACTTGACCGCATGATCAGTACGTTCAGTGATGCAATATCAGAAGTAATTTCCCCGTAGGCTGCTCTGGAGTGGAGAAGGCTGTTGCTGGTATACTTGACTGCATGATGGGTGCGTTCAGTGATGCATTATCATAAGTAATATCCGCGCAGGCTGCTGTGCAGTGGAGAAGGCTGTTGCTGGTATACTTGACTGCTTGATCGGTACGTTCAGTGATGCAATATCACAATTTCCGCGCAGGCTGCTCTGCAGTGGAGAATGCCATTGCTGGTGTACTTGACCGCATGATCGGTACGTTCAGTGATGCAATATCACAAGTAATTTCCGCGCAGGCTGCTCTGCAGTGGAGAATGCCATTACTGGTGTACGTGACCGCATGATCGGTACGTTCAGTGATGCAATATCACAAGTATTTTCCGCGCAGGCTGTTCTGCAGTGGAAAACGCCATTGCTGCTCTAGTTGACCGTATGATCGGTACGTTCAGTGATGCAATATCACAAGTAATTTCCGCGCAGGCTGCTCTGCTGTGGAGAAGGCCATTGCTGGTGTACATAACCGCATGATCAGTACGTTCAGTGATGCAATATCAGAAGTAATTTCCGCGCAGGCTGCTCTGCTGTGGAGAAGGCTGTTGCTGGTATACTTGACTGCATGATCGGTACGTTCACTGATGCATTATCACAAGTAATTTCCGCGCGGGCTGCTCTGCAGTGAAGGCTGTTGCTCGTATACTTGACCTCATGATCGGTACGTTCGGTGATGTTATATCTGAAGTTATTTCGGTGCGGGCTGCTCTGCCGTGGAGAATGTCATTGCTGGTGTACTTGACAGTATGATCGGTACGTTCAGTGATGCAATATCACAAGTAAATTCAGCGCAGGCTGCTCTGCAGTGGAGAATGCCATTGCTGGAGTACTTGACCGTATGATCGGTACGTTCAGTGATGCAATATCACAAGTAATTTCCGCGCAGGGTGCTCTGCAGTGGAGAATGCTATTGGTGGTGTGCTTGACCGAATGATCGGTACGTTCAGTGATGCAATATCACAAGTAAATTCCGCGCAGGCTGCTCTGCAGTGGAGAATGCCATTGCTGGTGTACTTGACCGCATGATCGGTAGGTTCAGTGATGCAATATCACAAGTAATTTCCGCGCAGGCTGCTCTGCAGTGGAGAATGCCATTTCTAGTGTACTTGGCCGTATTATCGGTACGTTCAGTGATGTATTATCACAAGTATTTCCGCGCAGGCTGCTCAGCAGGGGAGAAGGCTGTTGCTCGTATACTTGAGTGCATGATCGGTACGTGCGGTGATGTTATATCAGATGTAATTTCCGCGCAGGCTGCTCTGCCGTGGAGAATGCCATTGCTGGTGTACTTTAACGTATGATCGGTACGTTCAGTGATGCAATATCACAAGTAATTTCCGCGCAGGCTGCTCTGCAATGGAGAATGCCATTGCTGGCGTACTTGACCGTATGATCGGTACGTTCAGTGATGCAATATCACATGTAATTTCCGCGCAGGCTGCTCTGCAGTATAGAATTCCATTGCTGGTGTAGTTGACCGTATGATCGGTACGTTCAGTGATGCAATATCACAAGTAACTTCCGCGCAGGCTGCTCTGCAGTGGAGAATGCCATTGCTGTTGTACTTGACCGTATGATCGGTACGTTAGGTGATGCAATATCACAAGTTTTTTCCGCGCAGGCTGCTCTGCAGTGTAGAATGCCATTGCTGGTGTACTTGACCGTATGGTCGGTACGTTCAGTGATGCAATATCACAAGTAATTTCAGCGCAGGCTGCTCTGCAGTGGAGAATTCCATTGCTGGTGTGCTTGACCGTATGATCGGTACGTTAGGAGATGCAATATCACAATTAATTTCCGCGCAGGCTGCTCTGCAGTGGAGAATGCCATTGCTGGTGTACTTGACCGTTTGATCGGTACGTTCAGTGATGCAATACCACAAGTAATTTCCGCGCAGGCTGCTCTGCAGTGGAGAATGCCATTGCTGGTGTACTTGACCGCATGATAGGTACGTTCAGTGATGCAATATCACAAGTAAATTCCGCGCAGGCTGCTCTGCAGGGGAGAAGGCTGTTGCTCGTATACTTGAGTGCATGATCGGTACGTTCGGTGATCTTATATCAGAAGTAATTTCCGCGCAGGCTGCTCTGCCGTGGAGAAGGCCATTGCAGGTGTACTTCACCGGATGATCAGTACTTTCAGTGATGCAATATCACAAGTAATTTCCGCGCAGGCTGCTCTGCCGTGGAGAAGGCTGTTTCTGGTATACTTGACTGCTTGATCGGTACGTTCAGTGATGCATTTCCACAAGTAATTTCCGCGCAGGCTGCTCTGCTGTGGAGAAGGCCATTGCTGGTGTACTTGACCGCATGATCAGTATACGTTCAGTGATGCAATATCAAAAGTAATTTCCGCGCAGGCTGCTCTGCAAAGAAGGCTGTTGCTCGTATACTTGACCGCATGATCGGTACGTTCGGTGATGTTATATCTGAAGTAATTTCGGCGCAGGGTGCTCTGCCGTGGAGAATACCATTGCTGGTGTATTGACCGTATGATCGGTACGTTCAGTGATGCAATATCACAAGTAATTTCCGCGGAGGCTGCTCTGCAGTGGAGAAGGCCATTGCTGGTGTACTTGACCGTATGATCGGTACGTTCAGTGATGTAATATCACAAGTAATTTCCGCGCAGGCTGCTCTTCAGTGGAGAGTGCCATTGCTGGCGTACTTGACCGCATGATCGGTACGTTCAGTGATGCAATATCACAAGTAATTTCCGCGAAGGGTGCTCTGCAGTGGAGAATGCTATTGGTGGTGTACTTGACCAAATGATCGGTACGTTCAGTGATGCAATATCACAAGTAATTTCCGCGCAGGCTGCTCGGCAGTGGAGAATTCCATAGGTGGTGTACTTGACCGTATGATCAGTATGTTCAGTGATGCAATATCACAAGTAATTTCCGCGCAGGCTGCTCTCCAGTAGAGAATGCCACTGCTGGTGTACTTGACCGTATGATCGGTACGTTCAGTGATGCAATATCACAAGTAATTTCCACGCAGGCTGCTCTGCAGTGGAGAATGCCATTGCTGGTGTAGTTGACCGTATGATCGGTACGTTCAGTGATGGAATATCACAAGTAATGTCCGCGCAGGCTGCTCTGCAGTGGAGAATGCCATTGCTGGTGTACTTGACCGTATGATCGGTACGTTAGGTGATGCAATATCACAAGTTTTTTCCGCGCAGGCTGCTCTGCAGTGGAGAATGCCATTGCTGGTGTACTTGACCGTATGATCGGTACGTTCAGTGATGCAATTTCACAAGTAATTTCCGCGCAGGCTGCTCTGCAGTGGAGAATGCCATTGCTGGTGTAGTTGACCGTATGATCGGTACGTTCAGTGATGCAATATCACAAGTAATTTCCGCGCAGGCTGCTCTGCAGTGGAGAATGCCATTGCTGGTGTACTTGACCGTATGATCGGTACGTTCAGTGATGCAATATCACAAGTAATTTCCGCGCAGGCTGCTCGGCAGTGGAGAATTCCATAGGTGGTGTACTTGACCGTATGATCAGTATGTTCAGTGATGCAATATCACAAGTAATTTCCGCGCAGGCTGCTCTCCAGTAGAGAATGCCACTGCTGGTGTACTTGACCGTATGATCGGTACGTTCAGTGATGCAATATCACAAGTAATTTCCACGCAGGCTGCTCTGCAGTGGAGAATGCCATTGCTGGTGTAGTTACCGTATGATCGGTACGTTCAGTGATGGAATATCACAAGTAATGTCCGCGCAGGCTGCTCTGCAGTGGAGAATGCCATTGCTGGTGTACTTGACCGTATGATCGGTACGTTAGGTGATGCAATATCACAAGTTTTTTCCGCGCAGGCTGCTCTGCAGTGGAGAATGCCATTGCTGGTGTACTTGACCGTATGATCGGTACGCTCAGTGATGCAATTTCACAAGTAATTTCCGCGCAGGCTGCTCTGCAGTGGAGAATGCCATTGCTGGTGTAGTTGACCGTATGATCGGTACGTTCAGTGATGCAATATCAAAAGTAATTTCCGCGCAGGCTGCTCTGCAGTGGAGAATGCCATTGCTGGTGTACTTGACCGCATGATCGGTACGTTCAGTGATGCAATATCACAAGTAATTTCCGCGCAGGCTGCTCTGCTGTGGAGAAGGCTTTTGCTGGTATATTTGACTGCATAATCGGTACGTTCAGTTATTCATTATCACAAGTAATATCCGCGCAGGCTGCTCTGCAGTGAAGGCTGTTGCTCGTATACTTGAGTGCATGAGAGGTACGCTCAGTGATGCAATATCACAAGTAATTTCCGCGCAGGCTGCTCTGCAGTGGAGGAGACCATTGCAGGTGTACTTCACCGGATGATCAGTACTTTCAGTGATGCAATATCAGAAGAAATTTCTGCGCAGGCTGCTCTGCAGTGTAGAAGGCTGTTGCTGGTATACTTGACTGCTTGATCGGTACGTTCAGTGATGCATTTTCACAAGTAATTTCCGCGCAGGCTGCTCTGCTGTGCAGAAGGCCATTGCTGGTGTACTTGACCGCATGATCAGTATACGTTCTGTGATGCAATATCAGAAGTAATTTCCGCGCAGGCTGCTCTGCTGTGGAGAAAGCCATCACTGGTGCACTTAACCGCATGATCAGTAGGTTCAGTGATGCATTATCACAAGTAGTTTCTGCGCAGGCTGCTCTGCAGTGGAGAATGCCACTGCTGGTGTATTTGACCTCATGATCAGCACGTTCAATGATGCATTATCACAAGTAATTTCCACGCAGGCTGCTCTGCGGTGAGAAGGCCACTGCTGGTGTACTTGACCGCGTGATCAGTACGTTCAGTGATGAGTTATCACAAGTAATTTCCGCGCAGGCTGCTCTGCTGTGGAGAAAGCGATTGCTGGTGTTCTTGACCGCATTATCAGTACGTTCAGTAAAGCAATATCAGAAGCAATTTCCCCGCAGTACGTTCAATTATGCATTATCACAAGTAATATCCACGCAAACTGCTCTGCAGTGGAGAAGGCTGTTGCTGGTGTACTTGACCGCATGATCAGTACGTTCAGTGATGCAATATCAGAAGTAATTTCCGCGCAGGCTGCTCTGCTGTGGAGAAAGCCATCACTGGTGTTCTTGACCGCATGATCAGTAGGTTGAGTGATGCATTATCACAAGTAGTTTCTGCGCAGGCTGCTCTGCAGTGGAGAATGCCACTGCTGGTGTATTTGACCTCATGATCAGCTCGTTCAATGATGCATTATCACAAGTAATTCCCGCGCAGGCTGCTCTGCGGTGAGAAGGCCACTGCTGGCGTATTTGACCGCATGATCAGTAAGTTCAGTGACGCAATATCACAAGTAATTTCCGCGCAGGCTGCTCTGCGGCGCAGAAGGCTGTTGCTGGTGTACTTGACCGCATGATCAGTGCGTTCAGTGATTAGTTATCACAAGTAATTTCCGTGCAGGCTGCTCTACAGTGGAGAAGGCAGTTGCTGGTATACTTCACTGCATGATCGGCGCGTTCAGTGATGCATTATCACAAGTAATTTCCGCCCTGGCTGCTCTGCTGTGGAGAAGGCCATTGCTGGTGTACTTGACCGCATGATCAGTACGTTCAGTGATGCAATATCAGAAGTAATTTCCCCGTAGGCTGCTCTGGAGTGGAGAAGGCTGTTGCTGGTATACTTGACTGCATGATGGGTGCGTTCAGTGATGCATTATCACAAGTAATATGCGCGCAGGCTGCTGTGCTGTGGAGAAGGCTGTTGCTGGTATACTTGACTGCTTGATCGGTGCGTTCAGTGATGCAATATCACAAGTAATTTCCGCGCAGGCTGCTCGGCAGTGGAGAATTCCATAGGTGGTGTACTTGACCGTATGATCAGTATGTTCAGTGATGCAATATCACAAGTTTTTTCCGCGCAGGCTGCTCTCCAGTAGAGAATGCCACTGCTGGTGTACTTGACCGTATGATCGGTACGTTCAGTGATGCCAGATCACAAGTAATTTCCACGCAGGCTGCTCTGCAGTGGAGAATGCCATTGCTGGTGTTCATAACCGCATGATCAGTACGTTCAGTGATGCAATATCAGAAGTAATTTCCGCGCAGACTGCTCTGCTGTGGAGAAGGCTGTTGCTGGTATACTTGACTGAAAAATCGGTACGTTCACTGATGCATTATCACAAGTAATTTCCGCGCGGGCTGCTCTGCAGTGAAGGCTGTTGCTCGTATACTTGACCTCATGATCGGTACGTTCGGTGATGTTATATCTGAAGTTATTTCCTTGCGGGCTGCTCTGCCGTGGAGAATGTCATTGCTGGTGTACTTGACCGTATGATCGGTACGTTCAGTGATGCAATATCACAAGTAAATTCAGCGCAGGCTGGTCTGCATTGGAGAATGCCATTGCTGGAGTACTTGACCGTATGATCGGTACGTTCAGTGATGCAATATCACAAGTAATTTCCGCGAAGGGTGCTCTGCAGTGGAGAATGCTATTGGTGGTGTACTTGACCGAATGATCGGTACGTTCAGTGATGCAATATCACAAGTAAATTCCGCGCAGGCTGCTCTGCAGTGGAGAATGCCATTGCTGGTGTACTTGACCGCATGATCGGTAGGTTCAGTGATGCAATATCACAAGTAATTTCCGCGCAGGCTGCTCTGCAGTGGAGAATGCCTATGCTAGTGTACTTGGCCGTATGATCGGTACGTTCAGTGATGCATTATCACAAGTATTTCCGCGCAGGCTGCTCTGCAGGGGAGGAGGCTGTTGCTCGTATACTTGAGTGCATGATCGGTACGTTCGGTGATGTTATATCAGATGTAATTTCCGCGCAGGCTGCTCTGCCGTGGAAAATGCCATTGCTGGTGTACTTTAACGTATGATCGGTACGTTCAGTGATGCAATATCACAAGTAATTTCCGCGCAGGCTGCTCTGCAATAGAGAATGCCATTGCTGGCGTACTTGACCGTATGATCGGTACGTTCAGTGATGCAATATCACATGTAATTTCCGCGCAGGCTGCTCTGCAGTGGAGAATTCCATTGCTGTTGTAGTTGACCGTATGATCGGTACGTTCAGTGATGCAATATCACAAGTAACTTCCGCGCAGGCTGCTCTGCAGTGGAGAATGCCATTGCTGTTGTACTTGTCCGTATGATCGGTACGTTAGGTGATGCAATATCACAAGTTTTTTCCGCGTAGGCTGCTCTGCAGTGGAGAATGCCATTGCTGTTGTAGTTGACCGTATGATCGGTACATTCAGTGATGCAATATCACAAGTAATGTCCGCGCAGGCTGCTCTGCAGTGGAGAATGCCATTGCTGGTGTGCTTGACCGTATGATCGGTACGTTAGGAGATGCAATATCACAATTAATTTCCGCGCAGGCTGCTCTGCAGTGGAGAATGCCATTGCTGGTGTACTTGACCGTGCGATCGGTACGTTCAGTGATGCAATACCACAAGTAATTTCCGCGTAGGCTGCTCTGCAGTGGAGAATGCCATTGCTGGTGTACTTGACCGCATGATAGGTACGTTCAGTGATGCAATATCACAAGTAAATTCCGCGCAGGCTGCTCTGCAGGGGAGAAGGCTGTTGCTCGTATACTTGAGTGCATGATCGGTACGTTCGGTGATCTTATATCAGAAGTAATTTCCGCGCAGGCTGCTTTGCCGTGGAGAAGGCCATTGCAGGTGTACTTCACCGGATGATCAGTACTTTCAGTGATGCAATATCACAAGTAATTTCCGCGCAGGCTGCTCTGCCGTGGAAAAGGCTGTTTCTGGTATACTTGACTGCTTGATCGGTACGTTCAGTGATGCATTTCCACAAGTAATTTCCGCGCAGGCTGCTCTGCTGTGGAGAAGGCCATTGCTGGTGTACTTGACCGCATGATCAGTATACGTTCAGTGATGCAATATCAAAAGTAATTTCCGCGCAGGCTGCTCTGCAGTGAAGGCTGTCTCTCGTATACTTGACCGCATGATCGGTACGTTCGGTGATGTTATATCTGAAGTAATTTCGGCGCAGGGTGCTCTGCCGTGGAGAATGCCATTGCTGGTGTATTGACCGTATGATCGGTATGTTCAGTGATGCAATATCACAAGTAATTTCCGCGGAGGCTGCTCTGCAGTGGAGAATGCCATTGCTGGTGTACTTGACCGCATGATCGGTACGTTCAGTGATGCAATATCAGAATTAATTTCCGCGCAGGCTGCTCTGCTGTGGAGAAGGCCATTGCTGGTGTACATAACCGCATGATCAGTACGTTCAGTGATGCAATATCAGAAGTTTTTTCCGCGCAGGCTGCTCTGCTGTGGAGAAGGCTGTTGCTGGTATACTTGACTGCATAATCGGTACGTTCACTGATGCATTATCACAAGTATTTCCGCGCGGGCTGCTCTGCAGTGAAGGCTGTTGCTCGTATACTTGACCTCATGATCGGTACGTTCGGTGATGTTATATCTGAAGTTATTTTTGGTGCGGGCTGCTCTGCCGTGGAGAATGTCATTGCTGGTGTACTTGACCGTATGATCGGTACGTTCAGTGATGCAATATCACAAGTAAATTCAGCGCAGGCTGCTCTGCAGTGGAGAATGCCATTGCTGGAGTACTTGACCGTATGATCGGTACGTTCAGTGATGCAATATCACAAGTAATTTCCGCGAAGGGTGCTCTGCAGTGGAGAATGCTATTGGTGGTGTACTTGACCGAATGATCGGTACGTTCAGTGATGCAATATCACAAGTAAATTCCGCGCAGGCTGCTCTGCAGTGGAGAATGCCATTGCTGGTGTACTTGACCGCATGATCGGTAGGTTCAGTGATGCAATTTCACAAGTAATTTCCGCGCAGGCTGCTCTGCAGTGGAGAATGCTTATGCTAGTGTACTTGGCCGTATGATCGGTACGTTCAGTGATGCATTATCACAAGTATTTCCGCGCAGGCTGCTCTGCAGGGGAGAAGGCTGTTGCTCGTATACTTGAGTGCATGATCGGTACGTTCAGTGATGTTAAATCAGATGTAATTTCCGCGCAGGCTGCTCTGCCGTAGAGAATGCCATTGCTGGTGTACTTTAACGTATGATCAGTACGTTCAGTGATGCAATATCACAAGTAATTTCCGCGCAGGCTGCTCTGCAACGGAGAATGCCATTGCTGGCGTACTTGACCGTATGATCGGTACGTTCAGTGATGCAATATCACATGTAATTTCCGCGCAGGCTGCTCTGATGTGGAGAATTCCATTGCTGTTGTAGTTGAGCGCATGATCGGTACGTTCGGTGATCTTATATCAGAAGTAATTTCCGCGCAGGCTGCTTTGCCGTGGAGAAGGCCATTGCAGGTGTACTTCACCGGATGATCAGTACTTTCAGTGATGCAATATCACAAGTAATTTCCGCGCAGGCTGCTCTGCCGTGGAGAAGGCTGTTTCTGGTATAATTGACTGCTTGATCGATACGTTCAGTGATGCATTTCCACAAGTCATTTCCGCGCAGGCTGCTCTGCTGTGGAGAAGGCCATTGCTGGTGTACTTGACCGCATGATCAGTATACGTTCAGTGATGCAATATCAAAAGTAATTTCCGCGGAGGCTGCTCTGCAGTGGAGAAGGCCATTGCTGGTGTACTTGACCGTATGATCGGTACGTTCAGTGATGCAATATCACAAGTAATTTCCGCGCAGGCTGCTCTGCAGTGGAGAATGCCATTGCTGGCGTACCTGACCGCATGATCGGTACGTTCAGTGATGCAATATCACAAGTAATTTCCGCGCAGGCTGCTCTGCTGTGGAGAAGGCCATTGCTGGTGTACTTGACCGCATGATCAGTGTACGTTCAGTGATGCATTATCAAAAGTAATTTCCGCGCAGGCTGCTCTGGTGTGGAGAAGGCTGTTGCTGGTATACTTGACTGCATAATCGGTACGTTCAGTGATGCAATATCACAAGTAATTTCCGCGCAGGCTTGTCTGCAGTGGAGAATGCCATTGGTGGTGTACTTGACCGAATGATCGGTACGTTCAGTGATGCAATATCACAAGTAATTTGCGCGCAGGCTGCTCTGCAGTGGAGAATGCTATTGCTGGTGTACTTGACCGCATGATCGGTACGTTCAGTTATGCAATATCACAAGTATTTTCCGCGCAGGCTGCTCTGCTGTGGAGAAGGCCATTGCTGGTGTACTTGACCGCATGATCAGTATACGTTCAGTGATGCGTTATCAAAAGTAATTTCCGCGCAGGCTGCTCTGCTGTGGAGAAGGCTGTTGCTGGTATACTTGACTGCATAATCGGTACGTTCAGTGATGCAATATCAGAAGTAATTTCCGCGCAGGCTGCTCTCCAGTAGAGAATGCCACTGCTGGTGTACTTGACCGTATGATCGGTACGTTCAGTGGTGTAATATCACAAGTAATTTCCGCGCAGGCTGCTCTGCAGTGGAGAATGCCATTGCTGGTGTAGTGGACCGTATGATCGGTACGTTCAGTGGTGGAATATCACAAGTAATGTCCGCGCAGGCTGCTCTGCAGTGGAGAATGCCATTGCTGGTGTACTTGACCGTATGATCGGTACGTTAGGTGATGCAATATCACAAGTTTTTTCCGCGCAGGCTGCTCTGCAGTGGAGGAGGCCATTGCAGGTGTACTTCACCGGATGATCAGTACTTTCAGTGATGCAATATCAGAAGAAATTTCCGCGCAGGCTGCTCTGCAGTGTAGAAGGCTGTTGCTGGTATACTTGACAGCTTGATCGGTACGTTCAGTGATGCATTTTCACAAGTAATTTCCGCGCAGGCTGCTCTGCTGTGCAGAAGGCCATTGCTGGTGTACTTGACCGCATGATCAGTATACGTTCAGTGATGCAATATCAGAAGTAATTTCCGCGCAGGCTGCTCTGCTGTGGAGAAAGCCATCACTGGTGTACTTAACCGCATGATCAGTAGGTTCAGTGATGCATTATCACAAGTAGTTTCTGCGCAGGCTGCTCTGCAGTGGAGAATGCCACTGCTGGTGTATTTGAATTCATGATCAGCACGTTCAATGATGCATTATCACAAGTAATTTCCACGCAGGCTGCTCTGCGGTGAGAAGGCCACTGCTGGTGTACTTGACCGCATGATCAGTACGTTCAGTGATGAGTTATCACAAGTAATTTCCGCGCAGGCTGCTCTGCTGTGGAGAAAGCGATTGCTGGTGTTTTTGACCGCATGATCAGTACGTTCAGTAAAGCAATATCAGAAGCAATTTCCCCGCAGTACGTTCAGTTATGCATTATCACAAGTAATATCCACGCAAACTGCTCTGCAGTGGAGAAGGCTGTTGCTGGTGTACTTGACCGCATGATCAGTACGTTCAGTGATGCAATATCAGAAGTAATTTCCGCGCAGGCTGCTCTGCTGTGGAGAAAGCCATCACTGGTGTACTTGACCGCATGATCAGTAGGTTCAGTGATGCATTATCACAAGTAGTTTCTGCGCAGGCTGCTCTGCAGTGGAGAATGCCACTGCTGGTGTATTTGACCTCATGATCAGCTCGTTCAATGATGCATTATCACAAGTAATTCCCGCGCAGGCTGCTCTGCGGCGCAGAAGGCTGTTGCTGGTGTACTTGACCGCATGATCAGTACGTTCAGTGATTAGTTATCACAAGTAATTTCCCTGCAGGCTGCTCTACAGTGGAGAAGGCAGTTGCTGGTATACTTCACTGCATGATCGGTGCGTTCAGTGATGCATTATCACAAGTAACTTCCGCCCAGGCTGCTCTGCTGTGGAGAAGGCCATTGCTGGTGTACTTGACCGCATGATCAGTACGTTCAGTGATGCAATATCAGAAGTAATTTCCCCGTAGGCTGCTCTGGAGTGGAGAAGGCTGTTGCTGGTATACTTGACTGCATGATGGGTGCGTTCAGTGATGCATTATCACAAGTAATATCCGCGCAGGCTGCTGTGCAGTGGAGAAGGCTGTTGCTGGTATACTTGACTGCTTGATCGGTACGTTCAGTGATGCAATATCAGAAGTAATTTCCGCGCAGGCTGCTCTGCTGTGGAGAAAGCCATCACTGGTGTACTTAATCGCATGATCAGTAGGTTCAGTGATGCATTATCACAAGTAGTTTCTGCGCAGGCTGCTCTGCAGTGGAGAATGCCACTGCTGGTGTATTTGACCTCATGATCAGAACGTTCAATGATGCATTATCACAAGTAATTTCCGCGCAGGCTGCTCTGCGGTGAGAACACCGCTGCTGGTGTATTTGACCGCATGATCAGTACGTCCAGTGACGCAATATCACAAGTAATTTCCGAGCAGGCTGCTCTGCGGCGGAGAAGGCTGTTGCTGGTGTACTTGACCGCGTGATCAGTACGTTCAATGATGCAATATCAGAAGTAATTTCCGCCCTTGCTGCTCTCCTGTGGAGAAGGCCATTGCTGGTGCACTTGACCGCATGATCAGTACTTTCAGTGATGCAATATCAGAAGTAATTTCCGCGCAGGCTGCTCTGCAGTGGAGAATGCTGTTGCTGGTTTACTTGACTGCACGATCGGTGCATTCAGTGATGCATTATCAAAAGTAATTTCCGCCCAGGCTGCTCTGCTGTGGGGAAGGCCATTGCTGGTGTACTTGACCGCATGATCAGTACGTTCAGTGATGAAATATCAGAAGTTTTTTCCGCGCAGGCTGCTCTGCTGTGGAGAAGACCACTTCTGGTTACTTGACCGCATGATCAGTACGTTCAGTGATGCAATATCAGAAATAATTTCCGCGCAGGCTGCTCTGCTGTGGAGAAGGCCATTGCTGGTGTACATAACCGCATGATCAGTACGTTCAGTAATGCAATATCAGAAGTAATTTCCGCGCAGGCTGCTCTGCTGTGGAGAAGGCTGTTGCTGGTATACTTGACTGAAAAATCGGTACGTTCACTGATGCATTATCACAAGTAATTTCCGCGCGGGCTGCTCTGCAGTGAAGGCTGTTGCTCGTATACTTGACCTCATGATCGGTACGTTCGCTGATGTTATATCTGAAGTTATTTCGGTGCGGGCTGCTCTGCCGTGGAGAATGTCATTGCTGGTGTACTTGACCGTATGATCGGTACGTTCAGTGATGCAATATCACAAGTAAATTCAGCGCAGGCTGCTCTGCAGTGGAGAATGCCATTGCTGGAGTACTTGACCGCATGATCGGTACGTTCAGTGATGCAATATCACAAGTAAATTCAGCGCAGGCTGCTCTGCAGTGGAGAATGCCATTGCTGGAGTACTTGACCGTATGATCGGTACGTTCAGTGATGCAATATCACAAGTAATTTCCGCGAAGGGTGCTCTGCAGTGGAGAATGCTATTGGTGGTGTACTTCACCGAATGATCGGTACGTTCAGTGATGCAATATCACAAGTAAATTCCGCGCAGGCTGCTCTGCAGTGGAGAGTGCCATTGCTGGTGTACTTGACCGCATGATCGGTAGGTTCAGTGATGCAATATCACAAGTAATTTCCGCGCAGGCTGCTCTGCAGTGGAGAATGCCTATGCTAGTGTACTTGGCCGTATGATCGGTACGTTCAGTGATGCATTATCACAAGTATTTCCGCGCAGGCTGCTCTGCAGGGGAGAAGGCTGTTGCTCGTATACTTGAGTGCATGATCGGTACGTTCGGTGATGTTATATCAGATGTAATTTCCGCGCAGGCTGCTCTGCCGTGGAAAATGCCATTGCTGGTGTACTTTAACGTATGATCGGTACGTTCAGTGATGCAATATCACAAGTAATTTCCGCGCAGGCTGCTCTGCAATGGAGAATGCCATTGCTGGCGTACTTGACCGTATGATCGGTACGTTCAGTGATGCAATATCACATGTAATTTGCGCGCAGGCTGCTCTGCAGTGGAGAATTCCATTGCTGTTGTAGTTGACCGTATGATCGGTACGTTCAGTGATGCAATATCACAAGTAACTTCCGCGCAGGCTGCTCTGCAGTGGAGAATGCCATTGCTGTTGTACTTGTCCGTATGATCGGTACGTTAGGTGATGCAATATCACAAGTTTTTTCCGCGTAGGCTGCTCTGCAGTGGAGAATGCCATTGCTGTTGTAGTTGACCTTATGATCGGTACATTCAGTGATGCAATATCACAAGTTGTGTCCGCGCAGGCTGCTCTGCAGTGGAGAATGCCATTGCTGGTGTACTTGACCGCATGATCAGTACGTTCAGTGATGCAATATCAGAAGTAATTTCCGCGCAGGCTGCTCTGCTGTGGAGAAAGCCATCACTGGTGTACTTGACCGCATGATCAGTAGGTTCAGTGATGCATTATCACAAGTAGTTTCTGCGCAGGCTGCTCTGCAGTGGAGAATGCCACTGCTGGTGTATTTGACCTCATGATCAGCTCGTTCAATGATGCATTATCACAAGTAATTCCCGCGCAGGCTGCTCTGCGGCGCAGAAGGCTGTTGCTGGTGTACTTGACCGCATGATCAGTACGTTCAGTGATTAGTTATCACAAGTAATTTCCCTGCAGGCTGCTCTACAGTGGAGAAGGCAGTTGCTGGTATACTTCACTGCATGATCGGTGCGTTCAGTGATGCATTATCACAAGTAACTTCCGCCCAGGCTGCTCTGCTGTGGAGAAGGCCATTGCTGGTGTACTTGACCGCATGATCAGTACGTTCAGTGATGCAATATCAGAAGTAATTTCCCCGTAGGCTGCTCTGGAGTGGAGAAGGCTGTTGCTGGTATACTTGACTGCATGATGGGTGCGTTCAGTGATGCATTATCACAAGTAATATCCGCGCAGGCTGCTGTGCAGTGGAGAAGGCTGTTGCTGGTATACTTGACTGCTTGATCGGTACGTTCAGTGATGCAATATCAGAAGTAATTTCCGCGCAGGCTGCTCTGCTGTGGAGAAAGGCATCACTGGTGTACTTAATCGCATGATCAGTAGGTTCAGTGATGCATTATCACAAGTAGTTTCTGCGCAGGCTGCTCTGCAGTGGAGAATGCCACTGCTGGTGTATTTGACCTCATGATCAGAACGTTCAATGATGCATTATCACAAGTAATTTCCGCGCAGGCTGCTCTGCGGTGAGAACACCGCTGCTGGTGTATTTGACCGCATGATCAGTACGTCCAGTGACGCAATACCACAAGTAATTTCCGAGCAGGCTGCTCTGCGGCGGAGAAGGCTGTTGCTGGTGTACTTGACCGCGTGATCAGTACGTTCAATGATGCAATATCAGAAGTAATTTCCGCCCTTGCTGCTCTCCTGTGGAGAAGGCCATTGCTGGTGCACTTGACCGCATGATCAGTACTTTCAGTGATGCAATATCAGAAGTAATTTCCGCGCAGGCTGCTCTGCAGTGGAGAATGCTGTTGCTGGTTTACTTGACTGCACGATCGGTGCATTCAGTGATGCATTATCAAAAGTAATTTCCGCCCAGGCTGCTCTGCTGTGGGGAAGGCCATTGCTGGTGTACTTGACCGCATGATCAGTACGTTCAGTGATGAGATATCAGAAGTTTTTTCCGCGCAGGCTGCTCTGCTGTGGAGAAGACCACTTCTGGTTGCTTGACCGCATGATCAGTACGTTCAGTGATGCAATATCAGAAATAATTTCCGCGCAGGCTGCTCTGCTGTGGAGAAGGCCATTGCTGGTGTACATAACCGCATGATCAGTATGTTCAGTAATGCAATATCAGAAGTAATTTCCGCGCAGGCTGCTCTGCTGTGGAGAAGGCTGTTGCTGGTATACTTGACTGAAAAATCGGTACGTTCACTGATGCATTATCACAAGTAATTTCCGCGCGGGCTGCTCTGCAGTGAAGGCTGTTGCTCGTATACTTGACCTTATGATCGGTACGTTCGCTGATGTTATATCTGAAGTTATTTCGGTGCGGGCTGCTCTGCCGTGGAGAATGTCATTGCTGGTGTACTTGACCGTATGATCGGTACGTTCAGTGATGCAATATCACAAGTAAATTCAGCGCAGGCTGCTCTGCAGTGGAGAATGCCATTGCTGGAGTACTTGACCGCATGATCGGTACGTTCAGTGATGCAATATCACAAGTAAATTCAGCGCAGGCTGCTCTGCAGTGGAGAATGCCATTGCTGGAGTACTTGACCGTATGATCGGTACGTTCAGTGATGCAATATCACAAGTAATTTCCGCGAAGGGTGCTCTGCAGTGGAGAATGCTATTGGTGGTGTACTTGACCGAATGATCGGTACGTTCAGTGATGCAATATCACAAGTAAATTCCGCGCAGGCTGCTCTGCAGTGGAGAGTGCCATTGCTGGTGTACTTGACCGCATGATCGGTAGGTTCAGTGATGCAATATCACAAGTAATTTCCGCGCAGGCTGCTCTGCAGTGGAGAATGCCTATGCTAGTGTACTTGGCCGTATGATCGGTACGTTCAGTGATGCATTATCACAAGTATTTCCGCGCAGGCTGCTCTGCAGGGGAGAAGGCTGTTGCTCGTATACTTGAGTGCATGATCGGTACGTTCGGTGATGTTATATCAGATGTAATTTCCGCGCAGGCTGCTCTGCCGTGGAAAATGCCATTGCTGGTGTACTTTAACGTATGATCGGTACGTTCAGTGATGCAATATCACAAGTAATTTCCGCGCAGGCTGCTCTGCAATGGAGAATGCCATTGCTGGCGTACTTGACCGTATGATCGGTACGTTCAGTGATGCAATATCACATGTAATTTGCGCGCAGGCTGCTCTGCAGTGGAGAATTCCATTGCTGGTGTACTTGACCGTGCGATCGGTACGTTCAGTGATGCAATACCACAAGTAATTTCCGCGTAGGCTGCTCTGCAGTGGAGAATGCCATTGCTGGTGTACTTGACCGCATGATAGGTACGTTCAGTGATGCAATATCACAAGTAAATTCCGCGCAGGCTGCTCTGCAGGGGAGAAGGCTGTTGCTCGTATACTTGAGTGCATGATCGGTACGTTCGGTGATCTTATATCAGAAGTAATTTCCGCGCAGGCTGCTTTGCCGTGGAGAAGGCCATTGCAGGTGTACTTCACCGGATGATCAGTACTTTCAGTGATGCAATATCACAAGTAATTTCCGCGCAGGCTGCTCTGCCGTGGAGAAGGCTGTTTCTGGTATACTTGACTGCTTGATCGGTACGTTCAGTGATGCATTTCCACAAGTAATTTCCGCGCAGGCTGCTCTGCTGTGGAGATGGCCATTGCTGGTGTACTTGACCGCATGATCAGTATACGTTCAGTGATGCAATATCAAAAGTAATTTCCGCGCAGGCTGCTCTGCAGTGAAGGCTGTCTCTCGTATACTTGACCGCATGATCGGTACGTTCGGTGTTGTTATATCTGAAGTAATTTCGGCGCAGGGTGCTCTGCCGTGGAGAATGCCATTGCTGGTGTATTGACCGTATGATCGGTATGTTCAGTGATGCAATATCACAAGTAATTTCCGCGGAGGCTGCTCTGCAGTGGAGAATGCCATTGCTGGCGTACTTGACCGCATGATCGGTACGTTCAGTGATGCAATATCACAAGTAATTTCCGCGCAGGCTGCTCTGCTGTGGAGAAGGCCATTGCTGGTGTACTTGACCGTATGATCGGTACGTTCAGTGATGCAATATCACAAGTAATTTCCGCGCAGGCTGCTCTGCAGTGGAGAATGCCATTGGTGGTGTACTTAACCGCATGATCAGTAGGTTCAGTGATGCATTATCACAAGTAGTTTCTGCGCAGGCTGCTCTGCAGTGGAGAATGCCACTGCTGGTGTATTTGAATTCATGATCAGCACGTTCAATGATGCATTATCACAAGTAATTTCCACGCAGGCTGCTCTGCGGTGAGAAGGCCACTGCTGGTGTACTTGACCGCATGATCAGTACGTTCAGTGATGAGTTATCACAAGGCATTTCCGCGCAGGCTGCTCTGCTGTGGAGAAAGCGATTGCTGGTGTTTTTGACCGCATGATCAGTACGTTCAGTAAAGCAATATCAGAAGCAATTTCCCCGCAGTACGTTCAGTTATGCATTATCACAAGTAATATCCACGCAAACTGCTCTGCAGTGGAGAAGGCTGTTGCTGGTGTACTTGACCGCATGATCAGTATGTTCAGTGATGCAATATCAGAAGTAATTTCCGCGCAGGCTGCTCTGCTGTGGAGAAAGCCATCACTGGTGTACTTGACCGCATGATCAGTAGGTTCAGTGATGCATTATCACAAGTAGTTTCTGCGCAGGCTGCTCTGCAGTGGAGAATGCCACTGCTGGTGTATTTGACCTCATGATCAGCTCGTTCAATGATGCATTATCACAAGTAATTCCCGCGCAGGCTGCTCTGCGGCGCACAAGGCTGTTGCTGGTGTACTTGACCGCATGATCAGTACGTTCAGTGATTAGTTATCACAAGTAATTTCCGTGCAGGCTGCTCTACAGTGGAGAAGGCAGTTGCTGGTATACTTCACTGCATGATCGGTGCGTTCAGTGATGCATTATCACAAGTAACTTCCGCCCAGGCTGCTCTGCTGTGGAGAAGGCCATTGCTGGTGTACTTGACCGCATGATCAGTACGTTCAGTGATGCAATATCAGAAGTAATTTCCCCGTAGGCTGCTCTGGAGTGGAGAAGGCTGTTGCTGGTATACTTGACTGCATGATGGGTGCGTTCAGTGATGCATTATCACAAGTAATATCCGCGCAGGCTGCTGTGCAGTGGAGAAGGCTGTTGCTGGTATACTTGACTGCTTGATCGGTACGTTCAGTGATGCAATATCAGAAGTAATTTCCGCGCAGGCTGCTCTGCTGTGGAGAAAGCCATCACTGGTGTACTTAATCGCATGATCAGTAGGTTCAGTGATGCATTATCACAAGTAGTTTCTGCGCAGGCTGCTCTGCAGTGGAGAATGCCACTGCTGGTGTATTTGACCTCATGATCAGAACGTTCAATGATGCATTATCACAAGTAATTTCCGCGCAGGCTGCTCTGCGGTGAGAAAACCGCTGCTGGTGTAGTTGACCGCATGATCAGTACGTCCAGTGACGCAATATCACAAGTAATTTCCGAGCAGGCTGCTCTGCGGCGGAGAAGGCTGTTGCTGGTGTACTTGACCGCGTGATCAGTACGTTCAATGATGCAATATCAGAAGTAATTTCCGCCCTTGCTGCTCTCCTGTGGAGAAGGCCATTGCTGGTGCACTTGACCGCATGATCAGTACTTTCAGTGATGCAATATCAGAAGTAATTTCCGCGCAGGCTGCTCTGCAGTGGAGAATGCTGTTGCTGGTTTACTTGACTGCACGATCGGTGCATTCAGTGATGCATTATCAAAAGTAATTTCCGCCCAGGCTGCTCTGCTGTGGGGAAGGCCATTGCTGGTGTACTTGACCGCATGATCAGTACGTTCAGTGATGAAATATCAGAAGTTTTTTCCGCGCAGGCTGCTCTGCTGTGGAGAAGACCACTTCTGGTTACTTGACCGCATGATCAGTACGTTCAGTGATGCAATATCAGAAATAATTTCCGCGCAGGCTGCTCTGCTGTGGAGAAGGCCATTGCTGGTGTACATAACCGCATGATCAGTACGTTCAGTAATGCAATATCAGAAGTAATTTCCGCGCAGGCTGCTCTGCTGTGGAGAAGGCTGTTGCTGGTATACTTGACTGAAAAATCGGTACGTTCACTAATGCATTATCACAAGTAATTTCCGCGCGGGCTGCTCTGCAGTGAAGGCTGTTGCTCGTATACTTGACCTCATGATCGGTACGTTCGCTGATGTTATATCTGAAGTTATTTCGGTGCGGGCTGCTCTGCCGTGGAGAATGTCATTGCTGGTGTACTTGACCGTATGATCGGTACGTTCAGTGATGCAATATCACAAGTAAATTCAGCGCAGGCTGTTCTGCAGTGGAGAATGCCATTGCTGGAGTACTTGACCGTATGATCGGTACGTTCAGTGATGCAATATCACAAGTAATTTCCGCGAAGGGTGCTCTGCAGTGGAGAATGCTATTGGTGGTGTACTTGACCGAATGATCGGTACGTTCAGTGATGCAATATCACAAGTAAATTCCGCGCAGGCTGCTCTGCAGTGGAGAATGCCATTGCTTGTGTACTTGACCGCATGATCGGTAGGTTCAGTGATGCAATATCACAAGTAATTTCCGCGCAGGCTGCTCTGCAGTGGAGAATGCCTATGCTAGTGTACTTGGCCGTATGATCGGTACGTTCAGTGATGCATTATCACAAGTATTTCCGCGCAGGCTGCTCTGCAGGGGAGAAGGCTGTTGCTCGTATACTTGAGTGCATGATCGGTACGTTAGGTGATGTTATATCAGATGTAATTTCCGCGCAGGCTGCTCTGCCGTGGAAAATGCCATTGCTGGTGTACTTTAACGTATGATCGGTACGTTCAGTGATGCAATATCACAAGTAATTTCCGCGCAGGCTGCTCTGCAATGGAGAATGCCATTGCTGGCGTACTTGACCGTATGATCGGTACGTTCAGTGATGCAATATCACATGTAATTTCCGCGCAGGCTGCTCTGCAGTGGAGAATTCCATTGCTGTTGTAGTTGACCGTATGATCGGTACGTTTAGTGATGCAATATCACAAGTAACTTCCGCGCAGGCTTCTCTGCAGTGGAGAATGCCATTGCTGTTGTACTTGACCGTATGATCGGTACGTTAGGTGATGCAATATCACAAGTTTTTTTCCGCGTAGGCTGCTCTGCAGTGGAGAATGCCATTGCTGGTGTACTTGACCGTATGATCGGTACGTTCAGTGATGCAATATCACAAGTAATTTCAGCGCAGGCTGCTCTGCAGTGGAGAATGCCATTGCTGGTGTATTGACCGTATGATCGGTACATTCAGTGATGCAATATCACAAGTAATGTCCGCGCAGGCTGCTCTGCAGTGGAGAATGCCATTGCTGGTGTGCTTGACCGTATGATCGGTACGTTAGGAGATGCAATATCACAATTAATTTCCGCGCAGGCTGCTCTGCAGTGGAGAATGTCATTGCTGGTGTACTTGACCGTGCGATCGGTACGTTCAGTGATGCAATACCACAAGTAATTTCCGCGTAGGCTGCTCTGCAGTGGAGAATGCCATTGCTGGCGTACTTGACCGCATGATCGGTACGTTCAGTGATGCAATATCACAAGTAATTTCCGCGCAGGCTGCTCTGCTGTGGAGAAGGCCATTGCTGGTGTACTTGACCGCATGATCAGTATACGTTCAGTGATGCATTATCAAAAGTAATTTCCGCGCAGGCTGCTCTGCTGTGGAGAAGGCTGTTGCTGGTATACTTGACTGCGTAATCGGTACGTTCAGTGATGCAATATCACAAGTAATTTCCGCGCAGGCTGCTCTGCAGTGGAGAATGCCATTGGTGGTGTACTTGACTGAATGATCGGTACGTTCAGTGATGCAATATCACAAGTAATTTCCGCGCAGGCTGCTCTGCAGTGGAGAATGCTATTGCTGGTGTACTTGACCGCATGATCGGTACGTTCAGTGATGCAATATCAGAATTAATTTCCGCGCAGGCTGCTCTGCTGTGGAGAAGGCCATTGCTGGTGTACATAACCGCATGATCAGTACGTTCAGTGATGCAATATCAAAAGTAATTTCCGCGCAGGCTGCTCTGCAGTGAAGGCTGTTGCTCGTATACTTGACCTCATGATCGGTACGTTCGGTGATGTTATATCTGAAGTTATTTTTGGTGCGGGCTGCTCTGCCGTGGAGAATGTCATTGCTGGTGCACTTGACCGTATGATCGGTACGTTCAGTGATGCAATATCACAAGTAAATTCAGCGCAGGCTGCTCTGCAGTGGAGAATGCCATTGCTGGAGTACTTGACCGTATGATCGGTACGTTCAGTGATGCAATATCACAAGTAATTTCCGCGAAGGGTGCTCTGCAGTGGAGAATGCTATTGGTGGTGTACTTGACCGAATGATCGGTACGTTCAGTGATGCAATATCACAAGTAAATTCCGCGCAGGCTGCTCTGCAGTGGAGAATTCCATTGCTGGTGTACTTGACCGCATGATCGGTAGGTTCAGTGATGCAATATCACAAGTAATTTCCGCGCAGAATGCTCTGCAATGGAGAATGCCTATGCTAGTGTACTTGGCCGTATGATCGGTACGTTCAGTGATGCATTATCACAAGTATTTCCGCGCAGGCTGCTCTGCAGGGGAGAAGGCTGTTGCTCGTATACTTGAGTGCATGATCGGTACGTTCGGTGATGTTATATCAGATGTAATTTCCGCGCAGGCTGCTCTGCCGTGGAAAATGCCATTGCTGGTGTACTTTAACGTATGATCGGTACGTTCAGTGATGCAGTATCACAAGTAATTTCCGCGCAGGCTGCTCTGCAATGGAGAATGCCATTGCTGGCGTACTTGACCGTATGATCGGTACGTTCAGTGATGCAATATCACATGTAATTTCCGCGCAGGCTGCTCTGCAGTGGAGAATTCCATTGCTGTTGTAGTTGACCGTATGATCGGTACGTTTAGTGATGCAATATCACAAGTAACTTCCGCGCAGGCTGCTCTGCAGTGGAGAATGCCATTGCTGGTGTACTTGACCGTATGATCGGTACGTTCAGTGATGCAATATCACAAGTAATTTCAGCGCAGGCTGCTCTGCAGTGGAGAATGCCATTGCTGTTGTAGTTGACCGTATGATCGGTACATTCAGTGATGCAATATCACAAGTAATGTCCGCGCAGGCTGCTCTGCTGTGGAGAATGCCATTGCTGGTGTGCTTGACCGTATGATCGGTACGTTAGGAGATGCAATATCACAATTAATTTCCGCGCAGGCTGCTCTGCAGTGGAGAATGCCATTGCTGGTGTACTTGACCGTGCGATCGGTACGTTCAGTGATGCAATACCACAAGTAATTTCCGCGTAGGCTGCTCTGCACTGGAGAATGCCATTGCTGGTGTACTTGACCGCATGATAGGTACGTTCAGTGATGCAATATCACAAGTAAATTCCGCGCAGGCTGCTCTGCAGGGGAGAAGGCTGTTGCTCGTATACTTGAGTGCTTGATCGGTACGTTCAGTGATGCAATATCACAAGTAATTTCCGCGCAGGCTTATCTGCAGTGGAGAATGCCATTGGTGGTGTACTTGACCGAATGATCGGTACGTTCAGTGATGCAATATCACAAGTAATTTGCGCGCAGGCTGCTCTGCAGTGGAGAATGCTATTGCTGGTGTACTTGACCGCATGATCGGTACGTTCAGTGATGCAATATCACAAGTAATTTCCGCGCAGGCTGCTCTGCTGTGTAGAAGGCCATTGCTGGTGTACTTGACCGCATGATCAGTATACGTTCAGTGATGCATTATCAAAAGTAATTTCCGCGCAGGCTGCTCTGCTGTGGAGAAGGCTGTTGCTGGTATACTTGACTGCATAATCGGTACGTTCAGTGATGCAATATCAGAAGTAATTTCCGCGCAGGCTGCTCTCCAGTAGAGAATGCCACTGCTGGTGTACTTGACAGTATGATCGGTACGTTCAGTGATGCAATATCACAAGTAATTTCCGCGCAGGCTGCTCTGCAGTGGAGAATGCCATTGCTGGTGTAGTTGACCGTATGATCGGTACGTTCAGTGATGGAATATCACAAGTAATGTCCGCGCAGGCTGCTCTGCAGTGGAGAATGCCATTGCTGGTGTACTTGACCGTATGATCGGTACGTTAGGTGATGCAATATCACAAGTTTTTTCCGCGCAGGCTGCTCTGCAGTGGAGAATGCCATTGCTGGTGTACTTGACCGTATGATCGGTACGTTCAGTGATGCAATTTCACAAGTAATTTCCGCGCAGGCTGCTCTGCAGTGGAGAATGCCATTGCTGGTGTAGTTGACCGTATGATCGGTACGTTCAGTGATGCAATATCACAAGTAATTTCCGCGCAGGCTGCTCTGCAGTGGAGAATTCCATTGCTGGTGTACTTGACCGCATGATCGGTACGTTCAGTGATGCAATATCACAAGTAATTTCCGCGCAGGCTGCTCTGCTGTGGAGAAGGCTTTTGCTGGTATATTTGACTGCATAATCGGTACGTTCAGTGATTCATTATCACAAGTAATATCCGCGCATTCTGCTCTGCAGTGAAGGCTGTTGCTCGTATACTTGAGTGCATGATAGGTACGCTCAGTGATGCAATATCACAAGTAATTTCCGCGCAGGCTGCTCTGCAATGGAGAATGCCATTGCAGGTGTACTTGACCGTATGATCGGTACGTTCAGTGATGCAATATCACATGTAATTTCCGCGCAGGCTGCTCTGATGTGGAGAATTCCATTGCTGTTGTAGTTGAGCGCATGATCGGTACGTTCGGTGATCTTATATCAGAAGTAATTTCCGCGCAGGCTGCTTTGCCGTGGAGAAGGCCATTGCAGGTGTACTTCACCGGATGATCAGTACTTTCAGTGATGCAATATCACAAGTAATTTCCGCGCAGGCTGCTCTGCCGTGGAGAAGGCTGTTTCTGGTATACTTGACTGCTTGATCGATACGTTCAGTGATGCATTTCCACAAGTCATTTCCGCGCAGGCTGCTCTGCTGTGGAGAAGGCCATTGCTGGTGTACTTGACCGCACGATCAGTATACGTTCAGTGATGCAATATCAAAAGTAATTTCCGCGCAGGCTGCTCTGCAGTGAAGGCTGTTGCTCGTATACTTGACCGCCTGATCGGTACGTTCGGTGATGTTATATCTGAAGTAATTTCGGCGCCGGGTGCTCTGCCGTGGAGAATTCCATTGCTGGTGTATTGACCGTATGATCGGTACGTTCAGTGATGCAATATCACAAGTAATTTCCGCGGAGGCTGCTCTGCAGTGGAGAAGGCCATTGCTGGTGTACTTGACCGTATGATCGGTACGTTCAGTGATGCAATATCAAAAGTAATTTCCGCGCAGGCTGCTCTGCTGTGGAGAAGGCTGTTGCTGGTATACTTGACTGCATAATCGGTACGTTCAGTGATGCAATATCACAAGTAATTTCCGCGCAGGCTTGTCTGCAGTGGAGAATGCCATTGGTGGTGTACTTGACCGAATGATCGGTACGTTCAGTGATGCAATATCACAAGTAATTTGCGCGCAGGCTGCTCTGCAGTGGAGAATGCTATTGCTGGTGTACTTGACCGCATGATCGGTACGTTCAGTGATGCAATATCACAAGTAATTTCCGCGCAGGCTGCTCTGCTGTGTAGAAGGCCATTGCTGGTGTACTTGACCGCATGATTAGTATACGTTCAGTGATGCATTATCAAAAGTAATTTCCGCGCAGGCTGCTCTGCTGTGGAGAAGGCTGTTGCTGGTATACTTGAATGCATAATCGGTACGTTCAGTGATGCAATATCAGAAGTAATTTCCGCGCAGGCTGCTCTCCAGTAGAGAATGCCACTGCTGGTTTACTTGACCGTATGATCGGTACGTTCAGTGATGCAATATCACAAGTAATTTCCGCGCAGGCTGCTCTGCAGTGGAGAATGCCATTGCTGGTGTAGTTGACCGTATGATCGGTACGTTCAGTGATGGAATATCACAAGTAATGTCCGCGCAGGCTGCTCTGCAGTGGAGAATGCCATTGCTGGTGTACTTGACCGTATGATCGGTACGTTAGGTGATGCAATATCACAAGTTTTTTCCGCGCAGGCTGCTCTGCAGTGGAGAATGCCATTGCTGGTGTACTTGACCGTATGATCGGTACGTTCAGTGATGCAATTTCACAAGTAATTTCCGCGCAGGCTGCTCTGCAGTGGAGAATGCCATTGCTGGTGTAGTTGACAGTATGATCGGTACGTTCAGTGATGCAATATCACAAGTAATTTCCGCGCAGGCTGCTCTGCAGTGGATAATTCCATTGCTGGTGTACTTGACCGCATGATCGGTACGTTCAGTGATGCAATATCACAAGTAATTTCCGCGCAGGCTGCTCTGCTGTGGAGAATGCCATTGCTGGTGTACTTGACCGTGCGATCGGTACGTTCAGTGATGCAATACCACAAGTAATTTCCGCGTAGGCTGCTCTGCACTGGAGAATGCCATTGCTGGTGTACTTGACCGCATGATAGGTACGTTCAGTGATGCAATATCACAAGTAAATTCCGCGCAGGCTGCTCTGCAGGGGAGAAGGCTGTTGCTCGTATACTTGAGTGCTTGATCGGTACGTTCAGTGATGCAATATCACAAGTAATTTCCGCGCAGGCTTATCTGCAGTGGAGAATGCCATTGGTGGTGTACTTGACCGAATGATCGGTACGTTCAGTGATGCAATATCACAAGTAATTTGCGCGCAGGCTGCTCTGCAGTGGAGAATGCTATTGCTGGTGTACTTGACCGCATGATCGGTACGTTCAGTGATGCAATATCACAAGTAATTTCCGCGCAGGCTGCTCTGCTGTGTAGAAGGCCATTGCTGGTGTACTTGACCGCATGATCAGTATACGTTCAGTGATGCATTATCAAAAGTAATTTCCGCGCAGGCTGCTCTGCTGTGGAGAAGGCTGTTGCTGGTATACTTGACTGCATAATCGGTACGTTCAGTGATGCAATATCAGAAGTAATTTCCGCGCAGGCTGCTCTCCAGTAGAGAATGCCACTGCTGGTGTACTTGACAGTATGATCGGTACGTTCAGTGATGCAATATCACAAGTAATTTCCGCGCAGGCTGCTCTGCAGTGGAGAATGCCATTGCTGGTGTAGTTGACCGTATGATCGGTACGTTCAGTGATGGAATATCACAAGTAATGTCCGCGCAGGCTGCTCTGCAGTGGAGAATGCCATTGCTGGTGTACTTGACCGTATGATCGGTACGTTAGGTGATGCAATATCACAAGTTTTTTCCGCGCAGGCTGCTCTGCAGTGGAGAATGCCATTGCTGGTGTACTTGACCGTATGATCGGTACGTTCAGTGATGCAATTTCACAAGTAATTTCCGCGCAGGCTGCTCTGCAGTGGAGAATGCCATTGCTGGTGTAGTTGACCGTATGATCGGTACGTTCAGTGATGCAATATCACAAGTAATTTCCGCGCAGGCTGCTCTGCAGTGGAGAATTCCATTGCTGGTGTACTTGACCGCATGATCGGTACGTTCAGTGATGCAATATCACAAGTAATTTCCGCGCAGGCTGCTCTGCTGTGGAGAAGGCTTTTGCTGGTATATTTGACTGCATAATCGGTACGTTCAGTGATTCATTATCACAAGTAATATCCGCGCATTCTGCTCTGCAGTGAAGGCTGTTGCTCGTATACTTGAGTGCATGATAGGTACGCTCAGTGATGCAATATCACAAGTAATTTCCGCGCAGGCTGCTCTGCAATGGAGAATGCCATTGCAGGTGTACTTGACCGTATGATCGGTACGTTCAGTGATGCAATATCACATGTAATTTCCGCGCAGGCTGCTCTGATGTGGAGAATTCCATTGCTGTTGTAGTTGAGCGCATGATCGGTACGTTCGGTGATCTTATATCAGAAGTAATTTCCGCGCAGGCTGCTTTGCCGTGGAGAAGGCCATTGCAGGTGTACTTCACCGGATGATCAGTACTTTCAGTGATGCAATATCACAAGTAATTTCCGCGCAGGCTGCTCTGCCGTGGAGAAGGCTGTTTCTGGTATACTTGACTGCTTGATCGATACGTTCAGTGATGCATTTCCACAAGTCATTTCCGCGCAGGCTGCTCTGCTGTGGAGAAGGCCATTGCTGGTGTACTTGACCGCACGATCAGTATACGTTCAGTGATGCAATATCAAAAGTAATTTCCGCGCAGGCTGCTCTGCAGTGAAGGCTGTTGCTCGTATACTTGACCGCCTGATCGGTACGTTCGGTGATGTTATATCTGAAGTAATTTCGGCGCCGGGTGCTCTGCCGTGGAGAATTCCATTGCTGGTGTATTGACCGTATGATCGGTACGTTCAGTGATGCAATATCACAAGTAATTTCCGCGGAGGCTGCTCTGCAGTGGAGAAGGCCATTGCTGGTGTACTTGACCGTATGATCGGTACGTTCAGTGATGCAATATCAAAAGTAATTTCCGCGCAGGCTGCTCTGCTGTGGAGAAGGCTGTTGCTGGTATACTTGACTGCATAATCGGTACGTTCAGTGATGCAATATCACAAGTAATTTCCGCGCAGGCTTGTCTGCAGTGGAGAATGCCATTGGTGGTGTACTTGACCGAATGATCGGTACGTTCAGTGATGCAATATCACAAGTAATTTGCGCGCAGGCTGCTCTGCAGTGGAGAATGCTATTGCTGGTGTACTTGACCGCATGATCGGTACGTTCAGTGATGCAATATCACAAGTAATTTCCGCGCAGGCTGCTCTGCTGTGTAGAAGGCCATTGCTGGTGTACTTGACCGCATGATTAGTATACGTTCAGTGATGCATTATCAAAAGTAATTTCCGCGCAGGCTGCTCTGCTGTGGAGAAGGCTGTTGCTGGTATACTTGAATGCATAATCGGTACGTTCAGTGATGCAATATCAGAAGTAATTTCCGCGCAGGCTGCTCTCCAGTAGAGAATGCCACTGCTGGTTTACTTGACCGTATGATCGGTACGTTCAGTGATGCAATATCACAAGTAATTTCCGCGCAGGCTGCTCTGCAGTGGAGAATGCCATTGCTGGTGTAGTTGACCGTATGATCGGTACGTTCAGTGATGGAATATCACAAGTAATGTCCGCGCAGGCTGCTCTGCAGTGGAGAATGCCATTGCTGGTGTACTTGACCGTATGATCGGTACGTTAGGTGATGCAATATCACAAGTTTTTTCCGCGCAGGCTGCTCTGCAGTGGAGAATGCCATTGCTGGTGTACTTGACCGTATGATCGGTACGTTCAGTGATGCAATTTCACAAGTAATTTCCGCGCAGGCTGCTCTGCAGTGGAGAATGCCATTGCTGGTGTAGTTGACAGTATGATCGGTACGTTCAGTGATGCAATATCACAAGTAATTTCCGCGCAGGCTGCTCTGCAGTGGATAATTCCATTGCTGGTGTACTTGACCGCATGATCGGTACGTTCAGTGATGCAATATCACAAGTAATTTCCGCGCAGGCTGCTCTGCTGTGGAGAAGGCTTTTGCTGGTATATTTGACTGCATAATCGGTACGTTCAGTGATTCATTATTTCATTTCATTTCATTTCATTTATTGAAGCCTTAAGGGCCCGTGGGCATTACATAAGGCGGGGGCAAGAACAGTGTGTACAACATATGGTACCAGCTCAACAAAAACAAAAACAAAAAGCAATGAAACGAAACAAAGCAAAACATTAAAATTAAAACATTAAAATAAAAACATTAAAGGAGATAGTAACACAGGATCAGATTATTTGTAATATCCGCGCATTCTGCTCTGCAGTGAAGGCTGTTGCTCGTATACTTGAGTGCATGATAGGTACGCTCAGTGATGCAATATCACAAGTAATTTCCGCGCAGGCTGCTCTGCAGTGGAGGAGGCCATTGCAGGTGTACTTCACCGGATGATCAGTACTTTCAGGGATGCAATATCAGAAGAAATTTTCGCGCAGGCTGCTCTGCAGTGTAGAAGGCTGTTGCTGGTATACTTGACTGCTCGATCGGTACGTTCAGTGATGCATTTTCACAAGTAATTTCCGCGCAGGCTGCTCTGCTGTGCAGAAGGCCATTGCTGGTGTACTTGACCGCATGATCAGTATACGTTCAGTGATGCAATATCAGAAGTAATTTCCGCGCAGGCTGCTCTGCTGTGGAGAAAGCCATCACTGGTGTACTTAACCGCATGATCAGTAGGTTCAGTGATGCATTATCACAAGTAGTTTCTGCGCAGGCTGCTCTGCAGTGGAGAATGCCACTGCTGGTGTATTTGACCTCATGATCAGCACGTTCAATGATGCATTATCACAAGTAATTTCCACGCAGGCTGCTCTGCGGTGAGAAGGCCACTGCTGGTGTACTTGACCGCATGATCACTACGTTCAGTGATGAGTTATCACAAGTAATTTCCGCGCAGGCTGCTCTGCTGTGGAGAAGGCGATTGCTGGTGTTCTTGACCGCATGATCAGTACGTTCAGTAAAGCAATATCAGAAGCAATTTCCCCGCAGTACGTTCAGTTATGCATTATCACAAGCAATATCCACGCAAACTGCTCTGCAGTGTAGAAGGCTGTTGCTGGTGTACTTGACCGCATGATCAGTACGTTCAGTGATGCAATATCAGAAGTAATTTCCGCGCAGGCTGCTCTGCTGTGGAGAAAGCCATCACTGGTGTACTTGACCGCATGATCAGTAGGTTCAGTGATGCATTATCACAAGTAGTTTCTGCGCAGGCTGCTCTGCAGTTGAGAATGCCACTGCTGGTGTATTTGACCTCATGATCAGCTCGTTCAATGATGCATTATCACAAGTAATTCCCGCGCAGGCTGCTCTGCGGTGAGAAGGCCACTGCTGGCGTATTTGACCGCATGATCAGTACGTTCATTGTGACGCAATATCACAAGTAATTTCCGCGCAGGCTGCTCTGCGGCGCAGAAGGCTGTTGCTGGTGTACTTGACCGCATGATCAGTACGTTCAGTGATTAGTTATCACAAGTAATTTCCGTGCAGGCTGCTCTACAGTGGAGAAGGCAGTTGCTGGTATACTTCACTGCATGATCGGTGCGTTCAGTGATGCATTATCACAAGTAATTTCCGCCCAGGCTGCTCTGCTGTGGAGAAGGCCATTGCTGGTGTACTTGACCGCATGATCAGTACGTTCAGTGATGCAATATCAGAAGTAATTTCCCCGTAGGCTGCTCTGGAGTGGAGAAGGCTGTTGCTGGTATACTTGACTGCTTGATCGGTATGTTCAGTGATGCAATATCACAATTTCCGCGCAGGCTGCTCTGCAGTGGAGAATGCCATTGCTGGTGTACTTGACCGCATGATCGGTACGTTCAGTGATGCAATATCACAAGTAATTTCCGCGCAGGCTGCTCTGCAGTGGAGAATGCCATTACTGGTGTACGTGACCGCATGATCGGTACGTTCAGTGATGCAATATCACAAGTAATTTCCGCGCAGGCTGGTCTGCAGTGGAAAACGCCATTGCTGCTCTAGTTGACCGTATGATCGGTACGTTCAGTGATGCAATATCACAAGTAATTTCCGCGCAGGCTGCTCTGCTGTGGAGAAGGCCATTGCTGGTGTACATAACCGCATGATCAGTACGTTCAGTGATGCAATATCAGAAGTAATTTCCGCGCAGGCTGCTCTGCTGTGGAGAAGGCTGTTGCTGGTATACTTGACTGCATGATCGGTACGTTCACTGATGCATTATCACAAGTAATTTCCGCGCGGGCTGCTCTGCAGTGAAGGCTGTTGCTCGTATACTTGACCTCATGATCGGTATGTTCGGTGATGTTATATCTGAAGTTATTTCGGTGCGGGCTGCTCTGCCGTGGAGAATGTCATTGCTGGTGTACTTGACCGTATGATCGGTACGTTCAGTGATGCAATATCACAAGTAAATTCAGCGCAGGCTGCTCTGCAGTGGAGAATGCCATTGCTGGAGTACTTGACCGTATGATCGGTACGTTCAGTGATGCAATATCACAAGTAATTTCCGCGCAGGGTGCTCTGCAGTGGAGAATGCTATTGGTGGTGTACTTGACCGAATGATCGGTACGTTCAGTGATGCAATATCACAAGTAAATTCCGCGCAGGCTGCTCTGCAGTGGAGAATGCCATTGCTGGTGTACTTGACCGCATGATCGGTAGGTTCAGTGATGCAATATCACAAGTAATTTCCGCGCAGGCTGCTCTGCAGTGGAGAATGCCATTTCTAGTGTACTTGGCCGTATTATCGGTACGTTCAGTGATGTATTATCACAAGTATTTCCGCGCAGGCTGCTCAGCAGGGGAGAAGGCTGTTGCTCGTATACTTGAGTGCATGATCGGTACGTGCGGTGATGTTATATCAGATGTAATTTCCGCGCAGGCTGCTCTGCCGTGGAGAATGCCATTGCTGGTGTACTCTAACGTATGATCGGTACGTTCAGTGATGCAATATCACAAGTAATTTCCGCGCAGGCTGCTCTGCAATGGAGAATGCCATTGCTGGCGTACTTGACCGTATGATCGGTACGTTCAGTGATGCAATATCACATGTAATTTCCGCGCAGGCTGCTCTGCAGTGGAGAATTCCATTGCTGGTGTAGTTGACCGTATGATCGGTACGTTCAGTGATGCAATATCACAAGTAACTTCCGCGCAGGCTGCTCTGCAGTGGAGAATGCCATTGCTGGTGTGCTTGACCGTATGATCGGTACGTTAGGAGATGCAATATCACAATTAATTTCCGCGCAGGCTGCTCTGCAGTGGAGAATGCCATTGCTGGTGTACTTGACCGTGCGATCGGTACGTTCAGTGATGCAATACCACAAGTAATTTCCGCGCAGGCTGCTCTGCAGTGGAGAATGCCATTGCTGGTGTACTTGACCGCATGATAGGTACGTTCAGTGATGCAATATCACAAGTAAATTCCGCGCAGGCTGCTCTGCAGGGGAGAAGGCTGTTGCTCGTATACTTGAGTGCATGATCGGTACGTTCGGTGATCTTATATCAGAAGTAATTTCCGCGCAGGCTGCTCTGCCGTGGAGAAGGCCATTGCAGGTGTACTTCACCGGATGATCAGTACTTTCAGTGATGCAATATCACAAGTAATTTCCGCGCAGGCTGCTCTGCCGTGGAGAAGGCTGTTTCTGGTATACTTGACTGCTTGATCGGTACGTTCAGTGATGCATTTCCACAAGTAATTTCCGCGCAGGCTGCTCTGCTGTGGAGAAGGCCATTGCTGGTGTACTTGACCGCATGATCAGTATACGTTCAGTGATGCAATATCAAAAGTAATTTCCGCGCAGGCTGCTCTGCAAAGAAGGCTGTTGCTCGTATACTTGACCGCATGATCGGTACGTTCGGTGATGTTATATCTGAAGTAATTTCGGCGCAGGGTGCTCTGCCGTGGAGAATGCCATTGCTGGTGTATTGACCGTATGATCGGTACGTTCAGTGATGCAATATCACAAGTAATTTCCGCGGAGGCTGCTCTGCAGTGGAGAAGGCCATTGCTGGTGTACTTGACCGTATGATCGGTACGTTCAGTGATGCAATATCACAAGTAATTTCCGCGCAGGCTGCTCTGCAGTGGAGAGTGCCATTGCTGGCGTACTTGACCGCATGATCGGTACGTTCAGTGATGCAATATCACAAGTAATTTCCGCGTATGCTGCTCTGCAGTGGAGAATGCCATTGCTGGTGTACTTGACCGCATGATTGGTACGTTCAGTGATGCATTTTCACAAGTAAATTCCGCGCAGGCTGCTCTGCTGTGAAGAAAGCCATCACTGGTGTACTTAACCGCATGATCAGTAGGTTCAGTGATGCATTATCACAAGTAGTTTCTGCGCAGGCTGCTCTGCAGTGGAGAATGCCACTGCTGGTGTATTTGACCTCATGATCAGCACGTTCAATGATGCATTATCACAAGTAATTTCCGCGCAGGCTGCTCTGCGGTGAGAAAACCACTGCTGGTGTATTTGACCGCATGATCAGTACGTTCAGTGACGCAATATCACAAGTAATTTCCGAGCAGGCTGCTCTGCGGCAGAGAAGGCTGTTGCTGGTGTACTTGACCGCATGATCAGTACGTTCAGTGATGAGTTATCACAAGTAATTTCCGCGCAGGTTACTCTACAGTGGAGAAGGCAGTTGCTGGTATACTTCACTGCATGATAGTGCGTTCAGTGATGCATTATCACAAGTAATTTCCGCCCAGGCTGCTCTGCTGTGGAGAAGGCCATTGCTGGTGTACTTGACCGCATGATCAGTACGTTCAGTGATGCAATATCAGAAGTAATTTCCCCGTAGGCTGCTCTGGAGTGGAGAAGGCCGTTGCTGGTATACTTGACTGCATGATGGGTGCGTTCAGTGATGCATTATCACAAGTAATATCCGCGCAGGCTGCTGTGCAGTGGAGAAGGCTGTTGCTGGTATACTTGACTGCTTGATCGGTACGTTCAGTGATGCAATATCACAATTTCCGCGCAGGCTGCTCTGCAGTGGAGAATGCCATTGCTGGTGTACTTGACCGCATGATCGGTACGTTCAGTGATGCAATATCACAAGTAATTTCCGCGCAGGCTGCTCTGCAGTGGAGAATGCCATTACTGGTGTACGTGACCGCATGATCGGTACGTTCAGTGATGCAATATCACAAGTAATTTCCGCGCAGGCTGTTCTGCAGTGGAAAACGCCATTGCTGCTCTAGTTGACCGTATGATCGGTACGTTCAGTGATGCAATATCACAAGTAATTTCCGCGCAGGCTGCTCTGCCGTGGAGAAGGCTGTTTCTGGTATACTTGACTGCTTGATCGGTACGTTCAGTGATGCATTTCCACAAGTAATTTCCGCGCAGGCTGCTCTGCTGTGGAGAAGGCCATTGCTGGTGTACTTGACCGCATGATCAGTATACGTTCAGTGATGCAATATCAAAAGTAATTTCCGCGCAGGCTGCTCTGCAAAGAAGGCTGTTGCTCGTATACTTGACCGCATGATCGGTACGTTCGGTGATGTTATATCTGAAGTAATTTCGGCGCAGGGTGCTTTGCCGTGGAGAATGCCATTGCTGGTGTATTGACCGTATGATCGGTACGTTCAGTGATGCAATATCACAAGTAATTTCCGCGGAGGCTGCTCTGCAGTGGAGAAGGCCATTGCTGGTGTACTTGACCGTATGATCGGTACGTTCAGTGATGCAATATCACAAGTAATTTCCGCGCAGGCTGCTCTGCAGTGGAGAGTGCCATTGCTGGCGTACTTGACCGCATGATCGGTACGTTCAGTGATGCAATATCACAAGTAATTTCCGCGTATGCTGCTCTGCAGTGGAGAATGCCATTGCTGGTGTACTTGACCGCGTGATTGGTACGTTCAGTGATGCAATATCACAAGTAATTTCCGCGCAGGCTGCTCTGCAGTGGAGAATGCCATTGCTGGTGTAGTTGACCGTATGATCGGTACGTTCAGTGATGCATTTTCACAAGTAAATTCCGCGCAGGCTGCTCTGCTGTGAAGAAAGCCATCACTGGTGTACTTAACCGCATGATCAGTAGGTTCAGTGATGCATTATCACAAGTAGTTTCTGCGCAGGCTGCTCTGCAGTGGAGAATGCCACTGCTGGTGTATTTGACCTCATGATCAGCACGTTCAATGATGCATTATCACAAGTAATTTCCGCGCAGCCTGCTCTGCGGTGAGAAAACCACTGCTGGTGTATTTGACCGCATGATCAGTACGTTCAGTGACGCAATATCACAAGTAATTTCCGAGCAGGCTGCTCTGCGGCAGAGAAGGCTGTTGCTGGTGTACTTGACCGCATGATCAGTACGTTCAGTGATGAGTTATCACAAGTAATTTCCGCGCAGGTTACTCTACAGTGGAGAAGGCAGTTGCTGGTATACTTCACTGCATGATAGTGCGTTCAGTGATGCATTATCACAAGTAATTTCCGCCCAGGCTGCTCTGCTGTGGAGAAGGCCATTGCTGGTGTACTTGACCGCATGATCAGTACGTTCAGTGATGCAATATCAGAAGTAATTTCCCCGTAGGCTGCTCTGGAGTGGAGAAGGCTGTTGCTGGTATACTTGACTGCATGATGGGTGCGTTCAGTGATGCATTATCATAAGTAATATCCGCGCAGGCTGCTGTGCAGTGGAGAAGGCTGTTGCTGGTATACTTGACTGCTTGATCGGTACGTTCAGTGATGCAATATCACAATTTCCGCGCAGGCTGCTCTGCAGTGGAGAATGCCATTGCTGGTGTACTTGACCGCATGATCGGTACGTTCAGTGATGCAATATCACAAGTAATTTCCGCGCAGGCTGCTCTGCAGTGGAGAATGCCATTACTGGTGTACGTGACCGCATGATCGGTACGTTCAGTGATGCAATATCACAAGTATTTTCCGCGCAGGCTGTTCTGCAGTGGAAAACGCCATTGCTGCTCTAGTTGACCGTATGATCGGTACGTTCAGTGATGCAATATCACAAGTAATTTCCGCGCAGGCTGCTCTGCTGTGGAGAAGGCCATTGCTGGTGTACATAACCGCATGATCAGTACGTTCAGTGATGCAATATCAGAAGTAATTTCCGCGCAGGCTGCTCTGCTGTGGAGAAGGCTGTTGCTGGTATACTTGACTGCATGATCGGTACGTTCACTGATGCATTATCACAAGTAATTTCCGCGCGGGCTGCTCTGCAGTGAAGGCTGTTGCTCGTATACTTGACCTCATGATCGGTACGTTCGGTGATGTTATATCTGAAGTTATTTCGGTGCGGGCTGCTCTGCCGTGGAGAATGTCATTGCTGGTGTACTTGACAGTATGATCGGTACGTTCAGTGATGCAATATCACAAGTAAATTCAGCGCAGGCTGCTCTGCAGTGGAGAATGCCATTGCTGGAGTACTTGACCGTATGATCGGTACGTTCAGTGATGCAATATCACAAGTAATTTCCGCGCAGGGTGCTCTGCAGTGGAGAATGCTATTGGTGGTGTGCTTGACCGAATGATCGGTACGTTCAGTGATGCAATATCACAAGTAAATTCCGCGCAGGCTGCTCTGCAGTGGAGAATGCCATTGCTGGTGTACTTGACCGCATGATCGGTAGGTTCAGTGATGCAATATCACAAGTAATTTCCGCGCAGGCTGCTCTGCAGTGGAGAATGCCATTTCTAGTGTACTTGGCCGTATTATCGGTACGTTCAGTGATGTATTATCACAAGTATTTCCGCGCAGGCTGCTCAGCAGGGGAGAAGGCTGTTGCTCGTATACTTGAGTGCATGATCGGTACGTGCGGTGATGTTATATCAGATGTAATTTCCGCGCAGGCTGCTCTGCCGTGGAGAATGCCATTGCTGGTGTACTTTAACGTATGATCGGTACGTTCAGTGATGCAATATCACAAGTAATTTCCGCGCAGGCTGCTCTGCAATGGAGAATGCCATTGCTGGCGTACTTGACCGTATGATCGGTACGTTCAGTGATGCAATATCACATGTAATTTCCGCGCAGGCTGCTCTGCAGTATAGAATTCCATTGCTGGTGTAGTTGACCGTATGATCGGTACGTTCAGTGATGCAATATCACAAGTAACTTCCGCGCAGGCTGCTCTGCAGTGGAGAATGCCATTGCTGTTGTACTTGACCGTATGATCGGTACGTTAGGTGATGCAATATCACAAGTTTTTTCCGCGCAGGCTGCTCTGCAGTGTAGAATGCCATTGCTGGTGTGCTTGACCGTATGGTCGGTACGTTCAGTGATGCAATATCACAAGTAATTTCAGCGCAGGCTGCTCTGCAGTAGAGAATGCCATTGCTGGTGTAGTTGACCGTATGATCGGTACATTCAGTGATGCAATATCACAAGTAATGTCCGCGCAGGCTGCTCTGCAGTGGAGAATTCCATTGCTGGTGTGCTTGACCGTATGATCGGTACGTTAGGAGATGCAATATCACAATTAATTTCCGCGCAGGCTGCTCTGCAGTGGAGAATGCCATTGCTGGTGTACTTGACCGTTTGATCGGTACGTTCAGTGATGCAATACCACAAGTAATTTCCGCGCAGGCTGCTCTGCAGTGGAGAATGCCATTGCTGGTGTACTTGACCGCATGATAGGTACGTTCAGTGATGCAATATCACAAGTAAATTCCGCGCAGGCTGCTCTGCAGGGGAGAAGGCTGTTGCTCGTATACTTGAGTGCATGATCGGTACGTTCGGTGATCTTATATCAGAAGTAATTTCCGCGCAGGCTGCTCTGCCGTGGAGAAGGCCATTGCAGGTGTACTTCACCGGATGATCAGTACTTTCAGTGATGCAATATCACAAGTAATTTCCGCGCAGGCTGCTCTGCCGTGGAGAAGGCTGTTTCTGGTATACTTGACTGCTTGATCGGTACGTTCAGTGATGCATTTCCACAAGTAATTTCCGCGCAGGCTGCTCTGCTGTGGAGAAGGCCATTGCTGGTGTACTTGACCGCATGATCAGTATACGTTCAGTGATGCAATATCAAAAGTAATTTCCGCGCAGGCTGCTCTGCAAAGAAGGCTGTTGCTCGTATACTTGACCGCATGATCGGTACGTTCGGTGATGTTATATCTGAAGTAATTTCGGCGCAGGGTGCTCTGCCGTGGAGAATACCATTGCTGGTGTATTGACCGTATGATCGGTACGTTCAGTGATGCAATATCACAAGTAATTTCCGCGGAGGCTGCTCTGCAGTGGAGAAGGCCATTGCTGGTGTACTTGACCGTATGATCGGTACGTTCAGTGATGTAATATCACAAGTAATTTCCGCGCAGGCTGCTCTTCAGTGGAGAGTGCCATTGCTGGCGTACTTGACCGCATGATCGGTACGTTCAGTGATGCAATATCACAAGTAATTTCCGCGAAGGGTGCTCTGCAGTGGAGAATGCTATTGGTGGTGTACTTGACCAAATGATCGGTACGTTCAGTGATGCAATATCACAAGTAAATTCCGCGCAGGCTGCTCTGCAGTGGAGAGTGCCATTGCTGGTGTACTTGACCGCATGATCGGTAGGTTCAGTGATGCAATATCACAAGTAATTTCCGCGCAGGCTGCTCTGCAGTGGAGAATGCCTATGCTAGTGTACTTGGCCGTATGATCGGTACATTCAGTGATGCATTATCACAAGTATTTCCGCGCAGGCTGCTCTGCAGGGGAGAAGGCTGTTGCTCGTATACTTGAGTGCATGATCGGTACGTTCAGTGATGTTAAATCAGATGTAATTTCCGCGCAGGCTGCTCTGCCGTAGAGAATGCCATTGCTGGTGTACTTTAACGTATGATCGGTACGTACAGTGATGCAATATCACAAGTAATTTCCGCGCAGGCTGCTCTGCAATGGAGAATGCCATTGCTGGCGTACTTGACCGTATGATCGGTACGTTCAGTGATGCAATATCACATGCAATTTCCGCGCAGGCTGCTCTGATGTGGAGAATTTCATTGCTGTTGTAGTTGAGCGCATGATCGGTACGTTCGGTGATCTTATATCAGAAGAAATTTCCGCGCAGGCTGCTTTGCCGTGGAGAAGGCCATTGCAGGTGTACTTCACCGGATGATCAGTACTTTCAGTGATGCAATATCACAAGTAATTTCCGCGCAGGCTGCTCTGCCGTGGAGAAGGCTGTTTCTGGTATACTTGACTGCTTGATCGATACGTTCAGTGATGCATTTCCACAAGTCATTTCCGCGCAGGCTGCTCTGCTGTTGAGATAGCCATTGCTGGTGTACTTGACCGCATGATCAGTATACGTTCAGTGATGCAATATCAAAAGTAATTTCCGCGCAAGCTGCTCTGCAGTGAAGGCTGTTGCTCGTATACTTGACCGCCTGATCGGTACGTTCGGTGATGTTATATCTGAAGTAATTTCGGCGCCGGGTGCTCTGCCGTGGAGAATGCCATTGCTGGTGTATTGACCGTATGATCGGTACGTTCAGTGATGCAATATCACAAGTAATTTCCGCGGAGGCTGCTCTGCAGTGGAGAAGGCCATTGCTGGTGTACTTGACCGTATGATCGGTACGTTCAGTGATGCAATATCAAAAGTAATTTCCGCGCAGGCTGCTCTGCTGTGGAGAAGGCTGTTGCTGGTATACTTGACTGCATAATCGGTACGTTCAGTGATGCAATATCACAAGTAATTTCCGCGCACGCTTATCTGCAGTGGAGAATGCCATTGGTGGTGTACTTGACCGAATGATCGGTACGTTCAGTGATGCAATATCACAAGTAATTTGCGCGCAGGCTGCTCTGCAGTGGAGAATGCTATTGCTGGTGTACTTGACCGCATGATCGGTACGTTCAGTGATGCAATATCACAAGTAATTTCCGCGCAGGCTGCTCTGCTGTGTAGAATGCCACTGCTGGTGTATTTGAATTCATGATCAGCACGTTCAATGATGCATTATCACAAGTAATTTCCACGCAGGCTGCTCTGCGGTGAGAAGGCCACTGCTGGTGTACTTGACCGCATGATCAGTACGTTCAGTGATGAGTTATCACAAGTAATTTCCGCGCAGGCTGCTCTGCTGTGGAGAAAGCGATTGCTGGTGTTTTTGACCGCATGATCAGTACGTTCAGTAAAGCAATATCAGAAGCAATTTCCCCGCAGTACGTTCAGTTATGCATTATCACAAGTAATATCCACGCAAACTGCTCTGCAGTGGAGAAGGCTGTTGCTGGTGTACTTGACCGCATGATCAGTATGTTCAGTGATGCAATATCAGAAGTAATTTCCGCGCAGGCTGCTCTGCTGTGGAGAAAGCCATCACTGGTGTACTTGACCGCATGATCAGTAGGTTCAGTGATGCATTATCACAAGTAGTTTCTGCGCAGGCTGCTCTGCAGTGGAGAATGCCACTGCTGGTGTATTTGACCTCATGATCAGCTCGTTCAATGATGCATTATCACAAGTAATTCCCGCGCAGGCCGCTCTGCGGCGCACAAGGCTGTTGCTGGTGTACTTGACCGCATGATCAGTACGTTCAGTGATTAGTTATCACAAGTAATTTCCGTGCAGGCTGCTCTACAGTGGAGAAGGCAGTTGCTGGTATACTTCACTGCATGATCGGTGCGTTCAGTGATGCATTATCACAAGTAACTTCCGCCCAGGCTGCTCTGCTGTGGAGAAGGCCATTGCTGGTGTACTTGACCGCATGATCAGTACGTTCAGTGATGCAATATCAGAAGTAATTTCCCCGTAGGCTGCTCTGGAGTGGAGAAGGCTGTTGCTGGTATACTTGACTGCATGATGGGTGCGTTCAGTGATGCATTATCACAAGTAATATCCGCGCAGGCTGCTGTGCAGTGGAGAAGGCTGTTGCTGGTATACTTGACTGCTTGATCGGTACGTTCAGTGATGCAATATCAGAAGTAATTTCCGCGCAGGCTGCTCTGCTGTGGAGAAAGCCATCACTGGTGTACTCAATCGCATGATCAGTAGGTTCAGTGATGCATTATCACAAGTAGTTTCTGCGCAGGCTGCTCTGCAGTGGAGAATGCCACTGCTGGTGTATTTGACCTCATGATCAGAACGTTCAATGATGCATTATCACAAGTAATTTCCGCGCAGGCTGCTCTGCGGTGAGAAAACCGCTGCTGGTGTATTTGACCGCATGATCAGTACGTCCAGTGACGCAATATCACAAGTAATTTCCGAGCAGGCTGCTCTGCGGCGGAGAAGGCTGTTGCTGGTGTACTTGACCGCGTGATCAGTACGTTCAATGATGCAATATCAGAAGTAATTTCCGCCCTTGCTGCTCTCCTGTGGAGAAGGCCATTGCTGGTGCACTTGACCGCATGATCAGTACTTTCAGTGATGCAATATCAGAAGTAATTTCCGCGCAGGCTGCTCTGCAGTGGAGAATGCTGTTGCTGGTTTACTTGACTGCACGATCGGTGCATTCAGTGATGCATTATCAAAAGTAATTTCCGCCCAGGCTGCTCTGCTGTGGGGAAGGCCATTGCTGGTGTACTTGACCGCATGATCAGTACGTTCAGTGATGAAATATCAGAAGTTTTTTCCGCGCAGGCTGCTCTGCTGTGGAGAAGACCACTTCTGGTTACTTGACCGCATGATCAGTACGTTCAGTGATGCAATATCAGAAATAATTTCCGCGCAGGCTGCTCTGCTGTGGAGAAGGCCATTGCTGGTGTACATAACCGCATGATCAGTACGTTCAGTAATGCAATATCAGAAGTAATTTCCGCGCAGGCTGCTCTGCTGTGGAGAAGGCTGTTGCTGGTATACTTGACTGAAAAATCGGTACGTTCACTGATGCATTATCACAAGTAATTTCCGCGCGGGCTGCTCTGCAGTGAAGGCTGTTGCTCGTATACTTGACCTCATGATCGGTACGTTCGCTGATGTTATATCTGAAGTTATTTCGGTGCGGGCTGCTCTGCCGTGGAGAATGTCATTGCTGGTGTACTTGACCGTATGATCGGTACGTTCAGTGATGCAATATCACAAGTAAATTCAGCGCAGGCTGCTCTGCAGTGGAGAATGCCATTGCTGGAGTACTTGACCGTATGATCGGTATGTTCAGTGATGCAATATCACAAGTAATTTCCGCGAAGGGTGCTCTGCAGTGGAGAATGCTATTGGTGGTGTACTTGACCGAATGATCGGTACGTTCAGTGATGCAATATCACAAGTAAATTCCGCGCAGGCTGCTCTGCAGTGGAGAATGCCATTGCTGGTGTACTTGACCGCATGATCGGTAGGTTCAGTGATGCAATATCACAAGTTTTTTCCGCGCAGGCTGCTCTGCAGTGGAGAATGCCTATGCTAGTGTACTTGGCCGTATGATCGGTACGTTCAGTGATGCATTATCACAAGTATTTCCGCGCAGGCTTCTCTGCAGGGGAGAAGGCTGTTGCTCGTATACTTGAGTGCATGATCGGTACGTTAGGTGATGTTATATCAGATGTAATTTCCGCGCAGGCTGCTCTGCCGTGGAAAATGCCATTGCTGGTGTACTTTAACGTATGATCGGTACGTTCAGTGATGCAATATCACAAGTAATTTCCGCGCAGGCTGCTCTGCAATGGAGAATGCCATTGCTGGCGTACTTGACCGTATGATCGGTACGTTCAGTGATGCAATATCACATGTAATTTCCGCGCAGGCTGCTCTGCAGTGGAGAATTCCATTGCTGTTGTAGTTGACCGTATGATCGGTACGTTTAGTGATGCAATATCACAAGTAACTTCCGCGCAGGCTTCTCTGCAGTGGAGAATGCCATTGCTGTTGTACTTGACCGTATGATCGGTACGTTAGGTGATGCAATATCACAAGTTTTTTTCCGCGTAGGCTGCTCTGCAGTGGAGAATGCCATTGCTGGTGTACTTGACCGTATGATCGGTACGTTCAGTGATGCAATATCACAAGTAATTTCAGCGCAGGCTGCTCTGCAGTGGAGAATGCCATTGCTGGTGTATTGACCGTATGATCGGTACATTCAGTGATGCAATATCACAAGTAATGTCCGCGCAGGCTGCTCTGCTGTGGAGAATGCCATTGCTGGTGTGCTTGACCGTATGATCGGTACGTTAGGAGATGCAATATCACAATTAATTTCCGCGCAGGCTGCTCTGCAGTGGAGAATGCCATTGCTGGTGTACTTGACCGTGCGATCGGTACGTTCAGTGATGCAATACCACAAGTAATTTCCGCGTAGGCTGCTCTGCAGTGGAGAATGCCATTGCTGGCGTACTTGACCGCATGATCGGTACGTTCAGTGATGCAATATCACAAGTAATTTCCGCGCAGGCTGCTCTGCTGTGGAGAAGGCCATTGCTGGTGTACTTGACCGCATGATCAGTATACGTTCAGTGATGCATTATCAAAAGTAATTTCCGCGCAGGCTGCTCTGCTGTGGAGAAGGCTGTTGCTGGTATACTTGACTGCGTAATCGGTACGTTCAGTGATGCAATATCACAAGTAATTTCCGCGCAGGCTGCTCTGCAGTGGAGAATGCCATTGGTGGTGTACTTGACTGAATGATCGGTACGTTCAGTGATGCAATATCACAAGTAATTTCCGCGCAGGCTGCTCTGCAGTGGAGAATGCTATTGCTGGTGTACTTGACCGCATGATCGGTACGTTCAGTGATGCAATATCAGAATTAATTTCCGCGCAGGCTGCTCTGCTGTGGAGAAGGCCATTGCTGGTGTACATAACCGCATGATCAGTACGTTCAGTGATGCAATATCAAAAGTAATTTCCGCGCAGGCTGCTCTGCAGTGAAGGCTGTTGCTCGTATACTTGACCTCATGATCGGTACGTTCGGTGATGTTATATCTGAAGTTATTTTTGGTGCGGGCTGCTCTGCCGTGGAGAATGTCATTGCTGGTGCACTTGACCGTATGATCGGTACGTTCAGTGATGCAATATCACAAGTAAATTCAGCGCAGGCTGCTCTGCAATGGAGAATGCCATTGCTGGAGTACTTGACCGTATGATCGGTACGTTCAGTGATGCAATATCACAAGTTTTTTCCGCGAAGGGTGCTCTGCAGTGGAGAATGCTATTGGTGGTGTACTTGACCGAATGATCGGTACGTTCAGTGATGCAATATCACAAGTAAATTCCGCGCAGGCTGCTCTGCAGTGGAGAATTCCATTGCTGGTGTACTTGACCGCATGATCGGTAGGTTCAGTGATGCAATATCACAAGTAATTTCCGCGCAGGCTGCTCTGCAATGGAGAATGCCTATGCTAGTGTACTTGGCCGTATGATCGGTACGTTCAGTGATGCATTATCACAAGTATTTCCGCGCAGGCTGCTCTGCAGGGGAGAAGGCTGTTGCTCGTATACTTGAGTGCATGATCGGTACGTTCGGTGATGTTATATCAGATGTAATTTCCGCGCAGGCTGCTCTGCCGTGGAAAATGCCATTGCTGGTGTACTTTAACGTATGATCGGTACGTTCAGTGAAGCAGTATCACAAGTAATTTCCGCGCAGGCTGCTCTGCAATGGAGAATGCCATTGCTGGCGTACTTGACCGTATGATCGGTACGTTCAGTGATGCAATATCACATGTAATTTCCGCGCAGGCTGCTCTGCAGTGGAGAATTCCATTGCTGTTGTAGTTGACCGTATGATCGGTACGTTTAGTGATGCAATATCACAAGTAACTTCCGCGCAGGCTGCTCTGCAGTGGAGAAGGCCATTGCTGTTGTACTTGACCGTATGATCGGTACGTTAGGTGATGCAATATCACAAGTTTTTTCCGCGTAGGCTGCTCTGCAGTGGAGAATGCCATTGCTGGTGTACTTGACCGTATGATCGGTACGTTCAGTGATGCAATATCACAAGTAATTTCAGCGCAGGCTGCTCTGCAGTGGAGAATGCCATTGCTGTTGTAGTTGACCGTATGATCGGTACATTCAGTGATGCAATATCACAAGTAATGTCCGCGCAGGCTGCTCTGCTGTGGAGAATGCCATTGCTGGTGTGCTTGACCGTATGATCGGTACGTTAGGAGATGCAATATCACAATTAATTTCCGCGCAGGCTGCTCTGCAGTGGAGAATGCCATTGCTGGTGTACTTGACCGTGCGATCGGTACGTTCAGTGATGCAATACCACAAGTAATTTCCGCGTAGGCTGCTCTGCACTGGAGAATGCCATTGCTGGTGTACTTGACCGCATGATAGGTACGTTCAGTGATGCAATATCACAAGTAAATTCCGCGCAGGCTGCTCTGCAGGGGAGAAGGCTGTTGCTCGTATACTTGAGTGCATGATCGGTACGTTCAGTGATGCAATATCACAAGTAATTTCCGCGCAGGCTTATCTGCAGTGGAGAATGCCATTGGTGGTGTACTTGACCGAATGATCGGTACGTTCAGTGATGCAATATCACAAGTAATTTGCGCGCAGGCTGCTCTGCAGTGGAGAATGCTATTGCTGGTGTACTTGACCGCATGATCGGTACGTTCAGTGATGCAATATCACAAGTAATTTCCGCGCAGGCTGCTCTGCTGTGTAGAAGGCCATTGCTGGTGTACTTGACCGCATGATCAGTATACGTTCAGTGATGCATTATCAAAAGTAATTTCCGCGCAGGCTGCTCTGCTGTGGAGAAGGCTGTTGCTGGTATACTTGACTGCATAATCGGTACGTTCAGTGATGCAATATCAGAAGTAATTTCCGCGCAGGCTGCTCTCCAGTAGAGAATGCCACTGCTGGTGTACTTGACCGTATGATCGGTACGTTCAGTGATGCAATATCACAAGTAATTTCCGCGCAGGCTGCTCTGCAGTGGAGAATGCCATTGCTGGTGTAGTTGACCGTATGATCGGTACGTTCAGTGATGGAATATCACAAGTAATGTCCGCGCAGGCTGCTCTGCAGTGGAGAATGCCATTGCTGGTGTACTTGACCGTATGATCGGTACGTTAGGTGATGCAATATCACAAGTTTTTTCCGCGCAGGCTGCTCTGCAGTGGAGAATGCCATTGCTGGTGTACTTGACCGTATGATCGGTACGTTCAGTGATGCAATTTCACAAGTAATTTCCGCGCAGGCTGCTCTGCAGTGGAGAATGCCATTGCTGGTGTAGTTGACCGTATGATCGGTACGTTCAGTGATGCAATATCACAAGTAATTTCCGCGCAGGCTGCTCTGCAGTGGAGAATTCCATTGCTGGTGTACTTGACCGCATGATCGGTACGTTCAGTGATGCAATATCACAAGTAATTTCCGCGCAGGCTGCTCTGCTGTGGAGAAGGCTTTTGCTGGTATATTTGACTGCATAATCGGTACGTTCAGTGATTCATTATCACAAGTAATATCCGCGCATTCTGCTCTGCAGTGAAGGTTGTTGCTCGTATACTTGAGTGCATGATAGGTGCGCTCAGTGCTGCAATATCACAAGTAATTTCCGCGCAGGCTGCTCTGCAATGGAGAATGCCATTGCAGGTGTACTTGACCGTATGATCGGTACGTTCAGTGATGCAATATCACATGTAATTTCCGCGCAGGCTGCTCTGATGTGGAGAATTCCATTGCTGTTGTAGTTGAGCGCATGATCGGTACGTTCGGTGATCTTATATCAGAAGTAATTTCCGCGCAGGCTGCTTTGCCGTGGAGAAGGCCATTGCAGGTGTACTTCACCGGATGATCAGTACTTTCAGTGATGCAATATCACAAGTAATTTCCGCGCAGGCTGCTCTGCCGTGGAGAAGGCTGTTTCTGGTATACTTGACTGCTTGATCGATACGTTCAGTGATGCATTTCCACAAGTCATTTCCGCGCAGGCTGCTCTGCTGTGGAGAAGGCCATTGCTGGTGTACTTGACCGCACGATCAGTATACGTTCAGTGATGCAATATCAAAAGTAATTTCCGGGCAGGCTGCTCTGCAGTGAAGGCTGTTGCTCGTATACTTGACCGCCTGATCGGTACGTTCGGTGATGTATTATCTGAAGTAATTTCGGCGCCGGGTGCTCTGCCGTGGAGAATTCCATTGCTGGTGTATTGACCGTATGATCGGTACGTTCAGTGATGCAATATCACAAGTAATATCCGCGGAGGCTGCTCTGCAGTGGAGAAGGCCATTGCTGGTGTACTTGACCGTATGATCGGTACGTTCAGTGATGCAATATCAAAAGTAATTTCCGCGCAGGCTGCTCTGCTGTGAAGGCTGTTGCTGGTATACTTGACTGCATAATCGGTACGTTCAGTGATGCAATATCACAAGTAATTTCCGCGCAGGCTTATCTGCAGTGGAGAATGCCATTGGTGGTGTACTTGACCGAATGATCGGTACGTTCAGTGATGCAATATCACAAGTAATTTGCGCGCAGGCTGCTCTGCAGTGGAGAATGCTATTGCTGGTGTACTTGACCGCATGATCGGTACGTTCAGTGATGCAATATCACAAGTAATTTCCGCGCAGGCTGCTCTGCTGTGTAGAAGGCCATTGCTGGTGTACTTGACCGCATGATCAGTATACGTTCAGTGATGCATTATCAAAAGTAATTTCCGCGCAGGCTGCTCTGCTGTGGAGAAGGCTGTTGCTGGTATACTTGACTGCATAATCGGTACGTTCAGTGATGCAATATCAGAAGTAATTTCCGCGCAGGCTGCTCTCCAGTAGAGAATGCCACTGCTGGTGTACTTGACCGTATGATCGGTACGTTCAGTGATGCAATATCACAAGTAATTTCCGCGCAGGCTGCTCTGCAGTGGAGAATGCCATTGCTGGTGTAGTTGACCGTATGATCGGTACGTTCAGTGATGGAATATCACAAGTAATGTCCGCGCAGGCTGCTCTGCAGTGGAGAATGCCATTGCTGGTGTACTTGACCGTATGATCGGTACGTTAGGTGATGCAATATCACAAGTTTTTTCCGCGCAGGCTGCTCTGCAGTGGAGAATGCCATTGCTGGTGTACTTGACCGTATGATCGGTACGTTCAGTGATGCAATTTCACAAGTAATTTCCGCGCAGGCTGCTCTGCAGTGGAGAATGCCATTGCTGGTGTAGTTGACCGTATGATCGGTACGTTCAGTGATGCAATATCACAAGTAATTTCCGCGCAGGCTGCTCTGCAGTGGAGAATTCCATTGCTGGTGTACTTGACCGCATGATCGGTACGTTCAGTGATGCAATATCACAAGTAATTTCCGCGCAGGCTGCTCTGCTGTGGAGAAGGCTTTTGCTGGTATATTTGACTGCATAATCGGTACGTTCAGTGATTCATTATCACAAGTAATATCCGCGCATTCTGCTCTGCAGTGAAGGTTGTTGCTCGTATACTTGAGTGCATGATAGGTGCGCTCAGTGATGCAATATCACAAGTAATTTCCGCGCAGGCTGCTCTGCAATGGAGAATGCCATTGCAGGTGTACTTGACCGTATGATCGGTACGTTCAGTGATGCAATATCACATGTAATTTCCGCGCAGGCTGCTCTGATGTGGAGAATTCCATTGCTGTTGTAGTTGAGCGCATGATCGGTACGTTCGGTGATCTTATATCAGAAGTAATTTCCGCGCAGGCTGCTTTGCCGTGGAGAAGGCCATTGCAGGTGTACTTCACCGGATGATCAGTACTTTCAGTGATGCAATATCACAAGTAATTTCCGCGCAGGCTGCTCTGCCGTGGAGAAGGCTGTTTCTGGTATACTTGACTGCTTGATCGATACGTTCAGTGATGCATTTCCACAAGTCATTTCCGCGCAGGCTGCTCTGCTGTGGAGAAGGCCATTGCTGGTGTACTTGACCGCACGATCAGTATACGTTCAGTGATGCAATATCAAAAGTAATTTCCGCGCAGGCTGCTCTGCAGTGAAGGCTGTTGCTCGTATACTTGACCGCCTGATCGGTACGTTCGGTGATGTTATATCTGAAGTAATTTCGGCGCCGGGTGCTCTGCCGTGGAGAATTCCATTGCTGGTGTATTGACCGTATGATCGGTACGTTCAGTGATGCAATATCACAAGTAATATCCGCGGAGGCTGCTCTGCAGTGGAGAAGGCCATTGCTGGTGTACTTGACCGTATGATCGGTACGTTCAGTGATGCAATATCAAAAGTAATTTCCGCGCAGGCTGCTCTGCTGTGAAGGCTGTTGCTGGTATACTTGACTGCATAATCGGTACGTTCAGTGATGCAATATCACAAGTAATTTCCGCGCAGGCTTGTCTGCAGTGGAGAATGCCATTGGTGGTGTACTTGACCGAATGATCGGTACGTTCAGTGATGCAATATCACAAGTAATTTGCGCGCATTCTGCTCTGCAGTGGAGAATGCTATTGCTGGTGTACTTGACCGCATGATCGGTACGTTCAGTGATGCAATATCACAAGTAATTTCCGCGCAGGCTGCTCTGCTGTGTAGAAGGCCATTGCTGGTGTACTTGACCGCATGATTAGTATACGTTCAGTGATGCATTATCAAAAGTAATTTCCGCGCAGGCTGCTCTGCTGTGGAGAAGGCTGTTGCTGGTATACTTGAATGCATAATCGGTACGTTCAGTGATGCAATATCAGAAGTAATTTCCGCGCAGGCTGCTCTCCAGTAGAGAATGCCACTGCTGGTTTACTTGACCGTATGATCGGTACGTTCAGTGATGCAATATCACAAGTAATTTCCGCGCAGGCTGCTCTGCAGTGGAGAATGCCATTGCTGGTGTAGTTGACCGTATGATCGGTACGTTCAGTGATGGAATATTTGAAAAGTTTGAAAAGTATTTATTTGAAGTGTGTTTCATACACTTCAGGAAGGAGGCCAAAAGGCGTGGTGCCTGACGAGGGCCTTCCTCCCTGGGGGTAAGCAAACTGCACTCGGCACATACACACACAAAATAAACAAATACAATAAATGTAGCGGTCGCCATTACACTTGCTGGCATGTTAAAAGAAAAACAAAGGAAAAACTGTACAACAATGTTAAGGTATCTTCGAAGTTGTTAAGATGCGTGCTGTTGGGTTACAGGGAATTATAAAAAGGAAAAAAATATATATATACAATCATGTTGACTGTTATCAATTTATAATATGTCACAGGATGTACCGGTTAGTCATGAAGTCAACAGTGCAATCACTTTTCTCTTGTATATTTCACAAGTAATGTCCGCGCAGGCTGCTCTGCAGTGGAGAATGCCATTGCTGGTGTACTTGACCGTATGATCGGTACGTTAGGTGATGCAATATCACAAGTTTTTTCCGCGCAGGCTGCTCTGCAGTGGAGAATGCCATTGCTGGTGTACTTGACCGTATGATCGGTACGTTCAGTGATGCAATTTCACAAGTAATTTCCGCGCAGGCTGCTCTGCAGTGGAGAATGCCATTGCTGGTGTAGTTGACAGTATGATCGGTACGTTCAGTGATGCAATATCACAAGTAATTTCCGCGCAGGCTGCTCTGCAGTGGATAATTCCATTGCTGGTGTACTTGACCGCATGATCGGTACGTTCAGTGATGCAATATCACAAGTAATTTCCGCGCAGGCTGCTCTGCTGTGGAGAAGGCTTTTGCTGGTATATTTGACTGCATAATCGGTACGTTCAGTGATTCATTATTTCATTTCATTTCATTTCATTTATTGAAGCCTTAAGGGCCCGTGGGCATTACATAAGGCGGGGGCAAGAACAGTGTGTACAACATATGGTACCAGCTCAACAAAAACAAAAACAAAAAGCAATGAAACGAAACAAAGCAAAACATTAAAATTAAAACATTAAAATTAAAAACATTAAAGGAGATAGTAACACAGGATCAGATTATTTGTAATATCCGCGCATTCTGCTCTGCAGTGAAGGCTGTTGCTCGTATACTTGAGTGCATGATAGGTACGCTCAGTGATGCAATATCACAAGTAATTTCCGCGCAGGCTGCTCTGCAGTGGAGGAGGCCATTGCAGGTGTACTTCACCGGATGATCAGTACTTTCAGGGATGCAATATCAGAAGAAATTTTCGCGCAGGCTGCTCTGCAGTGTAGAAGGCTGTTGCTGGTATACTTGACTGCTCGATCGGTACGTTCAGTGATGCATTTTCACAAGTAATTTCCGCGCAGGCTGCTCTGCTGTGCAGAAGGCCATTGCTGGTGTACTTGACCGCATGATCAGTATACGTTCAGTGATGCAATATCAGAAGTAATTTCCGCGCAGGCTGCTCTGCTGTGGAGAAAACCATCACTGGTGTACTTAACCGCATGATCAGTAGGTTCAGTGATGCATTATCACAAGTAGTTTCTGCGCAGGCTGCTCTGCAGTGGAGAATGCCACTGCTGGTGTATTTGACCTCATGATCAGCACGTTCAATGATGCATTATCACAAGTAATTTCCACGCAGGCTGCTCTGCGGTGAGAAGGCCACTGCTGGTGTACTTGACCGCATGATCACTACGTTCAGTGATGAGTTATCACAAGTAATTTCCGCGCAGGCTGCTCTGCTGTGGAGAAGGCGATTGCTGGTGTTCTTGACCGCATGATCAGTACGTTCAGTAAAGCAATATCAGAAGCAATTTCCCCGCAGTACGTTCAGTTATGCATTATCACAAGCAATATCCACGCAAACTGCTCTGCAGTGTAGAAGGCTGTTGCTGGTGTACTTGACCGCATGATCAGTACGTTCAGTGATGCAATATCAGAAGTAATTTCCGCGCAGGCTGCTCTGCTGTGGAGAAAGCCATCACTGGTGTACTTGACCGCATGATCAGTAGGTTCAGTGATGCATTATCACAAGTAGTTTCTGCGCAGGCTGCTCTGCAGTTGAGAATGCCACTGCTGGTGTATTTGACCTCATGATCAGCTCGTTCAATGATGCATTATCACAAGTAATTCCCGCGCAGGCTGCTCTGCGGTGAGAAGGCCACTGCTGGCGTATTTGACCGCATGATCAGTACGTTCATTGTGACGCAATATCACAAGTAATTTCCGCGCAGGCTGCTCTGCGGCGCAGAAGGCTGTTGCTGGTGTACTTGACCGCATGATCAGTACGTTCAGTGATTAGTTATCACAAGTAATTTCCGTGCAGGCTGCTCTACAGTGGAGAAGGCAGTTGCTGGTATACTTCACTGCATGATCGGTGCGTTCAGTGATGCATTATCACAAGTTTTTTCCGCCCAGGCTGCTCTGCTGTGGAGAAGGCCATTGCTGGTGTACTTGACCGCATGATCAGTACGTTCAGTGATGCAATATCAGAAGTAATTTCCCCGTAGGCTGCTCTGGAGTGGAGAAGGCTGTTGCTGGTATACTTGACTGCTTGATCGGTATGTTCAGTGATGCAATATCACAATTTCCGCGCAGGCTGCTCTGCAGTGGAGAATGCCATTGCTGGTGTACTTGACCGCATGATCGGTACGTTCAGTGATGCAATATCACAAGTAATTTCCGCGCAGGCTGCTCTGCAGTGGAAAACGCCATTGCTGCTCTAGTTGACCGTATGATCGGTACGTTCAGTGATGCAATATCACAAGTAATTTCCGCGCAGGCTGCTCTGCTGTGGAGAAGGCCATTGCTGGTGTACATAACCGCATGATCAGTACGTTCAGTGATGCAATATCAGAAGTAATTTCCGCGCAGGCTGCTCTGCTGTGGAGAAGGCTGTTGCTGGTATACTTGACTGCATGATCGGTACGTTCACTGATGCATTATCACAAGTAATTTCCGCGCGGGCTGCTCTGCAGTGAAGGCTGTTGCTCGTATACTTGACCTCATGATCGGTATGTTCGGTGATGTTATATCTGAAGTTATTTCGGTGCGGGCTGCTCTGCCGTGGAGAATGTCATTGCTGGTGTACTTGACCGTATGATCGGTACGTTCAGTGATGCAATATCACAAGTAAATTCAGCGCAGGCTGCTCTGCAGTGGAGAATGCCATTGCTGGAGTACTTGACCGTATGATCGGTACGTTCAGTGATGCAATATCACAAGTAATTTCCGCGCAGGGTGCTCTGCAGTGGAGAATGCTATTGGTGGTGTACTTGACCGAATGATCGGTACGTTCAGTGATGCAATATCACAAGTAAATTCCGCGCAGGCTGCTCTGCAGTGGAGAATGCCATTGCTGGTGTACTTGACCGCATGATCGGTAGGTTCAGTGATGCAATATCACAAGTAATTTCCGCGCAGGCTGCTCTGCAGTGGAGAATGCCATTTCTAGTGTACTTGGCCGTATTATCGGTACGTTCAGTGATGTATTATCACAAGTATTTCCGCGCAGGCTGCTCAGCAGGGGAGAAGGCTGTTGCTCGTATACTTGAGTGCATGATCGGTACGTGCGGTGATGTTATATCAGATGTAATTTCCGCGCAGGCTGCTCTGCCGTGGAGAATGCCATTGCTGGTGTACTTTAACGTATGATCGGTACGTTCAGTGATGCAATATCACAAGTAATTTCCGCGCAGGCTGCTCTGCAATGGAGAATGCCATTGCTGGCGTACTTGACCGTATGATCGGTACGTTCAGTGATGCAATATCACATGTAATTTCCGCGCAGGCTGCTCTGCAGTGGAGAATTCCATTGCTGGTGTAGTTGACCGTATGATCGGTACGTTCAGTGATGCAATATCACAAGTAACTTCCGCGCAGGCTGCTCTGCAGTGGAGAATGCCATTGCTGGTGTGCTTGACCGTATGATCGGTACGTTAGGAGATGCAATATCACAATTAATTTCCGCGCAGGCTGCTCTGCAGTGGAGAATGCCATTGCTGGTGTACTTGACCGTGCGATCGGTACGTTCACTGATGCAATACCACAAGTAATTTCCGCGCAGGCTGCTCTGCAGTGGAGAATGCCATTGCTGGTGTACTTGACCGCATGATAGGTACGTTCAGTGATGCAATATCACAAGTAAATTCCGCGCAGGCTGCTCTGCAGGGGAGAAGGCTGTTGCTCGTATACTTGAGTGCATGATCGGTACGTTCGGTGATCTTATATCAGAAGTAATTTCCGCGCAGGCTGCTCTGCCGTGGAGAAGGCCATTGCAGGTGTACTTCACCGGATGATCAGTACTTTCAGTGATGCAATATCACAAGTAATTTCCGCGCAGGCTGCTCTGCCGTGGAGAAGGCTGTTTCTGGTATACTTGACTGCTTGATCGGTACGTTCAGTGATGCATTTCCACAAGTTTTTTCCGCGCAGGCTGCTCTGCTGTGGAGAAGGCCATTGCTGGTGTACTTGACCGCATGATCAGTATACGTTCAGTGATGCAATATCAAAAGTAATTTCCGCGCAGGCTGCTCTGCAAAGAAGGCTGTTGCTCGTATACTTGACCGCATGATCGGTACGTTCGGTGATGTTATATCTGAAGTAATTTCGGCGCAGGGTGCTCTGCCGTGGAGAATGCCATTGCTGGTGTATTGACCGTATGATCGGTACGTTCAGTGATGCAATATCACAAGTAATTTCCGCGGAGGCTGCTCTGCAGTGGAGAAGGCCATTGCTGGTGTACTTGACCGTATGATCGGTACGTTCAGTGATGCAATATCACAAGTAATTTCCGCGCAGGCTGCTCTGCAGTGGAGAGTGCCATTGCTGGCGTACTTGACCGCATGATCGGTACGTTCAGTGATGCAATATCACAAGTAATTTCCGCGTATGCTGCTCTGCAGTGGAGAATGCCATTGCTGGTGTACTTGACCGCATGATTGGTACGTTCAGTGATGCAATATCACAAGTAATTTCCGCGCAGGCTGCTCTGCAGTGGAGAATGCCATTGCTGGTGTAGTTGACCGTATGATCGGTACGTTCAGTGATGCATTTTCACAAGTAAATTCCGCGCAGGCTGCTCTGCTGTGAAGAAAGCCATCACTGGTGTACTTAACCGCATGATCAGTAGGTTCAGTGATGCATTATCACAAGTAGTTTCTGCGCAGGCTGCTCTGCAGTGGAGAATGCCACTGCTGGTGTATTTGACCTCATGATCAGCACGTTCAATGATGCATTATCACAAGTAATTTCCGCGCAGGCTGCTCTGCGGTGAGAAAACCACTGCTGGTGTATTTGACCGCATGATCAGTACGTTCAGTGACGCAATATCACAAGTAATTTCCGAGCAGGCTGCTCTGCGGCAGAGAAGGCTGTTGCTGGTGTACTTGACCGCATGATCAGTACGTTCAGTGATGAGTTATCACAAGTAATTTCCGCGCAGGTTACTCTACAGTGGAGAAGGCAGTTGCTGGTATACTTCACTGCATGATAGTGCGTTCAGTGATGCATTATCACAAGTAATTTCCGCCCAGGCTGCTCTGCTGTGGAGAAGGCCATTGCTGGTGTACTTGACCGCATGATCAGTACGTTCAGTGATGCAATATCAGAAGTAATTTCCCCGTAGGCTGCTCTGGAGTGGAGAAGGCTGTTGCTGGTATACTTGACTGCATGATGGGTGCGTTCAGTGATGCATTATCACAAGTAATATCCGCGCAGGCTGCTGTGCAGTGGAGAAGGCTGTTGCTGGTATACTTGACTGCTTGATCGGTACGTTCAGTGATGCAATATCACAATTTCCGCGCAGGCTGCTCTGCAGTGGAGAATGCCATTGCTGGTGTACTTGACCGCATGATCGGTACGTTCAGTGATGCAATATCACAAGTAATTTCCGCGCAGGCTGCTCTGCAGTGGAGAATGCCATTACTGGTGTACGTGACCGCATGATCGGTACGTTCAGTGATGCAATATCACAAGTAATTTCCGCGCAGGCTGTTCTGCAGTGGAAAACGCCATTGCTGCTCTAGTTGACCGTATGATCGGTACGTTCAGTGATGCAATATCACAAGTAATTTCCGCGCAGGCTGCTCTGCCGTGGAGAAGGCTGTTTCTGGTATACTTGACTGCTTGATCGGTACGTTCAGTGATGCATTTCCACAAGTAATTTCCGCGCAGGCTGCTCTGCTGTGGAGAAGGCCATTGCTGGTGTACTTGACCGCATGATCAGTATACGTTCAGTGATGCAATATCAAAAGTAATTTCCGCGCAGGCTGCTCTGCAAAGAAGTCTGTTGCTCGTATACTTGACCGCATGATCGGTACGTTCGGTGATGTTATATCTGAAGTAATTTCGGCGCAGGGTGCTTTGCCGTGGAGAATGCCATCTGGTGTATTGACCGTATGATCGGTACGTTCAGTGATGCAATATCACAAGTAATTTCCGCGGAGGCTGCTCTGCAGTGGAGAAGGCCATTGCTGGTGTACTTGACCGTATGACCGGTACGTTCAGTGATGCAATATCACAAGTAATTTCCGCGCAGGCTGCTCTGCAGTGGAGAGTGCCATTGCTGGCGTACTTGACCGCATGATCGGTACGTTCAGTGATGCAATATCACAAGTAATTTCCGCGTATGCTGCTCTGCAGTGGAGAATGCCATTGCTGGTGTACTTGACCGCATGATTGGTACGTTCAGTGATGCAATATCACAAGTAATTTCCGCGCAGGCTGCTCTGCAGTGGAGAATGCCATTGCTGGTGTAGTTGACCGTATGATCGGTACGTTCAGTGATGCATTTTCACAAGTAAATTCCGCGCAGGCTGCTCTGCTGTGAAGAAAGCCATCACTGGTGTACTTAACCGCATGATCAGTAGGTTCAGTGATGCATTATCACAAGTAGTTTCTGCGCAGGCTGCTCTGCAGTGGAGAATGCCACTGCTGGTGTATTTGACCTCATGATCAGCACGTTCAATGATGCATTATCACAAGTAATTTCCGCGCAGGCTGCTCTGCGGTGAGAAAACCACTGCTGGTGTATTTGACCGCATGATCAGTACGTTCAGTGACGCAATATCACAAGTAATTTCCGAGCAGGCTGCTCTGCGGCAGAGAAGGCTGTTGCTGGTGTACTTGACCGCATGATCAGTACGTTCAGTGATGAGTTATCACAAGTAATTTCCGCGCAGGTTACTCCACAGTGGAGAAGGCAGTTGCTGGTATACTTCACTGCATGATAGTGCGTTCAGTGATGCATTATCACAAGTAATTTCCGCCCAGGCTGCTCTGCTGTGGAGAAGGCCATTGCTGGTGTACTTGACCGCATGATCAGTACGTTCAGTGATGCAATATCAGAAGTAATTTCCCCGTAGGCTGCTCTGGAGTGGAGAAGGCTGTTGCTGGTATACTTGACTGCATGATGGGTGCGTTCAGTGATGCATTATCATAAGTAATATCCGCGCAGGCTGCTGTGCAGTGGAGAAGGCTGTTGCTGGTATACTTGACTGCTTGATCGGTACGTTCAGTGATGCAATATCACAATTTCCGCGCAGGCTGCTCTGCAGTGGAGAATGCCATTGCTGGTGTACTTGACCGCATGATCGGTACGTTCAGTGATGCAATATCACAAGTAATTTCCGCGCAGGCTGCTCTGCAGTGGAGAATGCCATTACTGGTGTACGTGACCGCATGATCGGTACGTTCAGTGATGCAATATCACAAGTATTTTCCGCGCAGGCTGTTCTGCAGTGGAAAACGCCATTGCTGCTCTAGTTGACCGTATGATCGGTACGTTCAGTGATGCAATATCACAAGTAATTTCCGCGCAGGCTGCTCTGCTGTGGAGAAGGCCATTGCTGGTGTACATAACCGCATGATCAGTACGTTCAGTGATGCAATATCAGAAGTAATTTCCGCGCAGGCTGCTCTGCTGTGGAGAAGGCTGTTGCTGGTATACTTGACTGCATGATCGGTACGTTCACTGATGCATTATCACAAGTAATTTCCGCGCGGGCTGCTCTGCAGTGAAGGCTGTTGCTCGTATACTTGACCTCATGATCGGTACGTTCGGTGATGTTATATCTGAAGTTATTTCGGTGCGGGCTGCTCTGCCGTGGAGAATGTCATTGCTGGTGTACTTGACAGTATGATCGGTACGTTCAGTGATGCAATATCACAAGTAAATTCAGCGCAGGCTGCTCTGCAGTGGAGAATGCCATTGCTGGAGTACTTGACCGTATGATCGGTACGTTCAGTGATGCAATATCACAAGTAATTTCCGCGCAGGGTGCTCTGCAGTGGAGAATGCTATTGGTGGTGTGCTTGACCGAATGATCGGTACGTTCAGTGATGCAATATCACAAGTAAATTCCGCGCAGGCTGCTCTGCAGTGGAGAATGCCATTGCTGGTGTACTTGACCGCATGATCGGTAGGTTCAGTGATGCAATATCACAAGTAATTTCCGTTCAGGCTGCTCTGCAGTGGAGAATGCCATTTCTAGTGTACTTGGCCGTACTATCGGTACGTTCAGTGATGTATTATCACAAGTATTTCCGCGCAGGCTGCTCAGCAGGGGAGAAGGCTGTTGCTCGTATACTTGAGTGCATGATCGGTACGTGCGGTGATGTTATATCAGATGTAATTTCCGCGCAGGCTGCTCTGCCGTGGAGAATGCCATTGCTGGTGTACTTTAACGTATGATCGGTACGTTCAGTGATGCAATATCACAAGTAATTTCCGCGCAGGCTGCTCTGCAATGGAGAATGCCATTGCTGGCGTACTTGACCGTATGATCGGTACGTTCAGTGATGCAATATCACATGTAATTTCCGCGCAGGCTGCTCTGCAGTGGAGAATTCCATTGCTGGTGTAGTTGACCGTATGATCGGTACGTTCAGTGATGCAATATCACAAGTAACTTCCGCGCAGGCTGCTCTGCAGTGGAGAATGCCATTGCTGTTGTACTTGACCGTATGATCGGTACGTTAGGTGATGCAATATCACAAGTTTTTTCCGCGCAGGCTGCTCTGCAGTGTAGAATGCCATTGCTGGTGTACTTGACCGTATGGTCGGTACGTTCAGTGATGCAATATCACAAGTAATTTCAGCGCAGGCTGCTCTGCAGTAGAGAATGCCATTGCTGGTGTAGTTGACCGTATGATCGGTACATTCAGTGATGCAATATCACAAGTAATGTCCGCGCAGGCTGCTCTGCAGTGGAGAATTCCATTGCTGGTGTGCTTGACCGTATGATCGGTACGTTAGGAGATGCAATATCACAATTAATTTCCGCGCAGGCTGCTCTGCAGTGGAGAATGCCATTGCTGGTGTACTTGACCGTTTGATCGGTACGTTCAGTGATGCAATACCACAAGTAATTTCCGCGCAGGCTGCTCTGCAGTGGAGAATGCCATTGCTGGTGTACTTGACCGCATGATAGGTACGTTCAGTGATGCAATATCACAAGTAAATTCCGCGCAGGCTGCTCTGCAGGGGAGAAGGCTGTTGCTCGTATACTTGAGTGCATGATCGGTACGTTCGGTGATCTTATATCAGAAGTAATTTCCGCGCAGGCTGCTCTGCCGTGGAGAAGGCCATTGCAGGTGTACTTCACCGGATGATCAGTACTTTCAGTGATGCAATATCACAAGTAATTTCCGCGCAGGCTGCTCTGCCGTGGAGAAGGCTGTTTCTGGTATACTTGACTGCTTGATCGGTACGTTCAGTGATGCATTTCCACAAGTAATTTCCGCGCAGGCTGCTCTGCTGTGGAGAAGGCCATTGCTGGTGTACTTGACCGCATGATCAGTATACGTTCAGTGATGCAATATCAAAAGTAATTTCCGCGCAGGCTGCTCTGCAAAGAAGGCTGTTGCTCGTATACTTGACCGCATGATCGGTACGTTCGGTGATGTTATATCTGAAGTAATTTCGGCGCAGGGTGCTCTGCCGTGGAGAATACCATTGCTGGTGTATTGACCGTATGATCGGTACGTTCAGTGATGCAATATCACAAGTAATTTCCGCGGAGGCTGACCTGCAGTGGAGAAGGCCATTGCTGGTGTACTTGACCGTATGATCGGTACGTTCAGTGATGTAATATCACAAGTAATTTCCGCGCAGGCTGCTCTTCAGTGGAGAGTGCTATTGCTGGCGTACTTGACCGCATGATCGGTACGTTCAGTGATGCAATATCACAAGTAATTTCCGCGAAGGGTGCTCTGCAGTGGAGAATGCTATTGGTGGTGTACTTGACCAAATGATCGGTACGTTCAGTGATGCAATATCACAAGTAAATTCCGCGCAGGCTGCTCTGCAGTGGAGAGTGCCATTGCTGGTGTACTTGACCGCATGATCGGTAGGTTCAGTGATGCAATATCACAAGTAATTTCCGCGCAGGCTGCTCTGCAGTGGAGAATGCCTATGCTAGTGTACTTGGCCGTATGATCGGTACATTCAGTGATGCATTATCACAAGTATTTCCGCGCAGGCTGCTCTGCAGGGGAGAAGGCTGTTGCTCGTATACTTGAGTGCATGATCGGTACGTTCAGTGATGTTAAATCAGATGTAATTTCCGCGCAGGCTGCTCTGCCGTAGAGAATGCCATTGCTGGTGTACTTTAACGTATGATCGGTACGTACAGTGATGCAATATCACAAGTAATTTCCGCGCAGGCTGCTCTGCAATGGAGAATGCCATTGCTGGCGTACTTGACCGTATGATCGGTACGTTCAGTGATGCAATATCACATGCAATTTCCGCGCAGGCTGCTCTGATGTGGAGAATTTCATTGCTGTTGTAGTTGAGCGCATGATCGGTACGTTCGGTGATCTTATATCAGAAGAAATTTCCGCGCAGGCTGCTTTGCCGTGGAGAAGGCCATTGCAGGTGTACTTCACCGGATGATCAGTACTTTCAGTGATGCAATATCACAAGTAATTTCCGCGCAGGCTGCTCTGTTGTGGAGAAGGCTGTTTCTGGTATACTTGACTGCTTGATCGATACGTTCAGTGATGCATTTCCACAAGTCATTTCCGCGCAGGCTGCTCTGCTGTTGAGAAGGCCATTGCTGGTGTACTTGACTGCATAATCGGTACGTTCAGTGATGCAATATCACAAGTAATTTCCGCGCAAGCTGCTCTGCAGTGAAGGCCGTTGCTCGTATACTTGACCGCCTGATCGGTACGTTCGGTGATGTTATATCTGAAGTAATTTCGGCGCCGGGTGCTCTGCCGTGGAGAATGCCATTGCTGGTGTATTGACCGTATGATCGGTACGTTCAGTGATGCAATATCACAAGTAATTTCCGCGGAGGCTGCTCTGCAGTGGAGAAGGCCATTGCTGGTGTACTTGACCGTATGATCGGTACGTTCAGTGATGCAATATCAAAAGTAATTTCCGCGCAGGCTGCTCTGCTGTGGAGAAGGCTGTTGCTGGTATACTTGACTGCATAATCGGTACGTTCAGTGATGCAATATCACAAGTAATTTCCGCGCACGCTTATCTGCAGTGGAGAATGCCATTGGTGGTGTACTTGACCGAATGATCGGTACGTTCAGTGATGCAATATCACAAGTAATTTGCGCGCAGGCTGCTCTGCAGTGGAGAATGCTATTGCTGGTGTACTTGACCGCATGATCGGTACGTTCAGTGATGCAATATCACAAGTAATTTCCGCGCAGGCTGCTCTGCTGTGTAGAAGGCCATTGCTGGTGTACTTGACCGCATGATCAGTATACGTTCAGTGATGCATTATCAAAAGTAATTTCCGCGCAGGCTGCTCTGCTGTGGAGAAGGCTGTTGCTGGTATACTTGACTGCATAATCGGTACGTTCAGTGATGCAATATCAGAAGTAATTTCCGCGCAGGCTGCTCTCCAGTAGAGAATGCCACTGCTGGTGTACTTGACCGTATGATCGGTACGTTCAGTGATGCAATATCACAAGTAATTTCCGCGCAGGCTGCTCTGCAGTGGAGAATGCCATTGCTGGTGTAGTTGACCGTATGATCGGTACGTTCAGTGATGGAATATCACAAGTAATGTCCGCGCAGGCTGCTCTGCAGTGGAGAATGCCATTGCTGGTGTACTTGACCGTATGATCGGTACTTTAGGTGATGCAATATCACAAGTTTTTTCCGCGCAGGCTGCTCTGCAGTGGAGAATGCCATTGCTGGTGTACTTGACCGTATGATCGGTACGTTCAGTGATGCAATTTCACAAGTAATTTCCGCGCAGGCTGCTCTGCAGTGGAGAATGCCATTGCTGGTGTAGTTGACCGTATGATCGGTACGTTCAGTGATGCAATATCACAAGTAATTTCCGCGCAGGCTGCTCTGCAGTGGAGAATTCCATTGCTGGTGTACTTGACCGCATGATCGGTACGTTCAGTGATGCAATATCACAAGTAATTTCCGCGCAGGCTGCTCTGCTGTGGAGAAGGCTTTTGCTGGTATATTTGACTGCATAATCGGTACGTTCAGTGATTCATTATCACAAGTAATATCCGCGCATTCTGCTCTGCAGTGAAGGCTGTTGCTCGTATACTTGAGTGCATGATAGGTACGCTCAGTGATGCAATATCACAAGTAATTTCCGCGCAGGCTGCTCTGCAATGGAGAATGCCATTGCAGGTGTACTTGACCGTATGATCGGTACGTTCAGTGATGCAATATCACATGTAATTTCCGCGCAGGCTGCTCTGATGTGGAGAATTCCATTGCTGTTGTAGTTGAGCGCATGATCGGTACGTTCGGTGATCTTATATCAGAAGTAATTTCCGCGCAGGCTGCTTTGCCGTGGAGAAGGCCATTGCAGGTGTACTTCACCGGATGATCAGTACTTTCAGTGATGCAATATCACAAGTAATTTCCGCGCAGGCTGCTCTGCCGTGGAGAAGGCTGTTTCTGGTATACTTGACTGCTTGATCGATGCGTTCAGTGATGCATTTCCACAAGTCATTTCCGCGCAGGCTGCTCTGCTGTGGAGAAGGCCATTGCTGGTGTACTTGACCGCATGATCAGTATACGTTCAGTGATGCAATATCAAAAGTAATTTCCGCGCAGGCTGCTCTGCAGTGAAGGCTGTTGCTCGTATACTTGACCGCCTGATCGGTACGTTCGGTGATGTTATATCTGAAGTAATTTCGGCGCCGGGTGCTCTGCCGTGGAGAATGCCATTGCTGGTGTATTGACCGTATGATCGGTACGTTCAGTGATGCAATATCACAAGTAATTTCCGCGGAGGCTGCTCTGCAGTGGAGAAGGCCATTGCTGGTGTACTTGACCGTATGATCGGTACGTTCAGTGATGCAATATCAAAAGTAATTTCCGCGCAGGCTGCTCTGCTGTGGAGAAGGCTGTTGCTGGTATACTTGACTGCATAATCGGTACGTTCAGTGATGCAATATCACAAGTAATTTCCGCGCAGGCTTGTCTGCAGTGGAGAATGCCATTGGTGGTGTACTTGACCGAATGATCGGTACGTTCAGTGATGCAATATCACAAGTAATTTGCGCGCAGGCTGCTCTGCAGTGGAGAATGCTATTGCTGGTGTACTTGACCGCATGATCGGTACGTTCAGTGATGCAATATCACAAGTAATTTCCGCGCAGGCTGCTCTGCTGTGTAGAAGGCCATTGCTGGTGTACTTGACCGCATGATTAGTATACGTTCAGTGATGCATTATCAAAAGTAATTTCCGCGCAGGCTGCTCTGCTGTGGAGAAGGCTGTTGCGGGTATACTTGAATGCATAATCGGTACGTTCAGTGATGCAATATCAGAAGTAATTTCCGCGCAGGCTGCTCTCCAGTAGAGAATGCCACTGCTGGTTTACTTGACCGTATGATCGGTACGTTCAGTGATGCAATATCACAAGTAATTTCCGCGCAGGCTGCTCTGCAGTGGAGAATGCCATTGCTGGTGTAGTTGACCGTATGATCGGTACGTTCAGTGATGGAATATCACAAGTAATGTCCGCGCAGGCTGCTCTGCAGTGGAGAATGCCATTGCTGGTGTACTTGACCGTATGATCGGTACGTTAGGTGATGCAATATCACAAGTTTTTTCCGCGCAGGCTGCTCTGCAGTGGAGAATGCCATTGCTGGTGTACTTGACCGTATGATCGGTACGTTCAGTGATGCAATTTCACAAGTAATTTCCGCGCAGACTGCTCTGCAGTGGAGAATGCCATTGCTGGTGTAGTTGACCGTATGATCGGTACGTTCAGTGATGCAATATCACAAGTAATTTCCGCGCAGGCTGCTCTGCAGTGGATAATTCCATTGCTGGTGTACTTGACCGCATGATCGGTACGTTCAGTGATGCAATATCACAAGTAATTTCCGCGCAGGCTGCTCTGCTGTGGAGAAGGCTTTTGCTGGTATATTTGACTGCATAATCGGTACGTTCAGTGATTCATTATCACAAGTAATATCCGCGCATTCTGCTCTGCAGTGAAGGCTGTTGCTCGTATACTTGAGTGCATGATAGGTACGCTCAGTGATGCAATATCACAAGTAATTTCCGCGCAGGCTGCTCTGCAGTGGAGGAGGCCATTGCAGGTGTACTTCACCGGATGATCAGTACTTTCAGTGATGCAATATCAGAAGAAATTTCCGCGCAGGCTGCTCTGCAGTGTAGAAGGCTGTTGCTGGTATACTTGACTGCTTGATCGGTACGTTCAGTGATGCATTTTCACAAGTAATTTCCGCGCAGGCTGCTCTGCTGTGCAGAAGGCCATTGCTGGTGTACTTGACCGCATGATCAGTATACGTTCAGTGATGCAATATCAGAAGTAATTTCCGCGCAGGCTGCTCTGCTGTGGAGAAAGCCATCACTGGTGTACTTAACCGCATGATCAGTAGGTTCAGTGATGCATTATCACACGTAGTTTCTGCACAGGCTGCTCTGCAGTGGAGAATGCCACTGCTGGTGTATTTGACCTCATGATCAGCACGTTCAATGATGCATTATCACAAGTAATTTCCACGCAGGCTGCTCTGCGGTGAGAAGGCCACTGCTGGTGTACTTGACCGCATGATCACTACGTTCAGTGATGAGTTATCACAAGTAATTTCCGCGCAGGCTGCTCTGCTGTGGAGAAGGCGATTGCTGGTGTTCTTGACCGCATGATCAGTACGTTCAGTAAAGCAATATCAGAAGCAATTTCCCCGCAGTACGTTCAGTTATGCATTATCACAAGCAATATCCACGCAAACTGCTCTGCAGTGGAGAAGGCTGTTGCTGGTGTACTTGACCGCATGATCAGTACGTTCAGTGATGCAATATCAGAAGTAATTTCCGCGCAGGCTGCTCTGCTGTGGAGAAAGCCATCACTGGTGTACTTGACCGCATGATCAGTAGGTTCAGTGATGCATTATCACAAGTAGTTTCTGCGCAGGCTGCTCTGCAGTGGAGAATGCCACTGCTGGTGTATTTGACCTCATGATCAGCTCGTTCAATGATGCATTATCACAAGTAATTCCCGCGCAGGCTGCTCTGCGGTGAGAAGGCCACTGCTGGCGTATTTGACCGCATGATCAGTACGTTCATTGTGACGCAATATCACAAGTAATTTCCGCGCAGGCTGCTCTGCGGCGCAGAAGGCTGTTGCTGGTGTACTTGACCGCATGATCAGTACGTTCAGTGATTAGTTATCACAAGTAATTTCCGTGCAAGCTGCTCTACAGTGGAGAAGGCAGTTGCTGGTATACTTCACTGCATGATCGGTGCGTTCAGTGATGCATTATCACAAGTAATTTCCGCCCAGGCTGCTCTGCTGTGGAGAAGGCCATTGCTGGTGTACTTGACCGCATGATCAGTACGTTCAGTGATGCAATATCAGAAGTAATTTCCCCGTAGGCTGCTCTGGAGTGGAGAAGGCTGTTGCTGGTATACTTGACTGCTTGATCGGTATGTTCAGTGATGCAATATCACAATTTCCGCGCAGGCTGCTCTGCAGTGGAGAATGCCATTGCTGGTGTACTTGACCGCATGATCGGTACGTTCAGTGATGCAATATCACAAGTAATTTCCGCGCAGGCTGCTCTGCAGTGGAGAATGCCATTACTGGTGTACGTGACCGCATGATCGGTACGTTCAGTGATGCAATATCACAAGTAATTTCCGCGCAGGCTGTTGTGCAGTGGAAAACGCCATTGCTGCTCTAGTTGACCGTATGATCGGTACGTTCAGTGATGCAATATCACAAGTAATTTCCGCGCAGGCTGCTCTGCTGTGGAGAAGGCCATTGTTGGTGTACATAACCGCATGATCAGTACGTTCAGTGATGCAATATCAGAAGTAATTTCCGCGCAGGCTGCTCTGCTGTGGAGAAGGCTGTTGCTGGTATACTTGACTGCATGATCGGTACGTTCACTGATGCATTATCACAAGTAATTTCCGCGCGGGCTGCTCTGCAGTGAAGGCTGTTGCTCGTATACTTGACCTCATGATCGGTATGTTCGGTGATGTTATATCTGAAGTTATTTCGGTGCGGGCTGCTCTGCCGTGGAGAATGTCATTGCTGGTGTACTTGACCGTATGATCGGTACGTTCAGTGATGCAATATCACAAGTAAATTCAGCGCAGGCTGCTCTGCAGTGGAGAACGCCATTGCTGGAGTACTTGACCGTATGATCGGTACGTTCAGTGATGCAATATCACAAGTAATTTCCGCGCAGGGTGCTCTGCAGTGGAGAATGCTATTGGTGGTGTACTTGACCGAATGATCGGTACGTTCAGTGATGCAATATCACAAGTAAATTCCGCGCAGGCTGCTCTGCAGTGGAGAATGCCATTGCTGGTGTACTTGACCGCATGATCGGTAGGTTCAGTGATGCAATATCACAAGTAATTTCCGCGCAGGCTGCTCTGCAGTGGAGAATGCCATTTCTAGTGTACTTGGCCGTATTATCGGTACGTTCAGTGATGTATTATCACAAGTATTTCCGCGCAGGCTGCTCAGCAGGGGAGAAGGCTGTTGCTCGTATACTTGAGTGCATGATCGGTACGTGCGGTGATGTTATATCAGATGTAATTTCCGCGCAGGCTGCTCTGCCGTGGAGAATGCCATTGCTGGTGTACTTTAACGTATGATCGGTACGTTCAGTGATGCAATATCACAAGTAATTTCCGCGCAGGCTGCTCTGCAATGGAGAATGCCATTGCTGGCGTACTTGACCGTATGATCGGTACGTTCAGTGATGCAATATCACATGTAATTTCCGCGCAGGCTGCTCTGCAGTGGAGAATTCCATTGCTGGTGTAGTTGACCGTATGATGGGTACGTTCAGTGATGCAATATCACAAGTAACTTCCGCGCAGGCTGCTCTGCAGTGAAGAATTCCATTGCTGTTGTACTTGACCGTATGATCGGTACGTTAGGTGATGCAATATCACAAGTTTTTTCCGCGCAGGCTGCTCTGCAGTGGAGAATGCCATTGCTGGTGTACTTGACCGTATGGTCGGTACGTTCAGTGATGCAATATCACAAGTAATTTCAGCGCAGGCTGCTCTGCAGTAGAGAATGCCATTGCTGGTGTAGTTGACCGTATGATCGGTACATTCAGTGATGCAATATCACAAGTAATGTCCGCGCAGGCTGCTCTGCAGTGGAGAATGCCATTGCTGGTGTGCTTGACCGTATGATCGGTACGTTAGGAGATGCAATATCACAAATAATTTCCGCGCAGGCTGCTCTGCAGTGGAGAATGCCATTGCTGGTGTACTTGACCGTGCGATCGGTACGTTCAGTGATGCAATACCACAAGTAATTTCCGCGCAGGCTGCTCTGCAGTGGAGAATGCCATTGCTGGTGTACTTGACCGCATGATAGGTACGTTCAGTGATGCAATATCACAAGTAAATTCCGCGCAGGCTGCTCTGCGGGGGAGAAGGCTGTTGCTCGTATACTTGAGTGCATGATCGGTACGTTCGGTGATCTTATATCAGAAGTAATTTCCGCGCAGGCTGCTCTGCCGTGGAGAAGACCATTGCAGGTGTGCTTCACCGGATGATCAGTACTTTCAGTGATGCAATATCACAAGTAATTTCCGCGCAGGCTGCTCTGCCGTGGAGAAGGCTGTTTCTGGTATACTTGACTGCTTGATCGGTACGTTCAGTGATGCATTTCCACAAGTAATTTCCGCGCAGGCTGCTCTGCTGTGGAGAAGGCCATTGCTGGTGTACTTGACCGCATGATCAGTATACGTTCAGTGATGCAATATCAAAAGTAATTTCCGCGCAGGCTGCTCTGCAAAGAAGGCTGTTGCTCGTATACTTGACCGCATGATCGGTACGTTCGGTGATGTTATATCTTAAGTAATTTCGGCGCAGGGTGCTCTGCCGTGGAGAATGCCATTGCTGGTGTATTGACCGTATGATCGGTACGTTCAGTGATGCAATATCACAAGTACTTTCCGCGGAGGCTGCTCTGCAGTGGAGAAGGCCATTGCTGGTGTACTTGACCGTATGATCGGTACGTTCAGTGATGCAATATCACAAGTAATTTCCGCGCAGGCTGCTCTGCAGTGGAGAGTGCCATTGCTGGCGTACTTGACCGCATGATCGGTACGTTCAGTGATGCAATATCACAAGTAATTTCCGCGTATGCTGCTCTGCAGTGGAGAATGCCATTGCTGGTGTACTTGACCGCATGATTGGTACGTTCAGTGATGCAATATCACAAGTAATTTCCGCGCAGGCTGCTCTGCAGTGGAGAATGCCATTGCTGGTGTAGTTGACCGTATGATCGGTACGTTCAGTGATGCATTTTCACAAGTAAATTCCGCGCAGGCTGCTCTGCGGTGAAGAAAGCCATCACTGGTGTACTTAACCGCATGATCAGTAGGTTCAGTGATGCATTATCACAAGTAGTTTCTGCGCAGGCTGCTCTGCAGTGGAGAATGCCACTGCTGGTGTATTTGACCTCATGATCAGCACGTTCAATGATGCATTATCACAAGTAATTTCCGCGCAGGCTGCTCTGCGGTGAGAAAACCACTGCTGGTGTATTTGACCGCATGATCAGTACGTTCAGTGACGCAATATCACAAGTAATTTCCGAGCAGGCTGCTCTGCGGCAGAGAAGGCTGTTGCTGGTGTACTTGACCGCATGATCAGTACGTTCAGTGATGAGTTATCACAAGTAATTTCCGCGCAGGTTACTCTACAGTGGAGAAGGCAGTTGCTGGTATACTTCACTGCATGATAGTGCGTTCAGTGATGCATTATCACAAGTAATTTCCGCCCAGGCTGCTCTGCTGTGGAGAAGGCCATTGCTGGTGTACTTGACCGCATGATCAGTACGTTCAGTGATGCAATATCAGAAGTAATTTCCCCGTAGGCTGCTCTGGAGTGGAGAAGGCTGTTGCTGGTATACTTGACTGCATGATGGGTGCGTTCAGTGATGCATTATCACAAGTAATATCCGCGCAGGCTGCTGTGCAGTGGAGAAGGCTGTTGCTGGTATACTTGACTGCTTGATCGGTACGTTCAGTGATGCAATATCACAATTTCCGCGCAGGCTGCTCTGCAGTGGAGAATGCCATTGCTGGTGTACTTGACCGCATGATCGGTACGTTCAGTGATGCAATATCACAAGTAATTTCCGCGCAGGCTGCTCTGCAGTGGAGAATGCCATTACTGGTGTACGTGACCGCATGATCGGTACGTTCAGTGATGCAATATCACAAGTAATTTCCGCGCAGGCTGTTCTGCAGTGGAAAACGCCATTGCTGCTCTAGTTGACCGTATGATCGGTACGTTCAGTGATGCAATATCACAAGTAATTTCCGCGCAGGCTGCTCTGCCGTGGAGAAGGCTGTTTCTGGTATACTTGACTGCTTGATCGGTACGTTCAGTGATGCATTTCCACAAGTAATTTCCGCGCAGGCTGCTCTGCTGTGGAGAAGGCCATTGCTGGTGTACTTGACCGCATGATCAGTATACGTTCAGTGATGCAATATCAAAAGTAATTTCCGCGCAGGCTGCTCTGCAAAGAAGGCTGTTGCTCGTATACTTGACCGCATGATCGGTACGTTCGGTGATGTTATATCTGAAGTAATTTCGGCGCAGGGTGCTCTGCCGTGGAGAATTCCATTGCTGGTGTATTGGCCGTATGATCGGTACGTTCAGTGATGCAATATCACAAGTAATTTCCGCGGAGGCTGCTCTGCAGTGGAGAAGGCCATTGCTGGTGTACTTGACCGTATGATCGGTACGTTCAGCGATGCAATATCACAAGTAATTTCCGCGCAGGCTGCTCTGCAGTGGAGAGTGCCATTGCTGGCGTACTTGACCGCATGATCGGTACGTTCAGTGATGCAATATCACAAGTAATTTCCGCGTATGCTGCTCTGCAGTGGAGAAAGCCATTGCTGGTGTACTTGACCGCATGATTGGTACGTTCAGTGATGCAATATCACAAGTAATTTCCGCGCAGGCTGCTCTGCAGTGGAGAATGCCATTGCTGGTGTAGTTGACCGTATGATCGGTACGTTCAGTGATGCATTATCACAAGTAGTTTCTGCGCAGGCTGCTCTGCAGTGGAGAATGCCACTGCTGGTGTATTTGACCTCATGATCAGCACGTTCAATGATGCATTATCACAAGTAATTTCCGCGCAGGCTGCTCTGCGGTGAGAAAACCACTGCTGGTGTATTTGACCGCATGATCAGTATGTTCAGTGACGCAATATCACAAGTAATTTCCGAGCAGGCTGCTCTGCGGCAGAGAAGGCTGTTGCTGGTGTACTTGACCGCATGATCAGTACGTTCAGTGATGCAATATCAGAAGTAATTTCCCCGTAGGCTGCTCTGGAGTGGAGAAGGCTGTTGCTGGTATACTTGACTGCATGATGGGTGCGTTCAGTGATGCATTATCACAAGTAATATCCGCGCAGGCTGCTGTGCAGTGGAGAAGGCTGTTGCTGGTATACTTGACTGCTTGATCGGTACGTTCAGTGATGCAATATCACAATTTCCGCGCAGGCTGCTCTGCAGTGGAGAATGCCATTGCTGGTGTACTTGACCGCATGATCGGTACGTTCAGTGATGCAATATCACAAGTAATTTCCGCGCAGGCTGCTCTGCAGTAGAGAATGCCATTACTGGTGTACGTGACCGCATGATCGGTACGTTCAGTGATGCAATATCACAAGTAATTTCCGCGCAGGCTTTTCTGCAGTGGAAAACGCCATTGCTGCTCTAGTTGACCGTATGATCGGTACGTTCAGTGATGCAATATAACAAGTAATTTCCGCGCAGGCTACTCTGCTGTGGAGAAGGCCATTGCTGGTGTAGATAACCGCATGATCAGTACGTTCAGTGATGCAATATCAGAAGTAATTTCCCCGTAGGCTGCTCTGGAGTGGAGAAGGCTGTTGCTGGTATACTTGACTGCATGATCGGTACGTTCACTGATGCATTATCACAAGTAATTTCCGCGCGGGCTGCTCTGCAGTGAAGGCTGTTGCTCGTATACTTGACCTCATGATCGGTATGTTCGGTGATGTTATATCTGAAGTTATTTCGGTGCGGGCTGCTCTGCCGTGGAGAATGTCATTGCTGGTGTACTTGACCGTATGATCGGTACGTTCAGTGATGCAATATCACAAGTAAATTCAGCGCAGGCTGCTCTGCAGAGGAGAATGCCATTGCTGGAGTACTTGACCGTATGATCGGTACGTTCAGTGATGCAATATCACAAGTAATTTCCGCGCAGGGTGCTCTGCAGTGGAGAATGCTATTGGTGGTGTACTTGACCGAATGATCGGTACGTTCAGTGATGCAATATCACAAGTAAATTCCGCGCAGGCTGCTCTGCAGTGGAGAATGCCATTGCTGGTGTACTTGACCGCATGATCGGTAGGTTCAGTGATGCAATATCACAAGTAATTTCCGCGCAGGCTGCTCTGCAGTGGAGAATGCCATTTCTAGTGTACTTGGCCGTATGATCGGTACGTTCAGTGATGCAATATCACAAGTAACTTCCGCGCAGGCTGCTCTGCAGTGGAGAATGCCATTGCTGTTGTACTTGACCGTAAGATCGGTACGTTAGGTGATGCAATATCACAAGTTTTTTCCGCGCAGGCTGCTCTGCAGTGGAGAATGCCATTGCTGGTGTACTTGACCGTGCGATCGGTACGTTCAGTGATGCAATACCACAAGTAATTTCCGCGCAGGCTGCTCTGCAGTGGAGAATGCCATTGCTGGTGTACTTGACCGCATGATAGGTACGTTCAGTGATGCAATATCACAAGTAAATTCCGCGCAGGCTGCTCTGCAGGGGAGAAGGCTGTTGCTCGTATACTTGAGTGCATGATCGGTACGTTCGGTGATCTTATATCAGAAGTAATTTCCGCGCAGGCTGCTCTGCCGTGGAGAAGGCCATTGCAGGTGTACTTCACCGGATGATCAGTACTTTCAGTGATGCAATATCACAAGTAATTTCCGCGCAGGCTGCTCTGCCGTGGAGAAGGCTGTTTCTGGTATACTTGACTGCTTGATCGGTACGTTCAGTGATGCATTTCCACAAGTAATTTCCGCGCAGGCTGCTCTGCTGTGGAGAAGGCCATTGCTGGTGTACTTGACCGCATGATCAGTATACGTTCAGTGATGCAATATCAAAAGTAATTTCCGCGCAGGCTGCTCTGCAAAGAAGGCTGTTGCTCGTATACTTGACCGCATGATCGGTACGTTCGGTGATGTTATATCTGAAGTAATTTCGGCGCAGGGTGCTCTGCCGTGGAGAATGCCATTGCTGGTGTATTGACCGTATGATCGGTACGTTCAGTGATGCAATATCACAAGTAATTTCCGCGGAGGCTGCTCTGCAGTGGAGAAGGCCATTGCTGGTGTACTTGACCGTATGATCGGTACGTTCAGTGATGCAATATCACAAGTAATTTCCGCGCAGGCTGCTCTGCAGTGGAGAGTGCCATTGCTGGCGTACTTGACCGCATGATCGGTACGTTCAGTGATGCAATATCACAAGTAATTTCCGCGTATGCTGCTCTGCAGTGGAGAATGCCATTGCTGGTGTACTTGACCGCATGATTGGTACGTTCAGTGATGCAATATCACAAGTAATTTCCGCGCAGGCTGCTCTGCAGTGGAGAATGCCATTGCTGGTGTAGTTGACCGTATGATCGGTACGTTCAGTGATGCATTTTCACAAGTAAATTCCGCGCAGGCTGCTCTGCTGTGAAGAAAGCCATCACTGGTGTACTTAACCGCATGATCAGTAGGTTCAGTGATGCATTATCACAAGTAGTTTCTGCGCAGGCTGCTCTGCAGTGGAGAATGCCACTGCTGGTGTATTTGACCTCATGATCAGCACGTTCAATGATGCATTATCACAAGTAATTTCCGCGCAGGCTGCTCTGCGGTGAGAAAACCACTGCTGGTGTATTTGACCGCATGATCAGTACGTTCAGTGACGCAATATCCCAAGTAATTTCCGAGCAGGCTGCTCTGCGGCAGAGAAGGCTGTTGCTGGTGTACTTGACCGCATGATCAGTACGTTCAGTGATGAGTTATCACAAGTAATTTCCGCGCAGGTTACTCTACAGTGGAGAAGGCAGTTGCTGGTATACTTCACTGCATGATAGTGCGTTCAGTGATGCATTATCACAAGTAATTTCCGCCCAGGCTGCTCTGCTGTGGAGAACGCCATTGCTGGTGTACTTGACCGCATGATCAGTACGTTCAGTGATGCAATATCAGAAGTAATTTCCCCGTAGGCTGCTCTGGAGTGGAGAAGGCTGTTGCTGGTATACTTGACTGCATGATGGGTGCGTTCAGTGATGCATTATCACAAGTAATATCCGCGCAGGCTGCTGTGCAGTGGAGAAGGCTGTTGCTGGTATACTTGACTGCTTGATCGGTACGTTCAGTGATGCAATATCACAATTTCCGCGCAGGCTGCTCTGCAGTGGAGAATGCCATTGCTGGTGTACTTGACCGCAAGATCGGTGCGTTCAGTGATGCAATATCACAAGTAATTTCCGCGCAGGCTGCTCTGCAGTGGAGAATGCCATTACTGATGTACGTGACCGCATGATCGGTACGTTCAGTGATGCAATATCACAAGTAATTTCCGCGCAGGCTGTTCTGCAGTGGAAAACGCCATTGTTGCTCTAGTTGACCGTATGATCGGTACGTTCAGTGATGCAATATCACAAGTAATTTCCGCGCAGGCTGCTCTGCCGTGGAGAAGGCTGTTTCTGGTATACTTGACTGCTTGATCGGTACGTTCAGTGATGCATTTCCACAAGTAATTTCCGCGCAGGCTGCTCTGCTGTGGAGAAGGCCATTGCTGGTGTACTTGACCGCATGATCAGTATACGTTCAGTGATGCAATATCAAAAGTAATTTCCGCGCAGGCTGCTCTGCAAAGAAGGCTGTTGCTCGTATACTTGACCGCATGATCGGTACGTTCGGTGATGTTATATCTGAAGTAATTTCGGCGCAGGGTGCTCTGCCGTGGAGAATGCCATTGCTGGTGTATTGACCGTATGATCGGTACGTTCAGTGATGCAATATCACAAGTAATTTCCGCGGAGGCTGCTCTGCAGTGGAGAAGGCCATTGCTGGTGTACTTGACCGTATGATCGGTACGTTCAGTGATGCAATATCACAAGTAATTTCCGCGCAGGCTGCTCTGGAGTGGAGAGTGCCATTGCTGGCGTACTTGACCGCATGATCGGTACGTTCAGTGATGCAATATCACAAGTAATTTCCGCGTATGCTGCTCTGCAGTGGAGAATGCCATTGCTGGTGTACTTGACCGCATGATTGGTACGTTCAGTGATGCAATATCACAAGTAATTTCCGCGCAGGCTGCTCTGCAGTGGAGAATGCCATTGCTGGTGTAGTTGACCGTATGATCGGTACGTTCAGTGATGCATTTTCACAAGTAAATTCCGCGCAGGCTGCTCTGCTGTGAAGAAAGCCATCACTGGTGTACTTAACCGCATGATCAGTAGGTTCAGTGATGCATTATCACAAGTAGTTTCTGCGCAGGCTGCTCTGCAGTGGAGAATGCCACTGCTGGTGTATTTGACCTCATGATCAGCACGTTCAATGATGCATTATCACAAGTAATTTCCGCGCAGGCTGCTCTGCGGTGAGAAACCCACTGCTGGTGTATTTGACCGCATGATCAGTACGTTCAGTGACGCAATATCACAAGTAATTTCCGAGCAGGCTGCTCTGCGGCAGAGAAGGCTGTTGCTGGTGTACTTGACCGCATGATCAGTACGTTCAGTGATGAGTTATCACAAGTAATTTCCGCGCAGGTTACTCTACAGTGGAGAAGGCAGTTGCTGGTACACTTCACTGCATGATAGTGCGTTCAGTGATGCATTATCACAAGTAATTTCCGCCCAGGCTGCTCTACTGTGGAGAAGGCCATTGCTGGTGTACTTGACCGCATGATCAGTACGTTCAGTGATGCAATATCAGAAGTAATTTCCCCGTAGGCTGCTCTGGAGTGGAGAAGGCTGTTGCTGGTATACTTGACTGCATGATGGGTGCGTTCAGTGATGCATTATCACAAGTAATATCCGCGCAGGCTGCTGTGCAGTGGAGAAGGCTGTTGCTGGTATACTTGACTGCTTGATCGGTACGTTCAGTGATGCAATATCACAATTTCCGCGCAGGCTGCTCTGCAGTGGAGAATGCCATTGCTGGTGTACTTGACCGCATGATCGGTACGTTCAGTGATGCAATATCACAAGTAATTTCCGCGCAGGCTGCTCTGCAGTGGAGAATGCCATTACTGGTGTACGTGACCGCATGATCGGTACGTTCAGTGATGCAATATCACAAGTAATTTCCACGCAGGCTGTTCTGCAGTGGAAAACGCCATTGCTGCTCTAGTTGACCGTATGATCGGTACGTTCAGTGATGCAATATCACAAGTAATTTCCGCGCAGGCTGCTCTGCTGTGGAGAAGGCCATTGCTGGTGTACATAACCGCATGATCAGTACGTTCAGTGATGCAATATCAGAAGTAATTTCCGCGCAGGCTGCTCTGCTGTGGAGAAGGCTGTTGCTGGTATACTTGACTGCATGATCGGTACGTTCACTGATGCATTATCACAAGTAATTTCCGCGCGGGCTGCTCTGCAGTGAAGGCTGTTGCTCGTATACTTGACCTCATGATCGGTATGTTCGGTGATGTTATATCTGAAGTTATTTCGGTGCGGGCTGCTCTGCCGTGGAGAATGTCATTGCTGGTGTACTTGACCGTATGATCGGTACGTTCAGTGATGCATTATCACAAGTAATTTCCGCCCAGGCTGCTCTGCAGTGGAGAATGCCATTGCTGGAGTACTTGACCGTATGATCGGTACGTTCAGTGATGCAATATCACAAGTAATTTCCGCGCAGGGTGCTCTGCAGTGGAGAATGCTATTGGTGGTGTACTTGACCGAATGATCGGTACGTTCAGTGATGCAATATCACAAGTAAATTCCGCGCAGGCTGCTCTGCAGTGGAGAATGCCATTGCTGGTGTACTTGACCGCATGATCGGTAGGTTCAGTGATGCAATATCACAAGTAATTTCCGCGCAGGCTGCTCTGCAGTGGAGAATGCCATTTCTAGTGTACTTGGCCGTATTATCGGTACGTTCAGTGATGTATTATCACAAGTATTTCCGCGCAGGCTGCTCAGCAGGGGAGAAGGCTGTTGCTCGTATACTTGAGTGCATGATCGGTTCGTGCGGTGATGTTATATCAGATGTAATTTCCGCGCAGGCTGCTCTGCCGTGGAGAATGCCATTGCTGGTGTACTTTAACGTATGATCGGTACGTTCAGTGATGCAATATCACAAGTAATTTCCGCGCAGGCTGCTCTGCAATGGAGAATGCCATTGCTGGCGTACTTGACCGTATGATCGGTACGTTCAGTGATGCAATATCACATGTAATTTCCGCGCAGGCTGCTCTGCAGTGGAGAATTCCATTGCTGGTGTAGTTGACCGTATGATCGGTACGTTCAGTGATGCAATATCACAAGTAACTTCCGCGCAGGCTGCTCTGCAGTGGAGAATGCCATTGCTGTTGTACTTGACCGTATGATCGGTACGTTAGGTGATGCAATATCACAAGTTTTTTCCGCGCAGGCTGCTCTGCAGTGTAGAATGCCATTGCTGGTGTACTTGACCGTATGGTCGGTACGTTCAGTGATGCAATATCACAAGGAATTACAGCGCAGGCTGCTCTGCAGTAGAGAATGCCATTGCTGGTGTAGTTGACCGTATGATCGGTACATTCAGTGATGCAATATCACAAGTAATGTCCGCGCAGGCTGCTCTGCAGTGGAGAATTCCATTGCTGGTGTGCTTGACCGTATGATCGGTACGTTAGGAGATGCAATATCACAATTAATTTCCGCGCAGGCTGCTCTGCAGTGGAGAATGCCATTGCTGGTGTACTTGACCGTGCGATCGGTACGTTCAGTGATGCAATACCACAAGTAATTTCCGCGCAGGCTGCTCTGCAGTGGAGAATGCCATTGCTGGTGTACTTGACCGCATGATAGGTACGTTCAGTGATGCAATACCACAAGTAAATTCCGCGCAGGCTGCTCTGCAGGGGAGAAGGCTGTTGCTCGTATACTTGAGTGCATGATCGGTACGTTCGGTGATCTTATATCAGAAGTAATTTCCGCGCAGGCTGCTCTGCCGTGGAGAAGGCCATTGCAGGTGTACTTCACCGGATGATCAGTACTTTCAGTGATGCAATATCACAAGTAATTTCCGCGCAGGCTGCTCTGCCGTGGAGAAGGCTGTTTCTGGTATACTTGACTGCTTGATCGGTACGTTCAGTGATGCATTTCCACAAGTAATTTCCGCGCAGGCTGCTCTGCTGTGGAGAAGGCCATTGCTGGTGTACTTGACCGCATGATCAGTATACGTTCAGTGATGCAATATCAAAAGTAATTTCCGCGCAGGCTGCTCTGCAGAGAAGGCTGTTGCTCGTATACTTGACCGCATGATCGGTACGTTCGGTGATGCAATATCACAAGTAATTTCCGCGGAGGCTGCTCTGCAGTGGAGAAGGCCATTGCTGGTGTACTTGACCGTATGATCGGTACGTTCAGTGATGCAATATCACAAGTAATTTCCGCGCAGGCTGCTCTGCAGTGGAGAGTTCCATTGCTGGCGTACTTGACCGCATGATCGGTACGTTCAGTGATGCAATATCACAAGTAATTTCCGCGTATGCTGCTCTGCAGTGGAGAATGCCATTGCTGGTGTACTTGACCGCATGATTGGTACGTTCAGTGATGCAATATCACAAGTAATTTCCGCGCAGGCTGCTCTGCAGTGGAGAATGCCATTGCTGGTGTAGTTGACCGTATGATCGGTACGTTCAGTGATGCATTTTCACAAGTAAATTCCGCGCAGGCTGCTCTGCTGTGAAGAAAGCCATCACTGGTGTACTTAACCGCATGATCAGTAGGTTCAGTGATGCATTATCACAAGTAGTTTCTGCGCAGGCTGCTCTGCAGTGGAGAATGCCACTGCTGGTGTATTTGACCTCATGATCAGCACGTTCAATGATGCATTATCACAAGTAATTTCCGCGCAGGCTGCTCTGCGGTGAGAAAACCACTGCTGGTGTATTTGACCGCATGATCAGTACGTTCAGTGACGCAATATCACAAGTAATTTCCGAGCAGGCTGCTCTGCGGCAGAGAAGGCTGTTGCTGGTGTACTTGACCGCATGATCAGTACGTTCAGTGATGAGTTATCACAAGTAATTTCCGCGCAGGTTACTCTACAGTGGGGAAGGCAGTTGCTGGTATACTTCACTGCATGATAGTGCGTTCAGTGATGCATTATCACAAGTAATTTCCGCCCAGGCTGCTCTACTGTGGAGAAGGCCATTGCTGGTGTACTTGACCGCATGATCAGTACGTTCAGTGATGCAATATCAGAAGTAATTTCCCCGTAGGCTGCTCTGGAGTGGAGAAGGCTGTTGCTGGTATACTTGACTGCATGATGGGTGCGTTCAGTGATGCATTATCACAAGTAATATCCGCGCAGGCTGCTGTGCAGTGGAGAAGGCTGTTGCTGGTATACTTGACTGCTTGATCGGTACGTTCAGTGATGCAATATCACAATTTCCGCGCAGGCTGCTCTGCAGTGGAGAATGCCATTACTGGTGTACGTGACCGCATGATCGGTACGTTCAGTGATGCAATATCACAAGTAATTTCCACGCAGGCTGTTCTGCAGTGGAAAACGCCATTGCTGCTCTAGTTGACCGTATGATCGGTACGTTCAGTGATGCAATATCACAAGTAATTTCCGCGCAGGCTGCTCTGCTGTGGAGAAGGCCATTGCTGGTGTACATAACCGCATGATCAGTACGTTCAGTGATGCAATATCAGAAGTAATTTCCGCGCAGGCTGCTCTGCTGTGGAGAAGGCTGTTGCTGGTATACTTGACTGCATGATCGGTACGTTCACTGATGCATTATCACAAGTAATTTCCGCGCGGGCTGCTCTGCAGTGAAGGCTGTTGCTCGTATACTTGACCTCATGATCGGTATGTTCGGTGATGTTATATCTGAAGTTATTTCGGTGCGGGCTGCTCTGCCGTGGAGAATGTCATTGCTGGTGTACTTGACCGTATGATCGGTACGTTCAGTGATGCATTATCACAAGTAATTTCCGCCCAGGCTGCTCTGCAGTGGAGAATGCCATTGCTGGAGTACTTGACCGTATGATCGGTACGTTCAGTGATGCAATATCACAAGTAATTTCCGCGCAGGGTGCTCTGCAGTGGAGAATGCTATTGGTGGTGTACTTGACCGAATGATCGGTACGTTCAGTGATGCAATATCACAAGTAAATTCCGCGCAGGCTGCTCTGCAGTGGAGAATGCCATTGCTGGTGTACTTGACCGCATGATCGGTAGGTTCAGTGATGCAATATCACAAGTAATTTCCGCGCAGGCTGCTCTGCAGTGGAGAATGCCATTTCTAGTGTACTTGGCCGTATTATCGGTACGTTCAGTGATGTATTATCACAAGTATTTCCGCGCAGGCTGCTCAGCAGGGGAGAAGGCTGTTGCTCGTATACTTGAGTGCATGATCGGTACGTGCGGTGACGTTATATCAGATGTAATTTCCGCGCAGGCTGCTCTGCCGTGGAGAATGCCATTGCTGGTGTACTTTAACGTATGATCGGTACGTTCAGTGATGCAATATCACAAGTAATTTCCGCGCAGGCTGCTCTGCAATGGAGAATGCCATTGCTGGCGTACTTGACCGTATGATCGGTACGTTCAGTGATGCAATATCACATGTAATTTCCGCGCAGGCTGCTCTGCAGTGGAGAATTCCATTGCTGGTGTAGTTGACCGTATGATCGGTACGTTCAGTGATGCAATATCACAAGTAACTTCCGCGCAGGCTGCTCTGCAGTGGAGAATGCCATTGCTGTTGTACTTGACCGTATGATCGGTACGTTAGGTGATGCAATATCACAAGTTTTTTCCGCGCAGGCTGCTCTGCAGTGTAGAATGCCATTGCTGGTGTACTTGACCGTATGGTCGGTACGTTCAGTGATGCAATATCACAAGTAATTACAGCGCAGGCTGCTCTGCAGTAGAGAATGCCATTGCTGGTGTAGTTGACCGTATGATCGGTACATTCAGTGATGCAATATCACAAGTAATGTCCGCGCAGGCTGCTCTGCAGTGGAGAATTCCATTGCTGGTGTGCTTGACCGTATGATCGGTACGTTAGGAGATGCAATATCACAATTAATTTCCGCGCAGGCTGCTCTGCAGTGGAGAATGCCATTGCTGGTGTACTTGACCATGCGATCGGTACGTTCAGTGATGCAATACCACAAGTAATTTCCGCGCAGGCTGCTCTGCAGTGGAGAATGCCATTGCTGGTGTACTTGACCGCATGATAGGTACGTTCAGTGATGCAATACCACAAGTAAATTCCGCGCAGGCTGCTCTGCAGGGGAGAAGGCTGTTGCTCGTATACTTGAGTGCATGATCGGTACGTTCGGTGATCTTATATCAGAAGTAATTTCCGCGCAGGCTGCTCTGCCGTGGAGAAGGCCATTGCAGGTGTACTTCACCGAATGATCAGTACTTTCAGTGATGCAATATCACAAGTAATTTCCGCGCAGGCTGCTCTGCCGTGGAGAAGGCTGTTTCTGGTATACTTGACTGCTTGATCGGTACGTTCAGTGATGCATTTCCACAAGTAATTTCCGCGCAGGCTGCTCTGCTGTGGAGAAGGCCATTGCTGGTGTACTTGACCGCATGATCAGTATACGTTCAATGATGCAATATCAAAAGTAATTTCCGCGCAGGCTGCTCTGCAGAGAAGGCTGTTGCTCGTATACTTGACCGCATGATCGGTACGTTCGGTGATGTTATATCTGAAGTAATTTCGGCGCAGGGTGCTCTGCCGTGGAGAATTCCATTGCTGGTGTATTGACCGTATGATCGGTACGTTCAGTGATGCAATATCACAAGTAATTTCCGCGGAGGCTGCTCTGCAGTGGAGAAGGCCATTGCTGGTGTACTTGACCGTATGATCGGTACGTTCAGTGATGCAATATCACAAGTAATTTCCGCGCAGGCTGCTCTGCAGTGGAGAGTGCCATTGCTGGCGTACTTGACCGCATGATCGGTACGTTCAGTGATGCAATATCACAAGTAATTTCCGCGTATGCTGCTCTGCAGTGGAGAATGCCATTGCTGGTGTACTTGACCGCATGATCGGTACGTTCAGTGATGCAATATCACAAGTAATTTCCGCGCAGGCTGCTCTGCAGTGGAGAATGCCATTGCTGGTGTAGTTGACCGTATGATCGGTACGTTCAGTGATGCATTTTCACAAGTAAATTCCGCGCAGGCTGCTCTGCTGTGAAGAAAGCCATCACTGGTGTACTTAACCGCATGATCAGTAGGTTCAGTGATGCATTATCACAAGTAGTTTCTGCGCAGGCTGCTCTGCAGTGGAGAATGCCACTGCTGGTGTATTTGACCTCATGATCAGCACGTTCAATGATGCATTATCACAAGTAATTTCCGCGCAGGCTGCTCTGCGGTGAGAAAACCACTGCTGGTGTATTTGACCGCATGATCAGTACGTTCAGTGACGCAATATCACAAGTAATTTCCGAGCAGGCTGCTCTGCGGCAGAGAAGGCTGTTGCTGGTGTACTTGACCGCATGATCAGTACGTTCAGTGATGAGTTATCACAAGTAATTTCCGCGCAGGTTACTCTACAGTGGAGAAGGCAGTTGCTGGTATACTTCACTGCATGATAGTGCGTTCAGTGATGCATTATCACAAGTAATTTCCGCCCAGGCTGCTCTACTGTGGAGAAGGCCATTGCTGGTGTACTTGACCGCATGATCAGTACGTTCAGTGATGCAATATCAGAAGTAATTTCCCCGTAGGCTGCTCTGGAGTGGAGAAGGCTGTTGCTGGTATACTTGACTGCATGATGGGTGCGTTCAGTGATGCATTATCACAAGTAATATCCGCGCAGGCTGCTGTCCAGTGGAGAAGGCTGTTGCTGGTATACTTGACTGCTTGATCGGTACGTTCAGTGATGCAATATCACAATTTCCGCGCAGGCTGCTCTGCAGTGGAGAATGCCATTGCTGGTGTACTTGACCGCATGATCGGTACGTTCAGTGATGCAATATCACAAGTAATTTCCGCGCAGGCTGCTCTGCAGTGGAGAATGCCATTACTGGTGTACGTGACCGCATGATCGGTACGTTCAGTGATGCAATATCACAAGTAATTTCCACGCAGGCTGTTCTGCAGTGGAAAACGCCATTGCTGCTCTAGTTGACCGTATGATCGGTACGTTCAGTGATGCAATATCACAAGTTTTTCCGCGCAGGCTGCTCTGCTGTGGAGAAGGCCATTGCTGGTGTACATAACCGCATGATCAGTACGTTCAGTGATGCAATATCAGAAGTAATTTCCGCGCAGGCTGCTCTGCTGTGGAGAAGGCTGTTGCTGGTATACTTGACTGCATGATCGGTACGTTCACTGATGCATTATCACAAGTAATTTCCGCGCGGGCTGCTCTGCAGTGAAGGCTGTTGCTCGTATACTTGACCTCATGATCGGTATGTTCGGTGATGTTATATCTGAAGTTATTTCGGTGCGGGCTGCTCTGCCGTGGAGAATGTCATTGCTGGTGTACTTGACCGTATGATCGGTACGTTCAGTGATGCATTATCACAAGTAATTTCCGCCCAGGCTGCTCTGCAGTGGAGAATGCCATTGCTGGAGTACTTGACCGTATGATCGGTACGTTCAGTGATGCAATATCACAAGTAATTTCCACGCAGGGTGCTCTGCAGTGGAGAATGCTATTGGTGGTGTACTTGACCGAATGATCGGTACGTTCAGTGATGCAATATCACAAGTAAATTCCGCGCAGGCTGCTCTGCAGTGGAGAATGCCATTGCTGGTGTACTTGACCGCATGATTGGTAGGTTCAGTGATGCAATATCACAAGTAATTTCCGCGCAGGCTGCTCTGCAGTGGAGAATGCCATTTCTAGTGTACTTGGCCGTATTATCGGTACGTTCAGTGATGTATTATCACAAGTATTTCCGCGCAGGCTGCTCAGCAGGGGAGAAGGCTGTTGCTCGTATACTTGAGTGCATGATCGGTACGTGCGGTGATGTTATATCAGATGTAATTTCCGCGCAGGCTGCTCTGCCGTGGAGAATGCCATTGCTGGTGTACTTTAACGTATGATCGGTACGTTCAGTGATGCAATATCACAAGTAATTTCCGCGCAGGCTGCTCTGCAATGGAGAATGCCATTGCTGGCGTACTTGACCGTATGATCGGTACGTTCAGTGATGCAATATCACATGTAATTTCCGCGCAGGCTGCTCTGCAGTGGAGAATTCCATTGCTGGTGTAGTTGACCGTATGATCGGTACGTTCAGTGATGCAATATCACAAGTAACTTCCGCGCAGGCTGCTCTGCAGTGGAGAATGCCATTGCTGTTGTACTTGACCGTATGATCGGTACGTTAGGTGATGCAATATCACAAGTTTTTTCCGCGCAGGCTGCTCTGCAGTGTAGAATGCCATTGCTGGTGTACTTGACCGTATGGTCGGTACGTTCAGTGATGCAATATCACAAGTAATTTCAGCGCAGGCTGCTCTGCAGTAGAGAACGCCATTGCTGGTGTAGTTGACCGTATGATCGGTACATTCAGTGATGCAATATCACAAGTAATGTCCGCGCAGGCTGCTCTGCAGTGGAGAATTCCATTGCTGGTGTGCTTGACCGTATGATCGGTACGTTAGGAGATGCAATATCACAATTAATTTCCGCGCAGGCTGCTCTGCAGTGGAGAATGCCATTGCTGGTGTACTTGACCGTGCGATCGGTACGTTCAGTGATGCAATACCACAAGTAATTTCCGCGCAGGCTGCTCTGCAGTGGAGAATGCCATTGCTGGTGTACTTGACCGCATGATAGGTACGTTCAGTGATGCAATATCACAAGTAAATTCCGCGCAGGCTGCTCTGCAGGGGAGAAGGCTGTTGCTCGTATACTTGAGTGCATGATCGGTACGTTCGGTGATCTTATATCAGAAGTAATTTCCGCGCAGGCTGCTCTGCCGTGGAGAAGGCCATTGCAGGTGTACTTCACCGGATGATCAGTACTTTCAGTGATGCAATATCACAAGTAATTTCCGCGCAGGCTGCTCTGCCGTGGTGAAGGCTGTTTCTGGTATACTTGACTGCTTGATCGGTACGTTCAGTGATGCATTTCCACAAGTAATTTCCGCGCAGGCTGCTCTGCTGTGGAGAAGGCCATTGCTTATGTACTTGACCGCATGATCAGTATACGTTCAGTGATGCAATATCAAAAGTAATTTCCGCGCAGGCTGCTCTGCAGAGAAGGCTGTTGCTCGTATACTTGACCGCATGATCGGTACGTTCGGTGATGTTATATCTGAAGTAATTTCGGCGCAGGGTGCTCTGCCGTGGAGAATGCCATTGCTGGTGTATTGACCGTATGATCGGTACGTTCAGTGATGCAATATCACAAGTAATTTCCGCGGAGGCTGCTCTGCAGTGGAGAAGGCCATTGCTGGTGTACTTGACCGTATGATCGGTACGTTCAGTGATGCAATATCACAAGTAATTTCCGCGCAGGCTGCTCTGCAGTGGAGAGTGCCATTGCTGGCGTACTTGACCGCATGATCGGTACGTTCAGTGATGCAATATCACAAGTAATTTCCGCGTATGCTGCTCTGCAGTGGAGAATGCCATTGCTGGTGTACTTGACCGCATGATCGGTACGTTCAGTGATGCAATATCACAAGTAATTTCCGCGCAGGCTGCTCTGCAGTGGAGAATGCCATTGCTGGTGTAGTTGACCGTATGATCGGTACGTTCAGTGATGCATTTTCACAAGTAAATTCCGCGCAGGCTGCTCTGCTGTGAAGAAAGCCATCACTGGTGTACTTAACCGCATGATCAGTAGGTTCAGTGATGCATTATCACAAGTAGTTTCTGCGCAGGCTGCTCTGCAGTGGAGAATGCCACTGCTGGTGTATTTGACCTCATGATCAGCACGTTCAATGATGCATTATCACAAGTAATTTCCGCGCAGGCTGCTCTGCGGTGAGAAAACCACTGCTGGTGTATTTGACCGCATGATCAGTACGTTCAGTGACGCAATATCACAAGTAATTTCCGAGCAGGCTGCTCTGCGGCAGAGAAGGCTGTTGCTGGTGTACTTGACCGCATGATCAGTACGTTCAGTGATGAGTTATCACAAGTAATTTCCGCGCAGGTTACTCTACAGTGGAGAAGGCAGTTGCTGGTATACTTCACTGCATGATAGTGCGTTCAGTGATGCATTATCACAAGTAATTTCCGCCCAGGCTGCTCTACTGTGGAGAAGGCCATTGCTGGTGTACTTGACCGCATGATCAGTACGTTCAGTGATGCAATATCAGAAGTAATTTCCCCGTAGGCTGCTCTGGAGTGGAGAAGGCTGTTGCTGGTATACTTGACTGCATGATGCGTGCGTTCAGTGATGCATTATCACAAGTAATATCCGCGCAGGCTGCTGTGCGGTGGAGAAGGCTGTTGCTGGTATACTTGACTGCTTGATCGGTACGTTCAGTGATGCAATATCACAATTTCCGCGCAGGCTGCTCTGCAGTGGAGAATGCCATTGCTGGTGTACTTGACCGCATGATCGGTACGTTCAGTGATGCAATATCACTAGTAATTTCCGCGCAGGCTGCTCTGCAGTGGAGAATGCCATTACTGGTGTACGTGACCGCATGATCGGTACGTTCAGTGATGCAATATCACAAATAATTTCCACGCAGGCTGTTCTGCAGTGGAAAACGCCATTGCTGCTCTAGTTGACCGTATGATCGGTACGTTCAGTGATGCAATATCAGAAGTAATTTCCGCGCAGGCTGCTCTGCTGTGGAGAAGGCTGTTGCTGGTATACTTGACTGCATGATCGGTACGTTCAGTGATGCAATATCACAAGTAATTTCAGCGCAGGCTGCTCTGCAGTAGAGAATGCCATTGCTGGTGTAGTTGACCGTATGATCGGTACATTCAGTGATGCAATATCACAAGTAATGTCCGCGCAGGCTGCTCTGCAGTGGAGAATTCCATTGCTGGTGTGCTTGACCGTATGATCGGTACGTTAGGAGATGCAATATCACAATTAATTTCCGCGCAGGCTGCTCTGCAGTGGAGAATGCCATTGCTGGTGTACTTGACCGTGCGATCGGTACGTTCAGTGATGCAATACCACAAGTAATTTCCGCGCAGGCTGCTCTGCAGTGGAGAATGCCATTGCTGGTGTACTTGACCGCATGATAGGTACGTTCAGTGATGCAATATCTCAAGTAAATTCCGCGCAGGCTGCTCTGCAGGGGAGAAGGCTGTTGCTCGTATACTTGAGTGCATGATCGGTACGTTCGGTGATCTTATATCAGAAGTAATTTCCGCGCAGGCTGCTCTGCCGTGGAGAAGGCCATTGCAGGTGTACTTCACCGGATGATCAGTACTTTCAGTGATGCAATATCACAAGTAATTTCCGCGCAGGCTGCTCTGCCGTGGTGAAGGCTGTTTCTGGTATACTTGACTGCTTGATCGGTACGTTCAGTGATGCATTTCCACAAGTAATTTCCGCGCAGGCTGCTCTGCTGTGGAGAAGGCCATTGCTTATGTACTTGACCGCATGATCAGTATACGTTCAGTGATGCAATATCAAAAGTAATTTCCGCGCAGGCTGCTCTGCAGAGAAGGCTGTTGCTCGTATACTTGACCGCATGATCGGTACGTTCGGTGATGTTATAGCTGAAGTAATTTCGGCGCAGGGTGCTCTGCCGTGGAGAATGCCATTGCTGGTGTATTGACCGTATGATCGGTACGTTCAGTGATGCAATATCACAAGTAATTTCCGCGGAGGCTGCTCTGCAGTGGAGAAGGCCATTGCTGGTGTACTTGACCGTATGATCGGTACGTTCAGTGATGCAATATCACAAGTAATTTCCGCGCAGGCTGCTCTGCAGTGGAGAGTGCCATTGCTGGCGTACTTGACCGCATGATCGGTACGTTCAGTGATGCAATATCACAAGTAATTTCCGCGTATGCTGCTCTGCAGTGGAGAATGCCATTGCTGGTGTACTTGACCGCATGATCGGTACGTTCAGTGATGCAATATCACAAGTAATTTCCGCGCAGGCTGCTCTGCAGTGGAGAATGCCATTGCTGGTGTAGTTGACCGTATGATCGGTACGTTCAGTGATGCATTTTCACAAGTAAATTCCGCGCAGGCTGCTCTGCTGTGAAGAAAGCCATCACTGGTGTACTTAACCGCATGATCAGTAGGTTCAGTGATGCATTATCACAAGTAGTTTCTGCGCAGGCTGCTCTGCAGTGGAGAATGCCACTGCTGGTGTATTTGACCTCATGATCAGCACGTTCAATGATGCATTATCACAAGTAATTTCCGCGCAGGCTGCTCTGCGGTGAGAAAACCACTGCTGGTGTATTTGACCGCATGATCAGTACGTTCAGTGACGCAATATCACAAGTAATTTCCGAGCAGGCTGCTCTGCGGCAGAGAAGGCTGTTGCTGGTGTACTTGACCGCATGATCAGTACGTTCAGTGATGAGTTATCACAAGTAATTTCCGCGCAGGTTACTCTACAGTGGAGAAGGCAGTTGCTGGTATACTTCACTGCATGATAGTGCGTTCAGTGATGCATTATCACAAGTAATTTCCGCCCAGGCTGCTCTACTGTGGAGAAGGCCATTGCTGGTGTACTTGACCGCATGATCAGTACGTTCAGTGATGCAATATCAGAAGTAATTTCCCCGTAGGCTGCTCTGCAGTGGAGAATGCCATTGCTGGTGTACTTGACCGCATGATCGGTACGTTCAGTGATGCAATATCACTAGTAATTTCCGCGCAGGCTGCTCTGCAGTGGAGAATGCCATTACTGGTGTACGTGACCGCATGATCGGTACGTTCAGTGATGCAATATCACAAATAATTTCCACGCAGGCTGTTCTGCAGTGGAAAACGCCATTGCTGCTCTAGTTGACCGTATGATCGGTACGTTCAGTGATGCAATATCACAAGTAATTTCCGCGCAGGCTGCTCTGCTGTGGAGAAGGCCATTGCTGGTGTACATAACCGCATGATCAGTACGTTCAGTGATGCAATATCAGAAGTAATTTCCGCGCAGGCTGCTCTGCTGTGGAGAAGGCTGTTGCTGGTATACTTGACTGCATGATCGGTACGTTCACTGATGCATTATCACAAGTAATTTCCGCGCGGGCTGCTCTGCAGTGAAGGCTGTTGCTCGTATACTTGACCTCATGATCGGTATGTTCGGTGATGTTATATCTGAAGTTATTTCGGTGCGGGATGCTCTGCCGTAGAGAATGTCATTGCTGGTGTACTTGACCGTATGATCGGTACGTTCAGTGATGCATTATCACAAGTAATTTCCGCCCAGGCTGCTCTGCAGTGGAGAATGCCATTGCTGGAGTACTTGACCGTATGATCGGTACGTTCAGTGATGCAATATCACAAGTAATTTCCGCGCAGGGTGCTCTACAGTGGAGAATGCTATTGGTGGTGTACTTGACCGAATGATCGGTACGTTCAGTGATGCAATATCACAAGTAAATTCCGCGCAGGCTGCTCTGCAGTGGAGAATGCCATTGCTGGTGTACTTGACCGCATGATCGGTACGTTCAGTGATGCAATATCACAAGTAATTTCCGCGCAGGCTGCTCTGCAGTGGAGAATGCCATTACTGGTGTACGTGACCGCATGATCGGTACGTTCAGTGATGCAATATCACAAGTAATTTCCACGCAGGCTGTTCTGCAGTGGAAAACGCCATTGCTGCTCTAGTTGACCGTATGATCGGTACGTTCAGTGATGCAATATCACAAGTAATTTCCGCGCAGGCTGCTCTGCTGTGGAGAAGGCCATTGCTGGTGTACATAACCGCATGATCAGTACGTTCAGTGATGCAATATCAGAAGTAATTTCCGCGCAGGCTGCTCTGCTGTGGAGAAGGCTGTTGCTGGTATACTTGACTGCATGATCGGTACGTTCACTGATGCATTATCACAAGTAATTTCCGCGCGGGCTGCTCTGCAGTGAAGGCTGTTGCTCGTATACTTGACCTCATGATCGGTATGTTCGGTGATGTTATATCTGAAGTTATTTCGGTGCGGGCTGCTCTGCCGTGGAGAATGTCATTGCTGGTGTACTTGACCGTATGATCGGTACGTTCAGTGATGCATTATCACAAGTAATTTTCGCCCAGGCTGCTCTGCAGTGGAGAATGCCATTGCTGGAGTACTTGACCGTATGATCGGTACGTTCAGTGATGCAATATCACAAGTAATTTCCACGCAGGGTGCTCTGCAGTGGAGAATGCTATTGGTGGTGTACTTGACCGAATGATCGGTACGTTCAGTGATGCAATATCACAAGTAAATTCCGCGCAGGCTGCTCTGCAGTGGAGAATGCCATTGCTGGTGTACTTGACCGCATGATTGGTAGGTTCAGTGATGCAATATCACAAGTAATTTCCGCGCAGGCTGCTCTGCAGTGGAGAATGCCATTTCTAGTGTACTTGGCCGTATTATCGGTACGTTCAGTGATGTATTATCACAAGTATTTCCGCGCAGGCTGCTCAGCAGGGGAGAAGGCTGTTGCTCGTATACTTGAGTGCATGATCGGTACGTGCGGTGATGTTATATCAGATGTAATTTCCGCGCAGGCTGCTCTGCCGTGGAGAATGCCATTGCTGGTGTACTTTAACGTATGATCGGTACGTTCAGTGATGCAATATCACAAGTAATTTCCGCGCAGGCTGCTCTGCAATGGAGAATGCCATTGCTGGCGTACTTGACCGTATGATCGGTACGTTCAGTGATGCAATATCACATGTAATTTCCGCGCAGGCTGCTCTGCAGTGGAGAATTCCATTGCTGGTGTAGTTGACCGTATGATCGGTACGTTCAGTGATGCAATATCACAAGTAACTTCCGCGCAGGCTGCTCTGCAGTGGAGAATGCCATTGCTGTTGTACTTGACCGTATGATCGGTACGTTAGGTGATGCAATATCACAAGTTTTTTCCGCGCAGGCTGCTCTGCAGTGTAGAATGCCATTGCTGGTGTACTTGACCGTATGGTCGGTACGTTCAGTGATGCAATATCACAAGTAATTTCAGCGCAGGCTGCTCTGCAGTAGAGAATGCCATTGCTGGTGTAGTTGACCGTATGATCGGTACATTCAGTGATGCAATATCACAAGTAATGTCCGCGCAGGCTGCTCTGCAGTGGAGAATTCCATTGCTGGTGTGCTTGACCGTATGATCGGTACGTTAGGAGATGCAATATCACAATTAATTTCCGCGCAGGCTGCTCTGCAGTGGAGAATGCCATTGCTGGTGTACTTGACCGTGCGATCAGTACGTTCAGTGATGCAATACCACAAGTAATTTCCGCGCAGGCTGCTCTGCAGTGGAGAATGCCATTGCTGGTGTACTTGACCGCATGATAGGTACGTTCAGTGATGCAATATCACAAGTAAATTCCGCGCAGGCTGCTCTGCAGGGGAGAAGGCTGTTGCTCGTATACTTGAGTGCATGATCGGTACGTTCGGTGATCTTATATCAGAAGTAATTTCCGCGCAGGCTGCTCTGCCGTGGAGAAGGCCATTGCAGGTGTACTTCACCGGATGATCAGTACTTTCAGTGATGCAATATCACAAGTAATTTCCGCGCAGGCTGCTCTGCCGTGGTGAAGGCTGTTTCTGGTATACTTGACTGCTTGATCGGTACGTTCAGTGATGCATTTCCACAAGTAATTTCCGCGCAGGCTGCTCTGCTGTGGAGAAGGCCATTGCTGGTGTACTTGACCGCATGATCAGTATACGTTCAGTGATGCAATATCAAAAGTAATTTCCGCGCAGGCTGCTCTGCAGAGAAGGCTGTTGCTCGTATACTTGACCGCATGATCGGTACGTTCGGTGATGTTATATCTGAAGTAATTTCGGCGCAGGGTGCTCTGCCGTGGAGAATGCCATTGCTGGTGTATTGACCGTATGATCGGTACGTTCAGTGATGCAATATGACAAGTAATTTCCGCGGAGGCTGCTCTGCAGTGGAGAAGGCCATTGCTGGTGTACTTGACCGTATGATCGGTACGTTCAGTGATGCAATATCACAAGTAATTTCCGCGCAGGCTGCTCTGCAGTGGAGAGTGCCATTGCTGGCGTACTTGACCGCATGATCGGTACGTTCAGTGATGCAATATCACAAGTAATTTCCGCGTATGCTGCTCTGCAGTGGAGAATGCCATTGCTGGTGTACTTGACCGCATGATCGGTACGTTCAGTGATGCAATATCACAAGTAATTTCCGCGCAGGCTGCTCTGCAGTGGAGAATGCCATTGCTGGTGTAGTTGACCGTATGATCGGTACGTTCAGTGATGCATTTTCACAAGTAAATTCCGCGCAGGCTGCTCTGCTGTGAAGAAAGCCATCACTGGTGTACTTAACCGCATGATCAGTAGGTTCAGTGATGCATTATCACAAGTAGTTTCTGCGCAGGCTGCTCTGCAGTGGAGAATGCCACTGCTGGTGTATTTGACCTCATGATCAGCACGTTCAATGATGCATTATCACAAGTAATTTCCGCGCAGGCTGCTCTGCGGTGAGAAACCCACTGCTGGTGTATTTGACCGCATGATCAGTACGTTCAGTGACGCAATATCACAAGTAATTTCCGAGCAGGCTGCTCTGCGGCAGAGAAGGCTGTTGCTGGTGTACTTGACCGCATGATCAGTACGTTCAGTGATGAGTTATCACAAGTAATTTCCGCGCAGGTTGCTCTACAGTGGAGAAGGCAGTTGCTGGTATACTTCACTGCATGATAGTGCGTTCAGTGATGCATTATCACAAGTAATTTCCGCCCAGGCTTCTCTACTGTGGAGAAGGCCATTGCTGGTGTACTTGACCGCATGATCAGTACGTTCAGTGATGCAATATCAGAAGTAATTTCCCCGTAGGCTGCTCTGGAGTGGAGAAGGCTGTTGCTGGTATACTTGACTGCATGATGGGTGCGTTCAGTGATGCATTATCACAAGTAATATCCGCGCAGGCTGCTGTGCAGTGGAGAAGGCTGTTGCTGGTATACTTGACTGCTTGATCGGTACGTTCAGTGATGCAATATCACAATTTCCGCGCAGGCTGCTCTGCAGTGGAGAATGCCATTGCTGGTGTACTTGACCGCATGATCGGTACGTTCAGTGATGCAATATCACAAGAATTTTCCGCGCAGGCTGCTCTGCAGTGGAGAATGCCATTACTGGTGTACGTGACCGCATGATCGGTACGTTCAGTGATGCAATATCACAAGTAATTTCCACGCAGGCTGTTCTGCAGTGGAAAACGCCATTGCTGCTCTAGTTGACCGTATGATCGGTACGTTCAGTGATGCAATATCACAAGTAATTTCCGCGCAGGCTGCTCTGCTGTGGAGAAGGCCATTGCTGGTGTACATAACCGCATGATCAGTACGTTCAGTGATGCAATATCAGAAGTAATTTCCGCGCAGGCTGCTCTGCTGTGGAGAAGGCTGTTGCTGGTATACTTGACTGCATGATCGGTACGTTCACTGATGCATTATCACAAGTAATTTCCGCGCGGGCTGCTCTGCAGTGAAGGCTGTTGCTCGTATACTTGACCTCATGATCGGTATGTTCGGTGATGTTATATCTGAAGTTATTTCGGTGCGGGCTGCTCTGCCGTGGAGAATGTCATTGCTGGTGTACTTGACCGTATGATCGGTACGTTCAGTGATGCATTATCACAAGTAATTTCCGCCCAGGCTGCTCTGCAGTGGAGAATGCCATTGCTGGAGTACTTGACCGAATGATCGGTACGTTCAGTGATGCAATATCACAAGTAAATTCCGCGCAGGCTGCTCTGCAGTGGAGAATGCCATTGCTGGTGTACTTGACCGCATGATTGGTAGGTTCAGTGATGCAATATCACAAGTAATTTCCGCGCAGGCTGCTCTGCAGTGGAGAATGCCATTTCTAGTGTACTTGGCCGTATTATCGGTACGTTCAGTGATGTATTATCACAAGTATTTCCGCGCAGGCTGCTCAGCAGGGGAGAAGGCTGTTGCTCGTATACTTGAGTGCATGATCGGTACGTGCGGTGATGTTATATCAGATGTAATTTCCGCGCAGGCTGCTCTGCCGTGGAGAATGCCATTGCTGGTGTACTTTAACGTATGATCGGTACGTTCAGTGATGCAATATCACAAGTAATTTCCGCGCAGGCTGCTCTGCAATGGAGAATGCCATTGCTGGCGTACTTGACCGTATGATCGGTACGTTCAGTGATGCAATATCACATGTAATTTCCGCGCAGGCTGCTCTGCAGTGGAGAATTCCATTGCTGGTGTAGTTGACCGTATGATCGGTACGTTCAGTGATGCAATATCACAAGTAACTTCCGCGCAGGCTGCTCTGCAGTGGAGAATGCCATTGCTGTTGCACTTGACCGTATGATCGGTACGTTAGGTGATGCAATATCACAAGTTTTTTCCGCGCAGGCTGCTCTGCAGTGTAGAATGCCATTGCTGGTGTACTTGACCGTATGGTCGGTACGTTCAGTGATGCAATATCACAAGTAATTTCAGCGCAGGCTGCTCTGCAGTAGAGAATGCCATTGCTGGTGTAGTTGACCGTATGATCGGTACATTCAGTGATGCAATATCACAAGTAATGTCCGCGCAGGCTGCTCTGCAGTGGAGAATTCCATTGCTGGTGTGCTTGACCGTATGATCGGTACGTTAGGAGATGCAATATCACAATTAATTTCCGCGCAGGCTGCTCTGCAGTGGAGAATGCCATTGCTGGTGTACTTGACCGTGCGATCGGTACGTTCAGTGATGCAATACCACAAGTAATTTCCGCGCAGGCTGCTCTGCAGTGGAGAATGCCATTGCTGGTGTACTTGACCGCATGATAGGTACGTTCAGTGATGCAATATCACAAGTAAATTCCGCGCAGGCTGCTCTGCAGGGGAGAAGGCTGTTGCTCGTATACTTGAGTGCATGATCGGTACGTTCGGTGATCTTATATCAGAAGTAATTTCCGCGCAGGCTGCTCTGCCGTGGAGAAGGCCATTGCAGGTGTACTTCACCGGATGATCAGTACTTTCAGTGATGCAATATCACAAGTAATTTCCGCGCAGGCTGCTCTGCCGTGGAGAAGGCTGTTTCTGGTATACTTGACTGCTTGATCGGTACGTTCAGTGATGCATTTCCACAAGTAATTTCCGCGCAGGCTGCTCTGCTGTGGAGAAGGCCATTGCTGGTGTACTTGACCGCATGATCAGTATACGTTCAGTGATGCAATATCAAAAGTAATTTCCGCGCAGGCTGCTCTGCAGAGAAGGCTGTTGCTCGTATACTTGACCGCATGATCGGTACGTTCGGTGATGTTATATCTGAAGTAATTTCGGCGCAGGGTGCTCTGCCGTGGAGAATGCCATTGCTGGTGTATTGACCGTATGATCGGTACGTTCAGTGATGCAATATCACAAGTAATTTCCGCGGAGGCTGCTCTGCAGTGGAGAAGGCCATTGCTGGTGTACTTGACCGTATGATCGGTACGTTCAGTGATGCAATATCACAAGTAATTTCCGCGCAGGCTGCTCTGCAGTGGAGAGTGCCATTGCTGGCGTACTTGACCGCATGATCGGTACGTTCAGTGATGCAATATCACAAGTAATTTCCGCGTATGCTGCTCTGCAGTGGAGAATGCCATTGCTGGTGTACTTGACCGCATGATCGGTACGTTCAGTGATGCAATATCACAAGTAATTTCCGCGCAGGCTGCTCTGCAGTGGAGAATGCCATTGCTGGTGTAGTTGACCGTATGATCGGTACGTTCAGTGATGCATTTTCACAAGTAAATTCCGCGCAGGCTGCTCTGCTGTGAAGAAAGCCATCACTGGTGTACTTAACCGCATGATCAGTAGGTTCAGTGGTGCATTATCACAAGTAGTTTCTGCGCAGGCTGCTCTGCAGTGGAGAATGCCACTGCTGGTGTATTTGACCTCATGATCAGCACGTTCAATGATGTATTATCACAAGTAATTTCCGCGCAGGCTGCTCTGCGGTGAGAAAACCACTGCTGGTGTATTTGACCGCATGATCAGTACGTTCAGTGACGCAATATCACAAGTAATTTCCGAGCAGGCTGCTCTGCGGCAGAGAAGGCTGTTGCTGGTGTACTTGACCGCATGATCAGTACGTTCAGTGATGAGTTATCACAAGTAATTTCCGCGCAGGTTACTCTACAGTGGAGAAGGCAGTTGCTGGTATACTTCACTGCATGATAGTGCGTTCAGTGATGCATTATCACAAGTAATTTCCGCCCAGGCTGCTCTGCTGTGAAGAAGGCCATTGCTGGTGTACTTGACCGCATGATCAGTACGTTCAGTGATGCAATATCAGAACTAATTTCCCCGTAGGCTGCTCTGCAGTGGAGAAGGCCAATATCACCGCAGGCTGCTCTGCACTGGAGAAGGCCATTGCTGGTGTACTTGACCGCATAATCAGTACGTTCAGTTATGCAATATCATAAATATTTTCCCGCAGGCTGCTGTGCTGTGGAGAAGGCCATTGCTGGTGAACTTGACCGCATGATCAGTATACGTTCAGTGATGCAATTTCAGAATTAAATTCCGCGCAGGCTGATCTGCTGTGAAGAAGGCCGTTGCTGGTGTACTTGACCGCATGAACAGTACGTTCAGTGATGCAGAAGTATTTCCGCGCAGGCTGCTCTGCAGTGCAATATGCCATTGCTGGTGTACTGGACCGCATGATCGGTACATTCAGTGATGCAATATCAGAACTTCCCCGCAGGCTGCTGTCCTGTGGAGAAGGCCATTGCTGGTGTACTTGACCGTATGATCAGTATACGTTCAGTGATGCAATATCAGAAGTAATTTCCGCGCAGGCTGGTCTGCTGTGAAGACGACCTTTGCTGATGTACTTGACCGCATGATCAATACGTTCAGTGATGCAATATCAGAAGTAATTTCCGCGCAGGCTGCTCTGCGGTGGAGAACGCCATTGCTGGTTTACTTGACCGCATGATCAGAATACGTTCAGTGATGCAATATCAGAAGTAATTTCCGCTCCGGCTACTCTGCTGTGAAGAAGGCCATTGCTGGTGTACTTGACCGCATGATCAGTACGTTCAGTGATGCATTATCACAAGTAATATCCGCGCAGGCTGCACTGCTGTGGGGAAGGCCGTTGCTGGTGTACTTGACCGCACGATCAGTATGCGTTCAGTGATGCAATATCAGAAGTGACTTCCGCGCAGGCTGCTCTGGAGTGGAGAAGGCCATTGCTGGTGTACTTGACCGCATGATCAGTACGTTCAGTGATGCAATATCAGAAGTAATTTCCGCGCAGGCTGCTCTGCGGTGGAGAACGCTGTTGCTCGTATACTTGACTGCATGATCGGTACGTTCAGTGATGCAATAGCAGAGGTAATTTCTGTGCAGGCTGCTCTGCAGTGGAGAAGAGCTATGCAGGTGTACTTGACCGCATGATCAGTACGTTCAATGATGCAAAATGAGAAGCAACATTCGCGCCGGCTACTCTACTGTGGAGAAAGCCATTGCTGGTTTACTCACCGCATGATCAGTACGTTCAGTTATGCATTATCACAAGTAATATCCGCGCAGGCTGCTCTGCAGTGGAGAAGGCCATTGCTGGTGTACTTGACCGCATGATCAGTACGTTCAGTGAAGCAATATCAGAAGTAATTTCCGCGCAGCCAGCTCTGCGGTGGAGAACGCCATTGCTCATGTATTTGACCGCATGATCAGTATGTTCAGTTATGCATTATCACAAGTAATATCCACGCAGGCTGTTCTGCAGTGGAGAAGGCCATTGCTGGTGCACTTGACCGCATGATCAGTACGTTCAGTGATGCAATATCAGAAGTAATTTCCGCGCAGGCTGCTTGCAGTGTAGAAGGCCATTGCTTGTGTACTTGACCGCATGATGAGTAGTTCAGTGATGCATTATCTAAGTAATTTCCGCGCAGGCTGCTCTGCTGTGGAGAAGACCATTGCTGGTGTACTTGACCGCATGATCAGTACGTTCATGGATGCAATATCAGGGGCGCGATTACGGATCAGTCTCAAAAAACTGTCTCAATATTGAGACAGTGACGTCAAAATGACGACACCAAGAAATGCCGACCGCCGAATCGGCCAATGCGGAGCAAGGAGATGGTGGGCTCCGCCCCGAAACCACTATTCGCACGACAAGGGACCGTAGACTAATGTTTTGCAGTAGAGACGCAGTGAATACAAACAAGTAATGTTTTATTTTGCTAAGAAACTGTATTTCAAACCCAACAACACCAAGCAAAAGAAGCAGTGTTTTCATTTTTGCAATTAAGTTTGCTGTTCAGTCACTTTTTTTGCCGCGAAGGTGTGCTGTCAGCGGTATAGCGTGAACATGTTAGTCTGAAAATGAACAAAAACGCAATGAAGAAAACAAGTAATGTTTTATTTTGGTAGTAAAATGTGTTGCAATCTCAACAACACGAGGAAAAATTAGAAGCATTCTCAGTTTTGCAATTAAATTTGCTGCAGGTTAACTTCTCTTGCCATGAGGGCGCGCTGGCAGTGGCATAACGTGAACATGGCGGCCTGCAAGAAAACAGCTGATTCCATGGCTAGTTACTGTTTTTTCGCGTGTCGTCTAAAATCAAGGTACTTTGCGGATGTCTTAAGTGCGCAGAAAAATCTGATTGAAGGCAGTGAATGCTACGGGCCTGCCGAGATCAACTTACAAGCAGCGCTCGGCTCGAAAATCGACGAAGACAACTTTAGTCTGTGTTCTCGGTCGGCGCCTATCGATCACCGAGTGACGTGTGGTTCTGTTTATTTTCTTTAGAAAATACCAGAAAACCATGAATCATCACATAGAAGCAACTGCCGACAGACAGGTGCAGCTGCTGATAGCTTGCAATCTCGGTGCGGGAAATGACAGCTGACACGGCCTGCCTCTGTGGCAGCACTCTTCTGCCTCGTAACCATGTGTTGCCGCCCACATCGGGCTAAGCACTTGATGTTCCGTTTGTATTTTTGTAGCTCCGTTCGGTTTATGTTCAGTTGTTGCCGTAGTTTCTTTTTTTTTCCTGTGCAAGATGCAGAAATTGTGATGTTTATGCTCCACTTTGTTTAGAGATAAAGGAAGCACTTGACTTGATAACTTTGCTATTGTCACCGAGGAGAGAACGAGCTTGTTCCATTAACGTTATTTACTGATCATGTAAGAGATCCAGGGTCAACCAGGAAAGAAGTAGTTTGCTTGTATAGAGGCTAATTGCAACTGGGCAGAAAGTTGAGCAAGTTTGTTCATGTTTGCTGGTACACAGCGCTTGAATTGCATATGATCCAGGGCAGTGAGGTAGGTAGGACAGGGCAGTGATGTGTAATATTGTATTTTGCTCAGCAGGCGGAGTGATGTTGGTATAACTGGGTTTGGTGAGGGCAGTGTTTGAAGGGCTTTAAATACTTTGCATAGCTTCTAACATGCACTTCCTTTCAGGTCGGAAGACCACTTTTTTTTTAAATTATGGTCCATCATATCTGAGACACCCTGTATACAGGCCACTCCAGTTTGAAAGGGAACAGCCAGTTGAAAATGACTAGGACATTAAATACCTAGGCGAAAAGTAGCTTGAAAGCAGTTGCACTTATCACACATATTATATGATAGCACAAGGAGCTTTTCCGGCCATTCGGCATTGTCACCGTCTCGTGTCATCATGGACAAGACTTCATAGCCCTGTGTTACGCAAACCAAGCTAGGTGTCAGTTATGGGGCAATAACCGAGTGCTCAAAATTTCCCACAATGGAGCTGCCTGTATCTTCTTAGAGCTGTAGAGCATTTCCAGTAACGGTGTTGCATGATTTGTGATTGTAAACTATCCTCTAATCACACACCATCTCCTTGATGATGTGTCTCTGATGTTTACACATCTTTGTCTATCAGTGAAGATGTTCTAGTCATTCAGCAGTCATTGTAGCCACTGCAACTTACAATCTTTATTATGCATTGTTGTACAGCGGTTTCCTTGCAGTAGGTACAGCTTTTAGCAGAGAGCGAAACCCCTAGCCACACACCATTACGCTAAAAGCTTAGCTTTGGTATTTACACTACTTATATGTGCCAAAATGTTTTGTAGTCCGGAAAATGCATCATGTACACTGTACTATTTATTGTACAGGTAGCCTCTGTATGAAAGAAAACATGCACTTTGAACTCAATTTTTCAGATTTTTTTTCTTAACTGCACTCAGAAATGCCATACGGTAATTGTACATCAAGGTAAAGTATGCTTGTATGTACACTGCCTTTTCTGCAATAGAAACACTGTAGTCAAGAGTTTGACGAAACGTCGTCTGGTCAGGTAGAGGCATAATAAAAACATAGGGTCACTGACCAAGTCAAAATTTTAAAGAAACGTATTGACGTTTGTGAACAGGAAGCTTGTGAACAAGGAAGCCGTAGGGCTTCCGAAACGTCAATACGTTTCTTTAAAATTTTGACTTGGTCAGTGACCCTATGTTTTTATAATAGAAACACTCGTGTCAAATGCTGTGCCTAAAAAATAAACGCGCTTACTGAATGTATGATGCAATAAAAAACAGCTTTTTGATTCCAACAAACATCACAAATATTTCATGCCTTATTCCAGCACTACACGTTTGGTTCATGCATGTTCGTCACACAGGTAATGACCACAGGCACTCCACCAAGCTGGAAGGAGACAGCAGAGAAGGGGCAGGTGGGCTGACATAAGCATTGACAAAAGAGAGTTCAAAATGATGCTTTTCAGAAATTGGGCGAGCTGCTTCAACACCTTCTCCGTCTTCAGGAAGAGACTGTGCAACACGCTGCTGAGGGACTGGAAGATATACTAGCAAACACACTGAAAATGAAGTGGCAGCCGGTGGGGGGCACTTGTTTGTCACTGCTGGCTTCTCGCTGCACACAGGTTGGCCAAGGGCACAACCACATCACACAATTGCTCACACACTTGCACATGTGTGTTGTGCAATGACACAAGGAAATGACAGTGGCAACAGGGGAAGAGTGCCTGATATGACTCTCTATGCCAGCATGGTGAGTCGTCTCTGGACGCTAGATTTTCCATCGCAACTGCCGCTGCACCATCCCTCGGTACGCCTTCCTCTGGAGACGGGTCGTCCTAGAGAGGCCAAAAGTACAGCACCGCATGCTCTTCTGAGGAGGCAGGTGAGGAGGGATCCCCTCAGTACGAGGCAGCCACCATTTAGAGGTGGCCCGTTGTTATCTGGGTCAGAGGCAGTGTCGCCTGCACCCTCTGCTGATATGGGCACATCCAAACAGAGGCTGTGAAGTGCAGCACGTGCGGTGATGATGCGCACTGTCCACTTCCACTGGCACTGGTGCATCCGGTGCCCTTGAAAGCAACGGAAGCAGCTCTTCGGCACACCAATACAGCGCTCAGCCACAAATTGTGTGAAAGCATGTGGCGTGTTGTACAGGCCTTCTGCTGAGTCAGGTCTGTAATGTCATGCAACTGGTGCAGGCAGCCATGGCTCCAGTGGGTAGACATAGTCTCCTGCATAACAAAATGATGCGGCTAAGCATGTCCTTTCTCAGTGATCTCAACAGCATTACAGGACACTCTGCTATACAGTAGAAGACTCACGCCAAGTAGCCCACATCCAGGCTTTGCTGAATATGACATTCAAGAGCATACATACATGCAGGATTTAGATGTATAAGTGAGCACTACTGTAAGGTCAGTCTTTTACAACCATATTCATATAAATGATGCGCTATGATTGCCTACAAAACACAAGCGCTGTCAGGTGCATTTTTCTTTGGTTTCTTCAACAGGAAAGGCTATGCATTTCGACAATGTAATATGTGTCCTGTGTTTCTGCTGCAATTATATTTAACAAAAGGAAAGGGTGGCAATACACTGTATCATACTGTAAAGTGTCTGGATTTGTGTAACTGTCCAGACTGATTCTTGTAGCTTTAGCAGATCCGGCCAAATGCATAGTGCTGGAGCTCAATAGATGTGACTGAGTTCGCCCGACGGGTGACACGGCTATTTTACTGCTTACCCAGAAAAAAAATCACCGTCGTCCAGCAGGCCTTCCTCCGCCTCGGAATGCCGCCAGACAAACGCGTCGCGGAAGGATCCGGGTCAGCGCGAGTCCACGGCCAGGATGCACATGTTCGCGCCACAGATCTGAGAAAAAACAAGCACAGCCCGTACTCACTCTCGCTGCCGAGGCCCGCACTTGTAGCTCATGCACTTGTAGCACTTGAACTCATGCGGTCAAAAACAGTGGCCGAGGTATACTCACTATTACTTCCGCAGCGTAGAACCGCTTGCGGCTCATTCGCAGCACTGCCCCCAGACTCCTTGATAGTGATGAGTGCCCAATCGACACACCCGACGACGCCGGAGATGCTGCCGCGGCGAACGTTTAGGCAAAGGACGTCTTCCTTCGCCGCCGCCTTCTCCTCGGGTCTCCTCGGAAAGCAAACACCCCCCTTCTGTTACCCAACGTTGACATTGGTCTCCGCTGCCCGCCGCAAAGGCTTGTTCACAGTCGGTTGGGCTGCGCCGACGTTTTCTTCATTTCCAACGGCGCCTTGAAACCCACCGGAGGCGAAGAAGCGCAGCGCGCACAGCACATGCCGCTCCACTGACAGCGCACTCACCCGCGCACTTCCCAGTTCAACGGCGAGTTCGTCGCACACCCACTGCGCAGTCTCCTCGAAATAACTCTCCCGCGCGTCAAAGTCGTCTTCATGCACCCTCCGGCACCGTTGCTCGCGCGGTCACCCGCGTATACGACGATGTAAACAGCCGCCGTTTTCTGTCTCAAACGTGTTGATACTACTTTTTCCAGTCTCAAAAAATCGTCTCAATCTGCCCGCATAATTAGATGGCCAACGTCACCACTTCTGCGCCATTTACGACGTCAGTCTGTGACGAAAAAAATCAAAATGGCCGCCGACCAATAGGAGAGAGGCAAATGATATACTTTTTGAGACAATTTCGATTGAGACTGATCCGTAATCGCGCCCCAGAAGTAATTTCCGCGCAGCCTGCACTGCTGTGGAGAAGGCCGTTGCTGGTGTACTTGACCGCCCGATCAGTATGCGTTCAGTGATGCAATATCACAAGTAATTTCCGCGCAGGCTGCTCTGCCGTGGAGAAGGCTGTTTCTGGTATACTTGACTGCTTGATCGGTACGTTCAGTGATGCATTTCCACAAGTAATATCCGCGCAGGCTGCTCTGCTGTGGAGAAGGCCATTGCTGGTGTACTTGACCGCATGATCAGTATACGTTCAGTGATGCAATATCAAAAGTAATTTCCGCGCAGGCTGCTCTGCAGTGGAGAGTGCCATTGCTGGCGTACTTGACCGCATGATCGGTACGTTCAGTGATGCAATATCACAAGTAATTTCCGCGCAGGCTGCTCTGCAGTGGAGAGTGCCATTGCTGGCGTACTTGACCGCATGATCGGTACGTTCAGTGATGCAATATCACAAGTAATTTCCGCGTATGCTGCTCTGCAGTGGAGAATGCCATTGCTGGTGTACTTGACCGCATGATCGGTACGTTCAGTGATGCAATATCACAAGTAATTTCCGCGCAGGCTGCTCTGCAGTGGAGAATGCCATTGCTGGTGTAGTTGACCGTATGATCGGTACGTTCAGTGATGCATTTTCACAAGTAAATTCCGCGCAGGCTGCTCTGCTGTGAAGAAAGCCATCACTGGTGTACATAACCGCATGATCAGTAGGTTCAGTGATGCATTATCACAAGTAGTTTCTGCGCAGGCTGCTCTGCAGTGGAGAATGCCACTGCTGGTGTATTTGACCTCATGATCAGCACGTTCAATGATGCATTATCACAAGTAATTTCCGCGCAGGCTGCTCTGCGGTGAGAAAACCACTGCTGGTGTATTTGACCGCATGATCAGTACGTTCAGTGACGCAATATCACAAGTAATTTCCGAGCAGGCTGCTCTGCGGCAGAGAAGGCTGTTGCTGGTGTACTTGACCGCATGATCAGTACGTTCAGTGATGAGTTATCACAAGTAATTTCCGCGCAGGTTACTCTACAGTGGAGAAGGCAGTTGCTGGTATACTTCACTGCATGATAGTGCGTTCAGTGATGCATTATCACAAGTAATTTCCGCCCAGGCTGCTCTACTGTGGAGAAGGCATTGCTGGTGTACTTGACCGCATGATCAGTACGTTCAGTGATGCAATATCAGAAGTAATTTCCCCGTAGGCTGCTCTGGAGTGGAGAAGGCTGTTGCTGGTATACTTGACTGCATGATGGGTGCGTTCAGTGATGCATTATCACAAGTAATATCCGCGCAGGCTGCTGTGCAGTGGAGACGGCTGTTGCTGGTATACTTGACTGCTTGATCGGTACGTTCAGTGATGCAATATCACAATTTCCGCGCAGGCTGCTCTGCAGTGGAGAATGCCATTGCTGGTGTACTTGACCGCATGATCGGTACGTTCAGTGATGCAATATCACAAGTAATTTCCGCGCAGGCTGCTCTGCAGTGGAGAATGCCATTACTGGTGTACGTGACCGCATGATCGGTACGTTCAGTGATGCAATATCACAAGTAATTTCCACGCAGGCTGTTCTGCAGTGGAAAACGCCATTGCTGCTCTAGTTGACCGTATGATCGGTACGTTCAGTGATGCAATATCACAAGTAATTTCCGCGCAGGCTGCTCTGCTGTGGAGAAGGCCATTGCTGGTGTACATAACCGCATGATCAGTACGTTCAGTGATGCAATATCAGAAGTAATTTCCGCGCAGGCTGCTCTGCTGTGGAGAAGGCTGTTGCTGGTATACTTGACTGCATGATCGGTACGTTCACTGATGCATTATCACAAGTAATTTCCGCGCGGGCTGCTCTGCAGTGAAGGCTGTTGCTCGTATACTTGACCTCATGATCGGTATGTTCGGTGATGTTATATCTGAAGTTATTTCGGTGCGGGCTGCTCTGCCGTGGAGAATGTCATTGCTGGTGTACTTGACCGTATGATCGGTACGTTCAGTGATGCATTATCACAAGTAATTTCCGCCCAGGCTGCTCTGCAGTGGAGAATGATATTGCTGGAGTACTTGACCGTATGATCGGTACGTTCAGTGATGCAATATCACAAGTAATTTCCGCGCAGGGTGCTCTGCAGTGGAGAATGCTATTGGTGGTGTACTTGACCGAATGATCGGTACGTTCAGTGATGCAATATCACAAGTAAATTCCGCGCAGGCTGCTCTGCAGTGGAGAATGCCATTGCTGGTGTACTTGACCGCATGATTGGTAGGTTCAGTGATGCAATATCACAAGTAATTTCCGCGCAGGCTGCTCTGCAGTGGAGAATGCCATTTCTAGTGTACTTGGCCGTATTATCGGTACGTTCAGTGATGTATTATCACAAGTATTTCCGCGCAGGCTGCTCAGCAGGGGAGAAGGCTGTTGCTCGTATACTTGAGTGCATGATCGGTACGTGCGGTGATGTTATATCAGATGTAATTTCCGCGCAGGCTGCTCTGCCGTGGAGAATGCCATTGCTGGTGTACTTTAACGTATGATCGGTACGTTCAGTGATGCAATATCACAAGTAATTTCCGCGCAGGCTGCTCTGCAATGGAGAATGCCATTGCTGGCGTACTTGACCGTATGATCGGTACGTTCAGTGATGCAATATCACATGTAATTTCCGCGCAGGCTGCTCTGCAGTGGAGAATTCCATTGCTGGTGTAGTTGACCGTATGATCGGTACGTTCAGTGATGCAATATCACAAGTAACTTCCGCGCAGGCTGCTCTGCAGTGGAGAATGCCATTGCTGTTGTACTTGACCGTATGATCGGTACGTTAGGTGATGCAATATCACAAGTTTTTTCCGCGCAGGCTGCTCTGCAGTGTAGAATGCCATTGCTGGTGTACTTGACCGTATGGTCGGTACGTTCAGTGATGCAATATCACAAGTAATTTCAGCGCAGGCTGCTCTGCAGTAGAGAATGCCATTGCTGGTGTAGTTGACCGTATGATCGGTACATTCAGTGATGCAATATCACAAGTAATGTCCGCGCAGGCTGCTCTGCAGTGGAGAATTCCATTGCTGGTGTGCTTGACCGTATGATCGGTACGTTAGGAGATGCAATATCACAATTAATTTCCGCGCAGGCTGCTCTGCAGTGGAGAATGCCATTGCTGGTGTACTTGACCGTGCGATCGGTACGTTCAGTGATGCAATACCACAAGTAATTTCCGCGCAGGCTGCTCTGCAGTGGAGAATGCCATTGCTGGTGTACTTGACCGCATGATAGGTACGTTCAGTGATGCAATATCACAAGTAAATTCCGCGCAGGCTGCTCTGCAGGGGAGAAGGCTGTTGCTCGTATACTTGAGTGCATGATCGGTACGTTCGGTGATCTTATATCAGAAGTAATTTCCGCGCAGGCTGCTCTGCCGTGGAGAAGGCCATTGCAGGTGTACTTCACCGGATGATCAGTACTTTCAGTGATGCAATATCACAAGTAATTTCCGCGCAGGCTGCTCTGCCGTGGAGAAGGCTGTTTCTGGTATACTTGACTGCTTGATCGGTACGTTCGAGGGGATGCTTGTAGCGCGACAAAAAAACACAAGAGACAGAGACGAACGGGACAAGCGCCTCCCGTTCGTCTCTGTCTCTTGTGTTTTTTTGTCGCGCTACAAGCATCCCCTCGAGCAATATGAACCAACTCGCCCAGCAAAATGTTTTATCGGTACGTTCAGTGATGCATTTCCACAAGTAATTTCCGCGCAGGCTGCTCTGCTGTGGAGAAGGCCATTGCTGGTGTACTTGACCGCATGATCAGTATACGTTCAGTGATGCAATATCAAAAGTAGTTTCCGCGCAGGCTGCTCTGCAGAGAAGGCTGTTGCTCGTATACTTGACCGCATGATCGGTACGTTCGGTGATGTTATATCTGAAGTAATTTCGGCGCAGGGTGCTCTGCCGTGGAGAAGGCCATTGCTGGTGTATTGACCGTATGATCGGTACGTTCAGTGATGCAATATCACAAGTAATTTCCGCGGAGGCTGCTCTGCAGTGGAGAAGGCCATTGCTGGTGTACTTGACCGTATGATCGGTACGTTCAGTGATGCAATATCACAAGTAATTTCCGCGCAGGCTGCTCTGCAGTGGAGAGTGCCATTGCTGGCGTACTTGACCGCATGATCGGTACGTTCAGTGATGCAATATCACAAGTAATTTCCGCGTATGCTGCTCTGCAGTGGAGAATGCCATTGCTGGTGTACTTGACCGCATGATCGGTACGTTCAGTGATGCAATATCACAAGTAATTTCCGCGCAGGCTGCTCTGCAGTGGAGAATGCCATTGCTGGTGTAGTTGACCGTATGATCGGTACGTTCAGTGATGCATTTTCACAAGTAAATTCCGCGCAGGCTGCTCTGCTGTGAAGAAAGCCATCACTGGTGTACTTAACCGCATGATCAGTAGGTTCAGTGGTGCATTATCACAAGTAGTTTCTGCGCAGGCTGCTCTGCAGTGGAGAATGCCACTGCTGGTGTATTTGACCTCATGATCAGCACGTTCAATGATGTATTATCACAAGTAATTTCCGCGCAGGCTGCTCTGCGGTGAGAAAACCACTGCTGGTGTATTTGACCGCATGATCAGTACGTTCAGTGACGCAATATCACAAGTAATTTCCGAGCAGGCTGCTCTGCGGCAGAGAAGGCTGTTGCTGGTGTACTTGACCGCATGATCACTACGTTCAGTGATGAGTTATCACAAGTAATTTCCGCGCAGGTTACTCTACAGTGGAGAAGGCAGTTGCTGGTATACTTCACTGCATGATAGTGCGTTCAGTGATGCATTATCACAAGTAATTTCCGCCCAGGCTGCTCTGCTGTGAAGAAGGCCATTGCTGGTGTACTTGACCGCATGATCAGTACGTTCAGTGATGCAATATCAGAACTAATTTCCCCGTAGGCTGCTCTGCAGTGGAGAAGGCCAATATCACCGCAGGCTGCTCTGCACTGGAGAAGGCCATTGCTGGTGTACTTGACCGCATAATCAGTACGTTCAGTTATGCAATATCATAAATATTTTCCCGCAGGCTGCTGTGCTGTGGAGAAGGCCATTGCTGGTGAACTTGACCGCATGATCAGTATACGTTCAGTGATGCAATTTCAGAATTAAATTCCGCGCAGGCTGATCTGCTGTGAAGAAGGATGTTGCTGGTGTACTTGACCGCATGAACAGTACGTTCAGTGATGCAGAAGTATTTCCGCGCAGGCTGCTCTGCAGTGCAATATGCCATTGCTGGTGTACTGGACCGCATGATCGGTACATTCAGTGATGCAATATCAGAACTTCCCCGCAGGCTGCTGTCCTGTGGAGAAGGCCATTGCTGGTGTACTTGACCGTATGATCAGTATACGTTCAGTGATGCAATATCAGAAGTAATTTCCGCGCAGGCTGGTCTGCTGTGAAGACGACCTTTGCTGATGTACTTGACCGCATGATCAATACGTTCAGTGATGCAATATCAGAAGTAATTTCCGCGCAGGCTGCTCTGCGGTGGAGAACGCCATTGCTGGTTTACTTGACCGCATGATCAGAATACGTTCAGTGATGCAATATCAGAAGTAATTTCCGCTCCGGCTACTCTGCTGTGAAGAAGGCCATTGCTGGTGTACTTGACCGCATGATCAGTACGTTCAGTGATGCATTATCACAAGTAATATCCGCGCAGGCTGCACTGCTGTGGGGAAGGCCGTTGCTGGTGTACTTGACCGCACGATCAGTATGCGTTCAGTGATGCAATATCAGAAGTGACTTCCGCGCAGGCTGCTCTGGAGTGGAGAAGGCCATTGCTGGTGTACTTGACCGCATGATCAGTACGTTCAGTGATGCAATATCAGAAGTAATTTCCGCGCAGGCTGCTCTGCGGTGGAGAACGCTGTTGCTCGTATATTTGACTGCATGATCGGTACGTTCAGTGATGCAATAGCAGAGGTAATTTCTGTGCAGGCTGCTCTGCAGTGGAGAAGAGCTATGCAGGTGTACTTGACCGCATGATCAGTACGTTCAATGATGCAAAATGAGAAGCAACATTCGCGCCGGCTACTCTACTGTGGAGAAAGCCATTGCTGGTTTACTCACCGCATGATCAGTACGTTCAGTTATGCATTATCACAAGTAATATCCGCGCAGGCTGCTCTGCAGTGGAGAAGGCCATTGCTGGTGTACTTGACCGCATGATCAGTACGTTCAGTGAAGCAATATCAGAAGTAATTTCCGCGCAGCCAGCTCTGCGGTGGAGAACGCCATTGCTCATGTATTTGACCGCATGATCAGTATGTTCAGTTATGCATTATCACAAGTAATATCCATGCAGGCTGTTCTGCAGTGGAGAAGGCCATTGCTGGTGCACTTGACCGCATGATCAGTACGTTCAGTGATGCAATATCAGAAGTAATTTCCGCGCAGGCTGCTTGCAGTGTAGAAGGCCATTGCTTGTGTACTTGACCGCATGATGAGTACGTTCAGTGATGCATTATCTAAGTAATTTCCGCGCAGGCTGCTCTGCTGTGGAGAAGACCATTGCTGGTGTACTTGACCGCATGATCAGTACGTTCATGGATGCAATATCAGGGGCGCGATTACGGATCAGTCTCAAAAAACTGTCTCAATATTGAGACAGTGACGTCAAAATGACGACACCAAGAAATGCCGACCGCCGAATCGGCCAATGCGGAGCAAGGAGATGGTGGGCTCCGCCCCGAAACCACTATTCGCACGACAAGGGACCGTAGACTAATGTTTTGCAGTAGAGACGCAGTGAATACAAACAAGTAATGTTTTATTTTGCTAAGAAACTGTATTTCAAACCCAACAACACCAAGCAAAAGAAGCAGTGTTTTCATTTTTGCAATTAAGTTTGCTGTTCAGTCACTTTTTTTGCCGCGAAGGTGTGCTGTCAGCGGTATAGCGTGAACATGTTAGTCTGAAAATGAACAAAAACGCAATGAAGAAAACAAGTTTTGTTTTATTTTGGTAGTAAAATGTGTTGCAATCTCAACAACACGAGGAAAAATTAGAAGCATTCTCAGTTTTGCAATTAAATTTGCTGCAGGTTAACTTCTCTTGCCATGAGGGCGCGCTGGCAGTGGCATAACGTGAACATGGCGGCCTGCAAGAAAACAGCTGATTCCATGGCTAGTTACTGTTTTTTCGCGTGTCGTCTAAAATCAAGGTACTTTGCGGATGTCTTAAGTGCGCAGAAAAATCTGATTGAAGGCAGTGAATGCTACGGGCCTGCCGAGATCAACTTACAAGCAGCGCTCGGCTCGAAAATCGACGAAGACAACTTTAGTCTGTGTTCTCGGTCGGCGCCTATCGATCACCGAGTGACGTGTGGTTCTGTTTATTTTCTTTAGAAAATACCAGAAAACCATGAATCATCACATAGAAGCAACTGCCGACAGACAGGTGCAGCTGCTGATAGCTTGCAATCTCGGTGCGGGAAATGACAGGTGACACGGCCTGCCGCTGTGGCAGCACTCTTCTGCCTCGTAACCATGTGTTGCCGCCCACATCGGGCTAAGCACTTGATGTTCCCTTTGTATTTTTGTAGCTCCGTTCGGTTTATGTTCAGTTGTTGCCGTAGTTTCTTTTTTTTTCCTGTGCAAGATGCAGAAATTGTGATGTTTATGCTCCACTTTGTTTAGAGATAAAGGAAGCACTTGACTTGATAACTTTGCTATTGTCACCGAGGAGAGAACGAGCTTGTTCCATTAACGTTATTTACTGATCATGTAAGAGATCCAGGGTCAACCAGGAAAGAAGTAGTTTGCTTGTATAGAGGCTAATTGCAACTGGGCAGAAAGTTGAGCAAGTTTGTTCATGTTTGCTGGTACACAGCGCTTGAATTGCATATGATCCAGGGCAGTGAGGTAGGTAGGACAGGGCAGTGATGTGTAATATTGTATTTTGCTCAGCAGGCGGAGTGATGTTGGTATAACTGGGTTTGGTGAGGGCAGTGTTTGAAGGGCTTTAAATACTTTGCATAGCTTCTAACATGCACTTCCTTTCAGGTCGGAAGACCACTTTTTTTTTAAATTATGGTCCATCATATCTGAGACACCCTGTATACAGGCCACTCCAGTTTGAAAGGGAACAGCCAGTTGAAAATGACTAGGACATTAAATACCTAGGCGAAAAGTAGCTTGAAAGCAGTTGCACTTATCACACATATTATATGATAGCACAAGGAGCTTTTCCGGCCATTCGGCATTGTCACCGTCTCGTGTCATCATGGACAAGACTTCATAGCCCTGTGTTACGCAAACCAAGCTAGGTGTCAGTTATGGGGCAATAACCGAGTGCTCAAAATTTCCCACAATGGAGCTGCCTGTATCTTCTTAGAGCTGTAGAGCATTTCCAGTAACGGTGTTGCATGATTTGTGATTGTAAACTATCCTCTAATCACACACCATCTCCTTGATGATGTGTCTGTGATGTTTACACATCTTTGTCTATCAGTGAAGATGTTCTAGTCATTCAGCAGTCATTGTAGCCACTGCAACTTACAATCTTTATTATGCATTGTTGTACAGCGGTTTCCTTGCAGTAGGTACAGCTTTTAGCAGAGAGCGAAACCCCTAGCCACACACCATTACGCTAAAAGCTTAGCTTTGGTATTTACACTACTTATATGTGCCAAAATGTTTTGTAGTCCGGAAAATGCATCATGTACACTGTACTATTTATTGTACAGGTAGCCTCTGTATGAAAGAAAACATGCACTTTGAACTCAATTTTTCAGATTTTTTTTCTTAACTGCACTCAGAAATGCCATACGGTAATTGTACATCAAGGTAAAGTATGCTTGTATGTACACTGCCTTTTCTGCAATAGAAACACTGTAGTCAAGAGTTTGACGAAACGTCGTCTGGTCAGGTAGAGGCATAATAAAAACATAGGGTCACTGACCAAGTCAAAATTTTAAAGAAACGTATTGACGTTTGTGAACAGGAAGCTTGTGAACAAGGAAGCCGTAGGGCTTCCGAAACGTCAATACGTTTCTTTAAAATTTTGACTTGGTCAGTGACCCTATGTTTTTATAATAGAAACACTCGTGTCAAATGCTGTGCCTAAAAAATAAACGCGCTTACTGAATGTATGATGCAATAAAAAACAGCTTTTTGATTCCAACAAACATCACAAATATTTCATGCCTTATTCCAGCACTACACGTTTGGTTCATGCATGTTCGTCACACAGGTAATGACCACAGGCACTCCACCAAGCTGGAAGGAGACAGCAGAGAAGGGGCAGGTGGGCTGACATAAGCATTGACAAAAGAGAGTTCAAAATGATGCTTTTCAGAAATTGGGCGAGCTGCTTCAACACCTTCTCCGTCTTCAGGAAGAGACTGTGCAACACGCTGCTGAGGGACTGGAAGATATACTAGCAAACACACTGAAAATGAAGTGGCAGCCGGTGGGGGGCACTTGTTTGTCACTGCTGGCTTCTCGCTGCACACAGGTTGGCCAAGGGCACAACCACATCACACAATTGCTCACACACTTGCACATGTGTGTTGTGCAATGACACAAGGAAATGACAGTGGCAACAGGGGAAGAGTGCCTGATATGACTCTCTATGCCAGCATGGTGAGTCGTCTCTGGACGCTAGATTTTCCATCGCAACTGCCGCTGCACCATCCCTCGGTACGCCTTCCTCTGGAGACGGGTCGTCCTAGAGAGGCCAAAAGTACAGCACCGCATGCTCTTCTGAGGAGGCAGGTGAGGAGGGATCCCCTCAGTACGAGGCAGCCACCATTTAGAGGTGGCCCGTTGTTATCTGGGTCAGAGGCAGTGTCGCCTGCACCCTCTGCTGATATGGGCACATCCAAACAGAGGCTGTGAAGTGCAGCACGTGCGGTGATGATGCGCACTGTCCACTTCCACTGGCACTGGTGCATCCGGTGCCCTTGAAAGCAACGGAAGCAGCTCTTCGGCACACCAATACAGCGCTCAGCCACAAATTGTGTGAAAGCATGTGGCGTGTTGTACAGGCCTTCTGCTGAGTCAGGTCTGTAATGTCATGCAACTGGTGCAGGCAGCCATGGCTCCAGTGGGTAGACATAGTCTCCTGCATAACAAAATGATGCGGCTAAGCATGTCCTTTCTCAGTGATCTCAACAGCATTACAGGACACTCTCCTATACAGTAGAAGACTCACGCCAAGTAGCCCACATCCAGGCTTTGCTGAATATGACATTCAAGAGCATACATACATGCAGGATTTAGATGTATAAGTGAGCACTACTGTAAGGTCAGTCTTTTACAACCATATTCATATAAATGATGCGCTATGATTGCCTACAAAACACAAGCGCTGTCAGGTGCATTTTTCTTTGGTTTCTTCAACAGGAAAGGCTATGCATTTCGACAATGTAATATGTGTCCTGTGTTTCTGCTGCAATTATATTTAACAAAAGGAAAGGGTGGCAATACACTGTATCATACTGTAAAGTGTCTGGATTTGTGTAACTGTCCAGACTGATTCTTGTAGCTTTAGCAGATCCGGCCAAATGCATAGTGCTGGAGCTCAATAGATGTGACTGAGTTCGCCCGACGGGTGACACGGCTATTTTACTGCTTACCCAGAAAAAAAATCACCGTCGTCCAGCAGGCCTTCCTCCGCCTCGGAATGCCGCCAGACAAACGCGTCGCGGAAGGATCCGGGTCAGCGCGAGTCCACGGCCAGGATGCACATGTTCGCGCCACAGATCTGAGAAAAAACAAGCACAGCCCGTACTCACTCTCGCTGCCGAGGCCCGCACTTGTAGCTCATGCACTTGTAGCACTTGAACTCATGCGGTCAAAAACAGTGGCCGAGGTATACTCACTATTACTTCCGCAGCGTAGAACCGCTTGCGGCTCATTCGCAGCACTGCCCCCAGACTCCTTGATAGTGATGAGTGCCCAATCGACACACCCGACGACGCCGGAGATGCTGCCGCGGCGAACGTTTAGGCAAAGGACGTCTTCCTTCGCCGCCGCCTTCTCCTCGGGTCTCCTCGGAAAGCAAACACCCCCCTTCTGTTACCCAACGTTGACATTGGTCTCCGCTGCCCGCCGCAAAGGCTTGTTCACAGTCGGTTGGGCTGCGCCGACGTTTTCTTCATTTCCAACGGCGCCTTGAAACCCACCGGAGGCGAAGAAGCGCAGCGCGCACAGCACCTGCCGCTCCACTGACAGCGCACTCACCCGCGCACTTCCCAGTTCAACGGCGAGTTCGTCGCACACCCACTGCGCAGTCTCCTCGAAATAACTCTCCCGCGCGTCAAAGTCGTCTTCATGCACCCTCCGACACCGTTGCTCGCGCGGTCACCCGCGTATACGACGATGTAAACAGCCGCCGTTTTCTGTCTCAAACGTGTTGATACTACTTTTTCCAGTCTCAAAAAATCGTCTCAATCTGCCCGCATAATTAGATGGCCAACGTCACCACTTCTGCGCCATTTACGACGTCAGTCTGTGACGAAAAAAATCAAAATGGCCGCCGACCAATAGGAGAGAGGCAAATGATATACTTTTTGAGACAATTTCGATTGAGACTGATCCGTAATTGCGCCCCAGAAGTAATTTCCGCGCAGCCTGCACTGCTGTGGAGAAGGCCGTTGCTGGTGTACTTGACCGCCCGATCAGTATGCGTTCAGTGATGCAATATCAGAAGTAATTTCCGCGCAAGCTGCTCTGCAGTGGAGTAGGCCATTGCTGGTGTATTTGACCGCATGATCAGTACGTTCAGTGATGCAATATCAGAAGTAATTTCCGCGCAGGCTGCTCTGCTGTGGAGAAGGCCATTGCAGGTGTACTTGACCGCATGATCAGTACGTTCATTGATGCAATTTCAGAAGTAATTTCCGCGCAGGCTGCTCTGCGGTGGAGAACGCCATTGCTGGTTTACTTGACCGCATGATCAGTACGTTCAGTGATGCATTATCACAATTTCCGCTCAGGCTGCGCTGCAGTGGAATATGCCATTGCTGGTGTACTGGACCGCATGATCAGTATACGTTCAGTGATGCAATATCAGAAGTAATTTCCGCGTAGGCTGCTCTGCTGTGAAGAAGGCCTTTGCTGATGTATTTGACCGCATGATCAGTACGTTCAGTGATGCAATTTCAGAAGTAATTTCCGCGCAGGCTGCTCTGCGGTGGAGAACGCCGTTGCTGGTTTACTTGACCGCATGATCAGTACGTTCAGTTATGCATTATCACAAGTAATATCCGCGCAGGCTGCTCAGCAGTGGAGAAGGCCATTGCTGGTGTACTTGACCGCATGATCAGTACGTTCAGTGATGCAATATCAGAAGTAATTTCCGCGCAGGCTGCTCTGCTGTGGAGAAGGCCATTGCTGGTGTACTTGACCGCATGATCAGTACGTTCAGTGATGCATTATCACAATTTCCGCTCAGGCTTCTCTCCAGTGGAGAAGGCTGTTGCTGGTGTATTTGGCCGCATGATCAGTACGTTCAGTGATGCAATATCAGAAGTGATTTCCGCGCAGGCTGCTCTGCTATGGAGAAGGCCATTGCTGGTGTACTTGACCACATGAACAGTACGTTCAGTGATGCAATATCAGAAGTATTTCCGCGCAGGCTGCTCTGCAGTGGAATATGCCATTGCTGGTGCACTGGACCGCATGATCGGTACGTTCAGTGATGCAATATCAGAAATTCCCCGCAGGCTGCTGTCCTGTGAAGAAGGCCATTGCTGGTGTACTTGACCGCATGATCAGTACACGTTCAGTGATGCAATATCAAAAGTAATTTCCGCGCAGGCTGCTCTGCGGTGGAGAAAGCCATAGCTGGTTTACTTGACCGCATGATCAGTACGTTCAGTTATGCATTATCACAAGTAATATCAGCGCAGGCTGCTCTGCAGTGGAGAAGGCCATTGCTGGTGTACATGACCACATGATCAGTACGTTCAGTGATGCATTATCACAATTTCCGCGCAGGCTGCTCTGCAATGGACAAGGCTGTTGCTGGTGTATTTGACAGCATGATCGGCACGTTCAGTTATGCATTATCACAAGTAATATCACCGCAGGCTGCTCTGCAGTGGAGAAGGCCATTGCTGGTGTACTTGACCGCATAATCAGTACGTTCAGGTATGCAATATCATAAATATTTTCCCGCAGGCTGCTGTGCAGTGGAGAAGGCCATTGCTGGTGAACTTGACCGCATGATCAGTATACGTTCAGTGATGCAATTTCAGAATTAAATTCCGCGCAGGCTGCTCTGCTGTGAAGAAGGCCATTGCTGGTGTACTTGACCGCATGAACAGTACGTTCAGTGATGCAATATCAGAAGTATTTCCGCGCAGGCTGCTCTGCAGTGGAATATGCCATTGCTGGTGTACTGGACCGCATGATCGGTACATTCAGTGATGCAATATCAGAAATTCCCCGCAGGCTGCTGTCCTGTGGAGAAGGCCATTGCTGGTGTACTTGACCGCATGATCAGTATACGTTCAGTGATGCAATATCAGAAGTAATTTCCGCGCAGGCTGCTCTGCGGTGGAGAACGCCGTTGCTGGTTTACTTGACCGCATGATCAGTACGTTCAGTTATGCATTATCACAAGTAATATCCGCGCAGGCTGCTCAGCAGTGGAGAAGGCCATTGCTGGTGTACTTGACCGCATGATCAGTACGTTCAGTGATGCAATATCAGAAGTAATTTCCGCGCAGGCTGCTCTGCTGTGGAGAAGGCCATTGCTGGTGTACTTGACCGCATGATCAGTAGGTTCAGTGATGCATTATCACAATTTCCGCTCAGGCTTCTCTCCAGTGGAGAAGGCTGTTGCTGGTGTACTTGGCCGCATGATCAGTACGTTCAGTGATGCAATATCAGAAGTAATTTCCGCGCAGGCTGCTCTGCTATGGAGAAGGCCATTGCTGGTGTACTTGACCACATGAACAGTACGTTCAGTGATGCAATATCAGAAGTATTTCCGCGCAGGCTGCTCTGCAGTGTAATATGCCATTGCTGGTGCACTGGACCGCATGATCGGTACGTTCAGTGATGCAATATCAGAAATTCCCCGCAGGCTGCTGTCCTGTGAAGAAGGCCATTGCTGGTGTACTTGACCGCATGATCAGTATACGTTCAGTGATGCAATATCAAAAGTAATTTCCGCGCAGGCTGCTCTGCGGTGGAGAAAGCCATAGCTGGTTTACTTGACCGCATGATCAGTACGTTCAGTTATGCATTATCACAAGTAATATCAGCGCAGGCTGCTCTGCAGTGGAGAAGGCCATTGCTGGTGTACATGACCACATGATCAGTACGTTCAGTGATGCATTATCACAATTTCCGCGCAGGCTGCTCTGCAATGGACAAGGCTGTTGCTGGTGTATTTGACTGCATGATCGGCACGTTCAGTTATGCATTATCACAAGTAATATCACCGCAGGCTGCTCTGCAGTGGAGAAGGCCATTGCTGGTGTACTTGACCGCATAATCAGTACGTTCAGGTATGCAATATCATAAATATTTTCCCGCAGGCTGCTGTGCAGTGGAGAAGGCCATTGCTGGTGAACTTGACCGCATGATCAGTATACGTTCAGTGATGCAATTTCAGAATTAAATTCCGCGCAGGCTGCTCTGCTGTGAAGAAGGCCATTGCTGGTGTACTTGACCGCATGAACAGTACGTTCAGTGATGCAATATCAGAAGTATTTCCGCGCAGGCTGCTCTGCAGTGGAATATGCCATTGCTGGTGTACTGGACCGCATGATCGGTACATTCAGTGATGCAATATCAGAAATTCCCCGCAGGCTGCTGTCCTGTGGAGAAGGCCATTGCTGGTGTACTTGACCGCATGATCAGTATACGTTCAGTGATGCAATATCAGAAGTAATTTCCGCGCAGGCTGCTTGCAGTGCAGAAGGCCATTGCTGGTGTACTTGACCGCATGATGAGTACGTTCAGTGATGCATTATCTAAGTAATTTCCGCGCAGGCTGCTCTGCTGTGGAGAAGGCCATTGCTGGTATACTTGACCGCATGATCAGTACGTTCAGTGATGCAATATCAGGGGTAATTTCTGCGCAGGCTGTTCTGCAGTGGAGAAGGCCATTGCTGGTGTACTTGACCGCATGATCAGTACGTTCAGTGATGCAATATGAGAAGTAATTTCCGCGCAGGCTGCTCTGCTGTGGAGAAGACCACTGCTGGTGTACTTGACCGCATGATCAGTACGTTCATGGATGCAATATCAGAAGTAATTTCCGCGCAGCCTGCACTGCTGTGGTGAAGGCCGTTGCTGGTGTACTTGACCGCACGATCAGTATGCGTTCAGTGATGCAATATCAGAAGTACTTTCCGCGCAGGCTGCTCTGCAGTGCAGTAGGCCATTGCTGGTGTACTTGACCGCATGATCAGTACGTTCAGTGATGCAATATCAGAAGTAATTTCCGCGCAGGCTGCTCTGCAGTGGAGAAGGCCATTCCTGGTGTACTTGACCGCATGATCAGTACGCTCAGTGAAGCAATATCAGAAGTAATTTCCACGCAGGCTGCACTTCTGTTGGGAAGGTCGTTGCTGTTGTACTTGACCGCACGATCAGTGTGCGTTCAGTGATGCAATATCAGAAGTAATTTCCGCGCAGGCTGCTCTGCAGTGAAGGCCATTGCAGGTGTACTTGACCGCATGATCAGTACGTTCAGTGATGCAATTTCAGAAGTAATTTCCGCGCAGGCTGCTCTGCGGTGGAGAACGCCATTGCTGGTTTACTTGACCGCATGATCGGTATGTTCAGTGATGCATTATCACAATTTCCGCTCAGGCTGCTCTGCAGTGGGATATGCCATTGCTGGTGTACTGGACCGCATGATTAGTATACATTCAGTGATGCAATATCAGAAGTAATTGCCGCGTAGGCAGCTCTGCTGTGAAGAAGGCCTTTGCTGATGTACTTGACCGCATGATCAGTACGTTCAGTGATGCAATTTCAGAAGTAATTTCCGCGCAGGCTGCTCTGCGGTGGAGAACGCCATTGCTGGTTTACTTGACCGCAAGATCAGTACGTTCAGTTATGCATTATCACAAGTAATATCCGCGCAGGCTGCTCTGCAGTGGAGAAGGCCATTGCTGGTGTACTTGACCGCATGATGAGTACGTTCAGTGATGCAATATCAGAAGTAATTTCCGCGCAGGCTGCTCTGCTGCGGAGAAGGCCATTGCTGGTGTACATGACCACATGATCAGTACGTTCAGTGATGCATTATCACAATTTCCGCGCAGGCTGCTTTGCAGTGGAAAAGGCTGTTGCTGTTGTATTTGACTGCATGATCGGTACGTTCAGTTATGCATTATCAGAAGTAATATCACCGCAGGCTGCTCTGCACTGGAGAAGGCCATTGCTGGTGTACTTGACCGCATAATCAGTACGTTCAGTTATGCAATATCATAAATATTTTCCCGCAGGCTGCTGTGCTGTGGAGAAGGCCATTGCTGGCGAACTTGACCGCATGATCAGTATACGTTCAGTGATGCAATTTCAGAATTAAATTCCGCGCAGGCTGCTCTGCTGTGAAGAAGGCCATTGCTGGTGTACTTGACCGCATGAACAGTACGTTCAGTGATGCAATATCAGAAGTATTTCCGCGCAGGCTGCTCTGCAGTGGAATATGCCATTGCTGGTGTACTGGACCGCATGATCGGTACATTCAGTTATGCAATATCAGAAATTCCCCGCAGGCTGCTGTCCTGTGGAGAAGGCCATTGCTGGTGTACTTGACCGCATGATCAGTATACGTTCAGTGATGCAATATCAGAAGTAATTTCCGCGCAGGCTGGTCTGCTGTGAAGACGACCTTTGCTGATGTACTTGACCGCATGATCAATACGTTCAGTGATGCAATATCAGAAGTAATTTCCGCGCAGGCTGCTCTGCGGTGGAGAACGCCATTGCTGGTTTACTTGACCGCATGATCAGAATACGTTCAGTGATGCAATATCAGAAGTAATTTCCGCTCCGGCTACTCTGCTGTGAAGAAGGCCATTGCTGGTGTACTTGACCGCATGATCAGTACGTTCAGTTATACATTATCACAAGTAATATCCGCGCAGGCTGCACTGCTGTGGGGAAGGCCGTTGCTGGTGTACTTGACCGCACGATCAGTATGCGTTCAGTGATGCAATATCAGAAGTGATTTCCGCGCAGGCTGCGCTGGAGTGGAGAAGGCCATTGCTGGTGTACTTTACCGCATGATCAGTACGTTCAGTGATTCAATATCAGAAGTAATTTCCGCGCAGGCTGCTCTGCGCTGGAGAACGCCATTGCTGGTGTACTTGACCGCATGATCAGTACGTTCAGTTATGCATTTTCACAAGTAATTTCCGCGCAGCCTGCTCTGCAGTGGAGAAGGCTGTTGCTCGTATACTTGACTGCATGATCGGTACGTGCAGAGATGCAATAGCAGAGGTAATTTCTGTGCAGGCTGCTCTGCAGTGGAGAAGAGCTATGCAGGTGTACCTGACCGCATGATCAGTACGTTCAATGATGCAAAATGAGAAGCAACTTTCGCGCCGGCTACTCTACTGTGGAGAAAGCCATTGCTGGTTTACTTGACCGCATGATCATTACGTTCAGTGAAGCAATATCAGAAGTAATTTTCGCGCAGGCTGCTCTGCGGTGGAGAACGCCATTGCTGGTTTACTTGACCGCATGATCAGTACGTTCAGTTATGCATTATCACATGTAATATCCGCGCAGGCTGCTCTGCAGTGGAGAAGGCCATTGCTGGTGTACTTGACCGCATGATCAGTACGTTCAGTGATGCAATATCAGAAGTAATTTCCGCGCAGGCTGCTCTGCTATGGAGAAGGCCATTGCTGGTGTACTTGACCGCATAATCAGTACGTTGAGTTATGCAATATCATAAATATTTTTCCGCAGGCTGCTGTGCAGTTTAGAAGGCCATTGCTGGTGAACTTGACCGCATGATCAGTATACGTTCAGTGATGCAATTTCAGAATTAAATTCCGCGCAGGCTGCTCTGCTGTGAAGAAGGCCATTGCTGGTGTACTTGACCGCATGAACAGTACGTTCAGTGATGCAATATCAGAAGTATTTCCGCGCAGGCTGCTCTGCAGTGGAATATGCCATTGCTGGTGTACTGGACCGCATGATCGGTATACGTTCAGTGATGCAATATCAGAAGTAATTTCCGCGCAGACTGCTCTGCTGTGAAGACGGCCTTTGCTGGTGCACTTGACCGCAAGATCAGTACGTGCAGTGATGCAATATCAGAAGTAATTTCCGCGCAGGCTGCTTGCAGTGTAGAAGGCCATTGCTGGTGTACTTTACCGCATGATGAGTACGTTCAGTGATGCATTATCTAAGTAATTTCCGCGCAGGCTGCTCTGCTGTGGAGAAGGCCATTGCTGGTATACTTGACCGCATGATCAGTACGTTCAGTGATGCAATATCAGGGGTAATTTCCGCGCAGGCTGCTCTGCAGGGGAGAAGGCCATTGCTGGTGTACTTGACCGCATGATCAGTACGTTCAGTGATGCAATATGAGAAGCAATTTCCGCGCAGGCTGCTCTGCTGTGGAGAAGACCATTGCTGGTGTACTTGACCGCATGATCAGTACGTTCATGGATGCAATATCAGAAGTAATTTCCCCGCAGCCTGCACTGCTGTGGTGAAGGCCGTTGCTGGTGTACTTGACCGCCCGATCAGTATGCGTTCAGTGATGCAATATCAGAAGTAATTTCCGCGCAGGCTGCACTGCTGTGCAGTAGGCCATTGCTGGTGTACTTGACCGCATGATCAGTACGATCAGTGATGCAATATCAGAAGTAATTTCCGCGCAGGCTGCTCTGCTGTGGAGAAGGCCATTCCTGGTGTACTTGACCGCATGATCAGTACACTCAGTGAAGCAATATCAGAAGTAATTTCCACGCAGGCTGCACTTCTGTTGGGAAGGTCGTTTGCTGTTGTACTTGACCGCACGATCAGTGTGCGTTCAGTGATGCAATATCAGAAGTAATTTCCGCGCAGGCTGCTCTGCAGTGGAGAAGGCCATTGCAGGTGTACTTGACCCCATGATCAGTACGTTCAGTGATGCAATTTCAGAAGTAATTGCCGCGCATGCTGCTCTGCGGTGGAGAACGCCATTGCTGGTTTACTTGACCGCATGATCAGTACGTTCAGTTATGCATTATCACAAGTAATATCCGCGCAGGCTGCTCTGCAGTAGAGAAGGCCATTGCTGGTGTACTTGACCGCATGATCAGTACGTTCAGTGATGCAATATCAGAAGTAATTTCCGCGCAGGCTGCTCTGCTGTGGAGAAGACCATTGCTGGTGTACTTGACCGCATGATCAGTACGTTCAGTGATGCATTATCACAATTTCCGCTCAGGCTGCTCTCTAGTGGAGAAGGCTGTTGCTGGTGTACTTGGCCGCATGATCAGTACGTTCAGTGATGCAATATCAGAAGTATCTCCGCGCAGGCTGCTCTGCAGTGGAGAAGGCCATTGCTGGTGTACCTGACCACATGAACAGTACGTTCAGTGATGCAATATCAGAAGTATTTCCGCGCAGGCTGCTCTGCAGTGGAATATGCCATTGCTGGTGCACTGGACCGCATGATCGGTAAGTTCAGTGATGCAATATCAGAAATTCCCCGCAGGCTGCTGTCCTGTGAAGAAGGCCATTGCTGTTGTACTTGACCGCATGATCAGTATACGTTCAGTGATGCAATATCAGAAGTAATTTCCGCGCAGGCTGCTCTGCTGTGAAGAAGGCCTTTGCTGATGTATTGACCGCATGATCAATACGTTCAGTGATGCAATATCAGAAGTAATTTCCGCGCAGGCTGCTCTGCGGTGGAGAACGCCATTGCTGGCTTACTTGACCGCATGATCAGTACGTTCAGTTATGCATTATCACAAGTAATATCTGCGCAGGCTGCTCTGCAGTGGAGAAGGCCATTGCTGGTGTACATGACCACATGATCAGTACGTTCAGTGATGCATTATCACAATTTCCGCGCAGGCTGCTCTGCAAAGGAAAAGGCTGTTGCTGGTGTATTTGACTGCATGATCGGTACGTTCAGTTATGCATTATCACAAGTAATATCACCGCAGGCTGCTCTGCAGTGGAGAAGGCCATTGCTGGTGTACTTGACCGCATAATCAGTACGTTCAGTTATGCATTATCACAAGTAATATCCGCGCAGGCTGCTCTGCAGTGGAGAAGGCCATTGCTGGTGTACTTGACCGCATGATCAGTACGTTCAGTGATGCAATATCAGAAGTAATTTCCGCGCAGGCTGCTCTGCTGTGAAGAAGGCCTTTGCTGATGTATTGACCGCATGATCAATACGTTCAGTGATGCAATATCAAAAGTAATTTCCGCGCAGGTTGCTCTGCGGTGGAGAACGCCATTGCTGGTTTACTTGACCGCATGATCAGTACGTTCAGTTATGCATTATCACAAGTAATATCTGCGCAGGCTGCTCTGCAGTGGAGAAGGCCATTGCTGGTGTACATGACCACATGATCAGTACGTTCAGTGATGCATTATCACAATTTCCGCGCAGGCTGCTCTGCAATGGAAAAGGCTGTTGCTGGTGTATTTGACTGCATGATCGGTACGTTCAGTTATGCATTATCACAAGTAATATCACCGCAGGCTGCTCTGCAGTGGAGAAGGCCATTGCTGGTGTACTTGACCGCATAATCAGTACGTTCAGTTATGCAATATCATAAATATTTTCCCGCTGGCTGCTGTGCAGTGGAGAAGGCCATTGCTGGTGAACTTGACCGCATGATCAGTATACGTTCAGTGATGCAATATCAGAATTAATTTCCGCGCAGGCTGCTCTGCTGTGGAGAAGGTCATTGCTGGTGTACATAACCGCATGATCAGTACGTTCAGTGATGCAATATCAGAAGTAATTTCCGCGCAGGCTGCTCTGCTGTGGAGAAGGCTGTTGCTGGTATACTTGACTGCATAATCGGTACGTTCACTGATGCATTATCACAAGTAATTTCCGCGCGGCCTGCTCTGCAGTGAAGGCTGTTGCTCGTATACTTGACCTCATGATCGGTACGTTCGGTGATGTTATATCTGAAGTTATTTTTGGTGCGGGCTGCTCTGCCGTGGAGAATGTCATTGCTGGTGTACTTGACCGTATGATCGGTACGTTCAGTGATGCAATATTACAAGTAAATTCAGCGCAGGCTGCTCTGCAGTGGAGAATGCCATTGCTGGAGTACTTGACCGTATGATCGGTACGTTCAGTGATGCAATATCACAAGTAATTTCCGCGAAGGGTGCTCTGCAGTGGAGAATGCTATTGGTGGTGTACTTGACCGAATGATCGGTACGTTCAGTGATGCAATATCACAAGTAATTTCCGCGCAGGCTGCTCTGCAGTGGAGAATGCCTATGCTGGTGTACTTTAACGTATGATCGGTACGTTCAGTGACGCAATATCACAAGTAATTTCCGCGCAGGCTGCTCTGCTGTGGAGAAGGCCATTGCTGGTATACTTGACCGCATGATCAGTACGTTCAGTGATGCAATATCAGGGGTAATTTCCGCGCAGGCTGCTCTGCAGTGGAGAAGGCCATTGCTGGTGTACTTGACCGCATGATCAGTACGTTCAGTGATGCAATATGAGAAGCAATTTCCGCGCAGGCTGCTCTGCTGTGGAGAAGACCATTGCTGGTGTACTTGACCGCATGATCAGTACGTTCATGGATGCAATATCAGAAGTAATTTCCGCGCAGCCTGCACTGCTGTGGTGAAGGCCGTTGCTGGTGTACTTGACCGCCCGATCAGTATGCGTTCAGTGATGCAATATCAGAAGTAATTTCCGCGCAGGCTCCACTGCTGTGCAGTAGGCCATTGCTGGTGTACTTGACCGCATGATCAGTACGTTCAGTGATGCAATATCAGAAGTAATTTCCGCGCAGGCTGCTCTGCTGTGGAGAAGGCCATTCCTGGTGTACTTGACCGCATGATCAGTACACTCAGTGAAGCAATATCAGAAGTAATTTCCACGCAGGCTGCACTTCTGTTGGGAAGGTCGTTTGCTGTTGTACTTGACCGCACGATCAGTGTGCGTTCAGTGATGCAATATCAGAAGTAATTTCCGCGCAGGCTGCTCTGCTGTGGAGAAGGCCATTGCTGGTGTACTTGACCGCATGATCAGTACGTTCAGTGATGCATTATCACAATTTCCGCTCAGGCTGCTCTCTAGTGGAGAAGGCTGTTGCTGGTGTACTTGGCCGCATGATCAGTACGTTCAGTGATGCAATATCAGAAGTATCTCCGCGCAGGCTGCTCTGCAGTGGAGAAGGCCATTGCTGGTGTACCTGACCACATGAACAGTACGTTCAGTGATGCAATATCAGAAGTATTTCCGCGCAGGCTGCTCTGCAGTGGAATATGCCATTGCTGGTGCACTGGACCGCATGATCGGTAAGTTCAGTGATGCAATATCAGAAATTCCCCGCAGGCTGCTGTCCTGTGAAGAAGGCCATTGCTGTTGTACTTGACCGCATGATCAGTATACGTTCAGTGATGCAATATCAGAAGTAATTTCCGCGCAGGCTGCTCTGCTGTGAAGAAGGCCTTTGCTGATGTATTGACCGCATGATCAATACGTTCAGTGATGCAATATCAGAAGTAATTTCCGCGCAGGCTGCTCTGCGGTGGAGAACGCCATTGCTGGCTTACTTGACCGCATGATCAGTACGTTCAGTTATGCATTATCACAAGTAATATCTGCGCAGGCTGCTCTGCAGTGGAGAAGGCCATTGCTGGTGTACATGACCACATGATCAGTACGTTCAGTGATGCATTATCACAATTTCCGCGCAGGCTGCTCTGCAAAGGAAAAGGCTGTTGCTGGTGTATTTGACTGCATGATCGGTACGTTCAGTTATGCATTATCACAAGTAATATCACCGCAGGCTGCTCTGCAGTGGAGAAGGCCATTGCTGGTGTACTTGACCGCATAATCAGTACGTTCAGTTATGCATTATCACAAGTAATATCCGCGCAGGCTGCTCTGCAGTGGAGAAGGCCATTGCTGGTGTACTTGACCGCATGATCAGTACCTTCAGTGATGCAATATCAGAAGTAATTTCCGCGCAGGCTGCTCTGCTGTGAAGAAGGCCTTTGCTGATGTATTGACCGCATGCTCAATACGTTCAGTGATGCAATATCAAAAGTAATTTCCGCGCAGGTTGCTCTGCGGTGGAGAACGCCATTGCTGGTTTACTTGACCGCATGATCAGTACGTTCAGTTATGCATTATCACAAGTAATATCTGCGCAGGCTGCTCTGCAGTGGAGAAGGCCATTGCTGGTGTACATGACCACATGATCAGTACGTTCAGTGATGCATTATCACAATTTCCGCGCAGGCTGCTCTGCAATGGAAAAGGCTGTTGCTGGTGTATTTGACTGCATGATCGGTACGTTCAGTTATGCATTATCACAAGTAATATCACCGCAGGCTGCTTGCAGTGTAGAAGGCCATTGCTGGTGTACTTTACCGCATGATGAGTACGTTCAGTGATGCATTATCTAAGTAATTTACGCGCAGGCTGCTCTGCTGTGGAGAAGGCCATTGCTGGTATACTTGACCGCATGATCAGTACGTTCAGTGATGCAATATCAGGGGTAATTTCCGCGCAGGCTGCTCTGCAGTGGAGAAGGCCATTGCTGGTGTACTTGACCGCATGATCAGTACGTTCAGTGATGCAATATGAGAAGCAATTTCCGCGCAGGCTGCTCTGCTGTGGAGAAGACCATTGCTGGTGTACTTGACCGCATGATCAGTACGTTCATGGATGCAATATCAGAAGTAATTTCCGCGCAGCCTGCACTGCTGTGGTGAAGGCCGTTGCTGGTGTACTTGACCGCCCGATCAGTATGCGTTCAGTGATGCAATATCAGAAGTAATTTCCGCGCAGGCTGCACTGCTGTGCAGTAGGCCATTGCTGGTGTACTTGACCGCATGATCAGTACGTTCAGTGATGCAATATCAGAAGTAATTTCCGCGCAGGCTGCTCTGCTGTGGAGAAGGCCATTCCTGGTGTACTTGACCGCATGATCAGTACACTCAGTGAAGCAATATCAGAAGTAATTTCCACGCAGGCTGCACTTCTGTTGGGAAGGTCGTTTGCTGTTGTACTTGAGCGCACGATCAGTGTGCGTTCAGTGATGCAATATCAGAAGTAATTTCCGCGCAGGCTGCTCTGCAGTGGAGAAGGCCATTGCAGGTGTACTTGACCCCATGATCAGTACGTTCAGTGATGCAATTTCAGAAGTAATTGCCGCGCATGCTGCTCTGCGGTGGAGAACGCCATTGCTGGTTTACTTGACCGCATGATCAGTACGTTCAGTTATGCATTATCACAAGTAATATCCGCGCAGGCTGCTCTGCAGTAGAGAAGGCCATTGCTGGTGTACTTGACCGCATGATCAGTACGTTCAGTGATGCAATATCAGAAGTAATTTCCGCGCAGGCTGCTCTGCTGTGGAGAAGGCCATTGCTGGTGTACTTGACCGCATGATCAGTACGTTCAGTGATGCATTATCACAATTTCCGCTCAGGCTGCTCTCTAGTGGAGAAGGCTGTTGCTGGTGTACTTGGCCGCATGATCAGTACGTTCAGTGATGCAATATCAGAAGTATCTCCGCGCAGGCTGCTCTGCAGTGGAGAAGGCCATTGCTGGTGTACCTGACCACATGAACAGTACGTTCAGTGATGCAATATCAGAAGTATTTCCGCGCAGGCTGCTCTGCAGTGGAATATGCCATTGCTGGTGCACTGGACCGCATGATCGGTAAGTTCAGTGATGCAATATCAGAAATTCCCCGCAGGCTGCTGTCCTGTGAAGAAGGCCATTGCTGTTGTACTTGACCGCATGATCAGTATACGTTCAGTGATGCAATATCAGAAGTAATTTCCGCGCAGGCTGCTCTGCTGTGAAGAAGGCCTTTGCTGATGTATTGACCGCATGATCAATACGTTCAGTGATGCAATATCAGAAGTAATTTCCGCGCAGGCTGCTCTGCGGTGGAGAACGCCATTGCTGGCTTACTTAACCGCATGATCAGTACGTTCAGTTATGCATTATCACAAGTAATATCTGCGCAGGCTGCTCTGCAGTGGAGAAGGCCATTGCTGGTGTACATGACCACATGATCAGTACGTTCAGTGATGCATTATCACAATTTCCGCGCAGGCTGCTCTGCAAAGGAAAAGGCTGTTGCTGGTGTATTTGACTGCATGATCGGTGCGTTCAGTTATGCATTATCACAAGTAATATCACCGCAGGCTGCTCTGCAGTGGAGAAGGCCATTGCTGGTGTACTTGACCGCATAATCAGTACGTTCAGTTATGCATTATCACAAGTAATATCCGCGCAGGCTGCTCTGCAGTGGAGAAGGCCATTGCTGGTGTACTTGACCGCATGATCAGTACGTTCAGTGATGCAATATCAGAAGTAATTTCCGCGCAGGCTGCTCTGCTGTGAAGAAGGCCTTTGCTGATGTATTGACCGCATGATCAATACGTTCAGTGATGCAATATCAAAAGTAATTTCCGCGCAGGTTGCTCTGCGGTGGAGAACGCCATTGCTGGTTTACTTGACCGCATGATCAGTACGTTCAGTTATGCATTATCACAAGTAATATCTGCGCAGGCTGCTCTGCAGTGGAGAAGGCCATTGCTGGTGTACATGACCACATGATCAGTACGTTCAGTGATGCATTATCACAATTTCCGCGCAGGCTGCTCTGCAATGGAAAAGGCTGTTGCTGTGTATTTGACTGCATGATCGGTACGTTCAGTTATGCATTATCACAAGTAATATCACCGCAGGCTGCTCTGCAGTGGAGAAGGCCATTGCTGGTGTACTTGACCGCATAATCAGTACGTTCAGTTATGCAATATCATAAATATTTTCCCGCAGGCTGCTGTGCAGTGGAGAAGGCCATTGCTGGTGAACTTGACCGCATGATCAGTATACGTTCAGTGATGCAATATCAGAATTAATTTCCGCGCAGGCTGCTCTGCTGTGGAGAAGGCCATTGCTGGTGTACATAACCGCATGATCAGTACGTTCAGTGATGCAATATCAGAAGTAATTTCCGCGCAGGCTGCTCTGCTGTGGAGAAGGCTGTTGCTGGTATACTTGACTGCATAATCGGTACGTTCACTGATGCATTATCACAAGTAATTTCCGCGCGGCCTGCTCTGCAGTGAAGGCTGTTGCTCGTATACTTGACCTCATGATCGGTACGTTCGGTGATGTTATATCTGAAGTTATTTTTGGTGCGGGCTGCTCTGCCGTGGAGAATGTCATTGCTGGTGTACTTGACCGTATGATCGGTACGTTCAGTGATGCAATATTACAAGTAAATTCAGCGCAGGCTGATCTGCAGTGGAGAATGCCATTGCTGGAGTACTTGACCGTATGATCGGTACGTTCAGTGATGCAATATCACAAGTAATTTCCGCGAAGGGTGCTCTGCAGTGGAGAATGCTATTGGTGGTGTACTTGACCGAATGATCGGTACGTTCAGTGATGCAATATCACAAGTAAATTCCGCGCAGGCTGCTCTGCAGTGGAGAATGCCGTTGCTGGTGTACTTGACCGCATGATCGGTAGGTTCAGTGATGCAATATCACAAGTAATTTCCGCGCAGGCTGCTCTGCAGTGGAGAGTGCCTATGCTGGTGTACTTTAACGTATGATCGGTACGTTCAGTGATGCAATATCACAAGTAATTTCCGCGCAGGCTGCTCTGCTGTGGAGAAGGCCATTGCTGGTATACTTGACCGCATGATCAGTACGTTCAGTGATGCAATATCAGGGGTAATTTCCGCGCAGGCTGCTCTGCAGTGGAGAAGGCCATTGCTGGTGTACTTGACCGCATGATCAGTACGTTCAGTGATGCAATATGAGAAGCAATTTCCGCGCAGGCTGCTCTGCTGTGGAGAAGACCATTGCTGGTGTACTTGACCGCATGATCAGTACGTTCATGGATGCAATATCAGAAGTAATTTCCGCGCAGCCTGCACTGCTGTGGTGAAGGCCGTTGCTGGTGTACTTGACCGCCCGATCAGTATGCGTTCAGTGATGCAATATCAGAAGTAATTTCCGCGCAGGCTGCACTGCTGTGCAGTAGGCCATTGCTGGTGTACTTGACCGCATGATCAGTACGTTCAGTGATGCAATATCAGAAGTAATTTCCGCGCAGGCTGCTCTGCTGTGGAGAAGGCCATTCCTGGTGTACTTGACCGCATGATCAGTACACTCAGTGAAGCAATATCAGAAGTAATTTCCACGCAGGCTGCACTTCTGTTGGGAAGGTCGTTTGCTGTTGTACTTGACCGCACGATCAGTGTGCGTTCAGTGATGCAATATCAGAAGTAATTTCCGCGCAGGCTGCTCTGCAGTGGAGAAGGCCATTGCAGGTGTACTTGACCCCATGATCAGTACGTTCAGTGATGCAATTTCAGAAGTAATTGCCGCGCATGCTGCTCTGCGGTGGAGAACGCCATTGCTGGTTTACTTGACCGCATGATCAGTACGTTCAGTTATGCATTATCACAAGTAATATCCGCGCAGGCTGCTCTGCAGTAGAGAAGGCCATTGCTGGTGTACTTGACCGCATGATCAGTACGTTCAGTGATGCAATACCAGAAGTAATTTCCGCGCAGGCTGCTCTGCTGTGGAGAAGGCCATTGCTGGTGTACTTGACCGCATGATCAGTACGTTCAGTGATGCATTATCACAATTTCCGCTCAGGCTGCTCTCTAGTGGAGAAGGCTGTTGCTGGTGTACTTGGCCGCATGATCAGTACGTTCAGTGATGCAATATCAGAAGTATCTCCGCGCAGGCTGCTCTGCAGTGGAGAAGGCCATTGCTGGTGTACCTGACCACATGAACAGTACGTTCAGTGATGCAATATCAGAAGTATTTCCGCCCAGGCTGCTCTGCAGTGGAATATGCCATTGCTGGTGCACTGGACCGCATGATCGGTAAGTTCAGTGATGCAATATCAGAAATTCCCCGCAGGCTGCTGTCCTGTGAAGAAGGCCATTGCTGTTGTACTTGACCGCATGATCAGTATACGTTCAGTGATGCAATATCAGAAGTAATTTCCGCGCAGGCTGCTCTGCTGTGAAGAAGGCCTTTGCTGATGTATTGACCGCATGATCAATACGTTCAGTGATGCAATATCAGAAGTAATTTCCGCGCAGGCTGCTCTGCGGTGGAGAACGCCATTGCTGGCTTACTTGACCGCATGATCAGTACGTTCAGTTATGCATTATCACAAGTAATATCTGCGCAGGCTGCTCTGCAGTGGAGAAGGCCATTGCTGGTGTACATGACCACATGATCAGTACGTTCAGTGATGCATTATCACAATTTCCGCGCAGGCTGCTCTGCAAAGGAAAAGGCTGTTGCTGGTGTATTTGACTGCATGATCGGTACGTTCAGCTATGCATTATCACAAGTAATATCACCGCAGGCTGCTCTGCAGTGGAGAAGGCCATTGCTGGTGTACTTGACCGCATAATCATTACGTTCATTTATGCATTATCACAAGTAATATCCGCGCAGGCTGCTCTGCAGTGGAGAAGGCCATTGCTGGTGTACTTGACCTAATGATCGGTACGTTCAGTGATGCAATATCACAAGTAAATTCCGCGCAGGCTGCTCTGCAGTGGAGAATGCCGTTGCTGGTGTACTTGACCGCATGATCGGTAGGTTCAGTGATGCAATATCACAAGTAATTTCCGCGCAGGCTGCTCTGCAGTGGAGAATGCCTATGCTGGTGTACTTTAACGTATGATCGGTACGTTCAGTGATGCAATATCACAAGTAATTTCCGCGCAGGCTGCTCTGCAATGAAGAATGCCATTGCTGGCGTACTTGACCGTATGATCGGTACGTTCAGTGATGCAATATCACATGTAATTTCCGCGCAGCCTGCTCTGATGTGGAGAATTCCATTGCTGTTGTAGTTGAGTGCATGATCGGTACGTTCGGTGATCTTATATCAGAAGTAATTTCCGCGCAGGCTGCTTTGCCGTGGAGAAGGCCATTGCAGGTGTACTTCACCGGATGATCAGTACTTTCAGTGATGCAATATCACAAGTAATTTCCGCGCAGGCTGCTCTGCCGTGGAGAAGGCTGTTTCTGGTATACTTGACTGCTTGATCGATACGTTCAGTGATGCATTTCCACAAGTCATTTCCGCGCAGGCTGCTCTGCTGTGGAGAAGGCCTTTGCTGGTGTACTTGACCGCATGATCAGTATACGTTCAGTGATGCAATATCAAAAGTAATTTCCGCGCAGGCTGCTCTGCGGTGGAGAACGCCATTGCTGGTTTACTTGACCGCATGATCAGTACGTTCAGTTATGCATTATCACAAGTAATATCCGCGCAGGCTGCTCTGCAGTGGAGAAGGCCATTGCTGGTGTACTTGACCGCATGATCAGTACGTTCAGTGATGCATTATCACAATTTCCGCTCAGGCTGCTCTCCAGTGGAGAAGGCTGTTGCTGGTGTACTTGGCCGCATGATCAGTACGTTCAGTGATGCAATATCAGAAGTAATTTCCGCGCAGGCTGCTCTGCTATGGAGAAGGCCATTGCTGGTGTACTTGACCGCATAATCAGTACGTTCAGTTATGCAATATCATAAATATTTTTCCGCAGGCTGCTGTGCAGTGGAGAAGGCCATTGCTGGTGAACTTGACCGCATGATCAGTATACGTTCAGTGATGCAATTTCAGAATTAAATTCCGCGCAGGCTGCTCTGCTGTGAAGAAGGCCATTGCTGGTGTACTTGACCGCATGAACAGTACGTTCAGTGATGCAATATCAGAAGTAATTTCCGCGCAGGCTGCTCTGCGGTAGAGAACGCCATTGCTGGTTTACTTGACCGCATGATCAGAATACGTTCAGTGATGCAATATCAGAAGTAATTTCCGCTCCGGCTACTCTGCTGTGAAGAAGGCCATTGCTGGTGTACTTGACCGCATGATCAGTGCGTTCAGTTATGAATTATCACAAGTAATATCCGCGCAGGCTGCACTGCTGTGGGGAAGGCCGTTGCTGGTGTACTTGACCGCACGATCAGTATGCGTTCAGTGATGCAATATCAGAAGGGATTTCCGCGCAGGCTGCTCTGGAGTGGAGAAGGCCATTGCTGGTGTACTTTACCGCATGATCAGTACGTTCAGTGATGCAATATCAGAAGTAATTTCCGCGCAGGCTGCTCTGCGGTGGAGAACGCCATTGCTGGTGTACTTGACCGCATGATCAGTACGTTCAGTTATGCATTTTCACAAGTAATTTCCGCGCAGCCTGCTCTGCAGTGGAGAAGGCTGTTGCTCGTATACTTGACTGCATGATCGGTACGTGCAGTGATGCAATAGCATAGGTAATTTCTGTGCAGGCTGCTCTGCAGTGGAGAAGAGCTATGCAGGTGTACCTGACCGCATGATCAGTACGTTCAATGATGCAAAATGAGAAGCAACTTTCGCGCCGGCTACTCTACTGTGGAGAAAGCCATTGCTGGTTTACTTGAACGCATGATCAGTACGTTCAGTGAAGCAATATCAGAAGTAATTTCCGCGCAGGCTGCTCTGCGGTGGAGAACGCCATTGCTGGTTTACTTGACCGCATGATCAGTACGTTCAGTCATGCAATATCAGAAGTAATTTCCGCGCAGGCTGCTCTGCTATGGAGAAGGCCATTGCTGGTGTACTTGACCGCATAATCAGTACGTTCAGTTATGCAATATCATAAATATTTTTCCGCAGGCTGCTGTGCAGTGGAGAAGGCCATTGCTGGTGAACTTGACCGCATGATCAGTATACGTTCAGTGATGCAATTTCAGAATTAAATTCCGCGCAGGCTGCTCTGCTGTGAAGAAGGCCATTGCTGGTGTACTTGACCGCATGAACAGTACGTTCAGTGATGCAATATCAGAAGTATTTCCGCGCAGGCTGCTCTGCAGTGGAATATGCCATTGCTGGTGTACTGGACCGCATGATCGGTACATTCAGTGATGCAATATCAGAAATTCCCCGCAGGCTGCTGTCCTGTGGAGAAGGCCATTGCTGGTGTACTTGACCGCATGATCAGTATACGTTCAGTGATGCAATATCAGAAGTAATTTCCGCGCAGGCTGGTCTGCTGTGAAGACGACCTTTGCTGATGTACTTGACCGCATGATCAGTACGTTCAGTGATGCAATATCAGAAGTAATTTCCGCGCAGGCTGCTCTGCGGTGGAGAACGCCATTGCTGGTTTACTTGACCGCATGATCAGAATACGTTCAGTGATGCAATATCAGAAGTAATTTCCGCTCCGGCTACTCTGCTGTGAAGAAGGCCATTGCTGGTGTACTTGACCGCATGATCAGTACGTTCAGTTATGGATTATCACAAGTAATATCCGCGCAGGCTGCACTGCTGTGGGGAAGGCCGTTGCTGGTGTACTTGACCGCATGATCAGTATACGTTCAGTGATGCAATTTCAGAATTAAATTCCGCGCAGGCTGCTCTGCTGTGAAGAAGGCCATTGCTGGTGTACTTGACCGCATGAACAGTACGTTCAGTGATGCAATATCAGAAGTATTTCCGCGCAGGCTGCTCTGCAGTGGAATATGCCATTGCTGGTGTACTGGACCGCATGATCGGTACATTCAGTGATGCAATATCAGAAATTCCCCGCAGGCTGCTGTCCTGTGGAGAAGGCCATTGCTGGTGTACTTGACCGCATGATCAGTATACGTTCAGTGATGCAATATCAGAAGTAATTTCCGCGCAGACTGCTCTGCTGTGAAGACGGCCTTTGCTGGTGCACTTGACCGCATGATCAGTACGTTCAGTGATGCAATATCAGGGGTAATTTCCGCGCAGGCTGCTCTGCAGTGGAGAAGGCCATTGCTGGTGTACTTGACCGCATGATCAGTACGTTCAGTGATGCAATATGAGAAGCAATTTCCGCGCAGGCTGCTCTGCTGTGGAGAAGACTATTGCTGGTGTACTTGACCGCATGATCAGTACGTTCATGGATGCAATATCAGAAGTAATTTCCGCGCAGCCTGCACTGCTGTGGTGAAGGCCGTTGCTGGTGTACTTGACCGCCCGATCAGTATGCGTTCAGTGATGCAATATCAGAAGTAATTTCCGCGCAGGCTGCACTGCTGTGCAGTAGGCCATTGCTGGTGTACTTGACCGCATGATCAGTACGTTCAGTGATGCAATATCAGAAGTAATTTCCGCGCAGGCTGCTCTGCTGTGGAGAAGGCCATTCCTGGTGTACTTGACCGCATGATCAGTACACTCAGTGAAGCAATATCAGAAGTAATTTCCACGCAGGCTGCACTTCTGTTGAGAAGGTCGTTTGCTGTTGTACTTGACCGCACGATCAGTGTGCGTTCAGTGATGCAATATCAGAAGTAATTTCCGCGCAGGCTGCTCTGCAGTGGAATATGCCATTGCTGGTGCACTGGACCGCATGATCGGTACGTTCAGTGATGCAATATCAGAAATTCCCCGCAGGCTGCTGTCCTGTGAAGAAGGCCATTGCTGTTGTACTTGACCGCATGATCAGTATACGTTCAGTGATGCAATATCAGAAGTAATTTCCGCGCAGGCTGCTCTGCTGTGAAGAAGGCCTTTGCTGATGTATTTCAAAACAAAGAGACGCCGACCAGTAAAACGAAAAAATTGTATTGACGTTTCGGCGCCCAGAACGGGGGCCTTAGATTGTGAACAAGGCCCCCGTTCTGGGCGCCGAAACGTCAATACAATTTTTTCGTTTTACTGGTCGGCGTCTCTTTGTTTTGAAATGTATCCCCCCGGCCAGACGGGATTCCGTCACACTCTCGACTTGCTGATGTATTGACCGCATGATCAATACGTTCAGTGATGCAATATCAGAAGTAATTTCCGCGCAGGCTGCTCTGCGGTGGAGAACGCCATTGCTGGCTTACTTGACCGCATGATCAGTACGTTCAGTTATGCATTATCACAAGTAATATCTGCGCAGGCTTCTCTGCAGTGGAGAAGGCCATTGCTGGTGTACATGACCACATGATCAGTACGTTCAGTGATGCATTATCACAATTTCCGCGCAGGCTGCTCTGCAAAGGAAAAGGCTGTTGCTGGTGTATTTGACTGCATGATCGGTAAGTTCAGTTATGCATTATCACAAGTAATATCACCGCAGGCTGCTCTGCAGTGGAGAAGGCCATTGCTGGTGTACTTGACCGCATAATCAGTACGTTCAGTTATGCATTATCACAAGTAATATCCGCGCAGGCTGCTCTGCAGTGGAGAAGGCCATTGCTGGTGTACTTGACCGCATGATCAGTACGTTCAGTGATGCAATATCAGAAGTAATTTCCGCGCAGGCTGCTCTGCTGTGAAGAAGGCCTTTGCTGATGTATTGACCGCATGATCAATACGTTCAGTGATGCAATATCAAAAGTAATTTCCGCGCAGGTTGCTCTGCGGTGGAGAACGCCATTGCTGGTTTACTTGACCGCATGATCAGTACGTTCAGTTATGCATTATCACAAGTAATATCTGCGCAGGCTGCTCTGCAGTGGAGAAGGCCATTGCTGGTGTACTTGACCGCATGATCAGTACGTTCATGTATGCAATATCAGAAGTAATTTCCGCGCAGCCTGCACTGCTGTGGTGAAGGCCGTTGCTGGTGTACTTGACCGCCCGATCAGTATGCGTTCAGTGATGCAATATCAGAAGTATTTCCGCGCAGGCTGCTCTCCTGTGCAGTAGGCCATTGCTGGTGTACTTGACCGCATGATCAGTACGTTCAGTGATGCAATATCAGAAGTAATTTCCGCGCAGGCTGCTCTGCTGTGGAGAAGGCCATTCCTGGTGTACTTGACCGCATGATCAGTACACTCAGTGAAGCAATATCAGAAGTAATTTCCACGCAGGCTGCTCTGCAGTGGAATATGCCATTGCTGGTGCACTGGACCGCATGATCGGTACGTTCAGTGATGCAATATCAGATATTCCCCGCAGGCTGCTGTCCTGTGAAGAAGGCCATTGCTGTTGTACTTGACCGCATGATCAGTATACGTTCAGTGATGCAATATCAGAAGTAATTTCCGCGCAGGCTGCTCTGCTGTGAAGAAGGCCTTTGCTGATGTATTGACCGCATGATCAATACGTTCAGTGATGCAATATCAGAAGTAATTTCCGCGCGGGCTGCTCTGCGGTGGAGAACGCCATTGCTGGCTTACTTGACCGCATGATCAGTACGTTCAGTTATGCATTATCACAAGTAATATCTGCGCAGGCTGCTCTGCAGTGGAGAAGGCCATTGCTGGTGTACATGACCACATGATCAGTACGTTCAGTGATGCATTATCACAATTTCCGCGCAGGCTGCTCTGCAAAGGAAAAGGCTGTTGCTGGTGTATTTGACTGCATGATCGGTACGTTCAGTTATGCATTATCACAAGTAATATCACCGCAGGCTGCTCTGCAGTGGAGAAGGCCATTGCTGGTGTACTTGACCGCATAATCAGTACGTTCAGTTATGCATTATCACAAGTAATATCCGCGCAGGCTGCTCTGCAGTGGAGAAGGCCATTGCTGGTGTACTTGACCGCATGATCAGTACGTTCAGTGATGCAATATCAGAAGTAATTTCCGCGCAGGCTGCTCTGCTGTGAAGAAGGCCTTTGCTGATGTATTGACCGCATGATCAATACGTTCAGTGATGCAATATCAAAAGTAATTTCCGCGCAGGTTGCTCTGCGGTGGAGAACGCCATTGCTGGTTTACTTGACCGCATGATCAGTACGTTCAGTTATGCATTATCACAACTAATATCTGCGCAGTCTGCTCTACAGTGGAGAAGGCCATTGCTGGTGTACATGACCACATGATCAGTACGTTCAGTGATGCATTATCACAATTTCCGCGCAGGCTGCTCTGCAATGGAAAAGGCTGTTGCTGGTGTATTTGACTGCATGATCGGTACGTTCAGTTATGCATTATCACAAGTAATATCACCGCAAGCTGCTCTGCAGTGGAGAAGGCCATTGCTGGTGTACTTGACCGCATAATCAGTACGTTCAGTTATGCAATATCATAAATATTTTCCCGCAGGCTGCTGTGCAGTGGAGAAGGCCATTGCTGGTGAACTTGACCGCATGATCAGTATACGTTCAGTGATGCAATATCAGAATTAATTTCCGCGCAGGCTGCTCTGCTGTGGAGAAGGCCATTGCTGGTGTACATAACCGCATGATCAGTACGTTCAGTGATGCAATATCAGAAGTAATTTCCGCGCAGGCTGCTCTGCTGTGGAGAAGGCTGTTGCTGGTATACTTGACTGCATAATCGGTACGTTCACTGATGCATTATCACAAGTAATTTCCGCGCGGCCTGCTCTGCAGTGAAGGCTGTTGCTCGTATACTTGACCTCATGATCGGTACGTTCGGTGATGTTATATCTGAAGTTATTTTTGGTGCGGCCTGCTCTGCCGTGGAGAATGTCATTGCTGGTGTACTTGACCGTATGATCGGTACGTTCAGTGATGCAATATCACAAGTAAATTCAGCGCAGGCTGCTCTGCAGTGGAGAATGCCATTGCTGGAGTACATGACCGTATGATCGGTACGTTCAGTGATGCAATATCACAAGTAATTTCCGCGAAGGGTGCTCTGCAGTGGAGTATGCTATTGGTGGTGTACTTGACCGAATGATCGGTACGTTCAGTGATGCAATATCACAAGTAAATCCCGCGCAGGCTGCTCTGCAGTGGAGAATTCCATTGCTGGTGTACTTGACCGCATGATCGGTAGGTTCAGTGATGCAATATCACAAGTAATTTCCGCGCAGGCTGCTCTGCAGTGGAGAATGCCTATGCTGGTGTACTTTAACGTATGATCGGTACGTTCAGTGATGCAATATCACAAGTAATTTCCGCGCAGGCTGCTCTGCAATGAAGAATGCCATTGCTGGCGTACTTGACCGTATGATCGGTACATTCAGTGATGCAATATCACATGTAATTTCCGCGCAGCCTGCTCTGATGTGGAGAATTCCATTGCTGTTGTAGTTGAGTGCATGATCGGTACGTTCGGTGATCTTATATCAGAAGTAATTTCCGCGCAGGCTGCTTTGCCGTGGAGAAGGCCATTGCAGGTGTACTTCACCGGATGATCAGTACTTTCAGTGATGCAATATCACAAGTAATTTCCGCGCAGGCTGCTCTGCCGTGGAGAAGGCTGTTTCTGGTATACTTGACTGCTTGATCGATACGTTCAGTGATGCATTTCCACAAGTCATTTCCGCGCAGGCTGCTCTGCTGTGGAGAAGGCCATTGCTGGTGTACTTGACCGCATGATCAGTATACGTTCAGTGATGCAATATCAAAAGTAATTTCCGCGCAGGCTGCTCTGCAGTGAAGGCTGTTGCTCGTATACTTGACCGCCTGATCGGTACGTTCGCTGATGTTATATCTGAAGTAATTTCGGCGCCGGGTGCTCTGCCGTGGAGAATGTCATTGCTGGTGTATTGACCGTATGATCGGTACGTTCAGTGATGCAATATCACAAGTAATTTCCGCGCAGGCTGCTCTGCAGTGGAGAATGCCATTGCTGGCGTACCTGACCACATGATCGGTACGTTCAGTGATGCAATATCACAAGTAATTTCCGCGCAGGCTGCTCTGCTGTGGAGAAGGCCATTGCTGGTGTACTTGACCGCATGATCAGTATACGTTCAGTGATGCATTATCAAAAGTAATTTCCGCGCAGGCTGCTCTGCTGTGGAGAAGGCTGTTGCTGGTATACTTGACTGCATAATCGGTACGTTCAGTGATGCAATATCACAAGTAATTTCCGCGCAGGCTTGTCTGCAGTGGAGAATGCCATTGGTGGTGTACTTGACCGAATGATCGTTACGTTCAGTGATGCAATATCACAAGTAATTTGCGCGCAGGCTGCTCTGCAGTGGAGAATGCTATTGCTGGTGTACTTGACCGCATGATCGGTACGTTCAGTGATGCAATATCACAAGTAATTTCCGCGCAGGCTGCTCTGCTGTGGAGAAGGCCATTGCTCGTGTACTTGACCGCATGATCAGTATACGTTCAGAGATGCATTATCAAAAGTAATTTCCGCGCAGGCTGCTCTGTGGTGGAGAAGGCTGTTGCTGGTATACTTGACTGCATAATCGGTACGTTCAGTGATGCAATATCAGAAGTAATTTCCGCGCAGGCTGCTCTCCAGTAGACAATGCCACTGCTGGTGTACTTGACCGTATGATCGGTACGTTCAGTGATGCAATATCACAAGTAATTTCCGCGCACGCTGCTCTGCAGTGGAGAATGCCATTGCTGGTGTAGTTGACCGTATGATCGGTACGTTCACTGATGGAATATCACAAGTAATGTCCGCGCAGGCTGCTCTGCAGTGGAGAATGCCATTGCTGGTGGACTTGACCGTATGATCGGTACATTAGGTGATGCAATATCACAAGTTTTTTCCGCGCAGGCTGCTCTGCAGTGGAGAATGCCATTGCTGGTGTACTTGACCGTATGATCGGTACGTTCAGTGATGCAATTTCACAAGTAATTTCCGCGCAGGCTGCTCTGCAGTGGAGAATGCCATTGCTGGTGTAGTTGACCGTATGATCGGTACGTTCAGTGATGCAATATCACAAGTAATTTCCGCGCAGGCTGCTCTGCAGTGGAGAATGCCATTGCTGGTGTACTTGACCGCATGATCGGTACGTTCAGTGATGCAATATCACAAGTAATTTCCGCGCAGGCTGCTCTGCTTTGGAGAAGGCTTTTGCTGGTATATTTGACTGCATAATCGGTACGTTCAGTGATTCATTATCACAAGTAATATCCGCGCATTCTGCTCTGCAGTGAAGGCTGTTGCTCGTATACTTGAGTGCATGATAGGTACGCTCAGTGATGCAATATCACAAGTAATTTCCGCGCAGGCTGCTCTGCAGTGTAGAAGGCTGTTGCTGGTGTACTTGACCGCATAATCAGTATACGTTCAGTGATGCAATATCAGAAGTAATTTCCGCGCAGGCTGCTCTGCTGTGGAGAAAGCCATCACTGGTGTACTTAACCGCATGATCAGTAGGTTCAGTGATGCAATATCACAAGTAATTTCCGCGCAGGCTGCTCTGCAGTGTAGAATGCCATTGCTGGTGTACTTGACCGCGTGATCGGTACGTTCAGTGATGCAATATCACAAGTAATTTCCGCGCAGGCTGCTCTGCAGTGGAGAAGGCCATTGCTGGTGTACTTGACCGCATAATCAGTACGTTCAGTTATGCAATATCATAAATATTTTCCCGCAGGCTGCTGTGCAGTGGAGAAGGCCATTGCTGGTGAACTTGACCGCATGATCAGTATACGTTCAGTGATGCAATATCAGAATTAATTTCCGCGCAGGCTGCTCTGCTGTGGAGAAGGCCATTGCTGGTGTACATAACCGCATGATCAGTACGTTCAGTGATGCAATATCAGAAGTAATTTCCGCGCAGGCTGCTCTGCTGTGGAGAAGGCTGTTGCTGGTATACTTGACTGCATAATCGGTACGTTCACTGATGCATTATCACAAGTAATTTCCGCGCGGGCTGCTCTGCAGTGAAGGCTGTTGCTCGTATACTTGACCTCATGATCGGTACGTTCGCTGATGTTATATCTGAAGTTATTTTTGGTGCGGGCTGCTCTGCCGTGGAGAATGTCATTGCTGGTGTACTTGACCGTATGATCGGTACGTTCAGTGATGCAATATCACAAGTAAATTCAGCGCAGGCTGCTCTGCAGTGGAGAATGCCATTGCTGGAGTACTTGACCGTATGATCGGCACGTTCAGTGATGCAATATCACAAGTAATTTCCGCGAAGGGTGCTCTGCAGTGGAGAATGCTATTGGTGGTGTACTTGACCGAATGATCGGTACGTTCAGTGATGCAATATCACAAGTAAATTCCGCGCAGCCTGCTCTGCAGTGGAGAATGCCATTGCTGGTGTACTTGACCGCATGATCGGTAGGTTCAGTGATGCAATATCACAAGTAATTTCCGCGCAGGCTGCTCTGCAGTGGAGAATGCCTATGCTGGCGTACTTTAACGTATGATCGGTACGTTCAGTGATGCAATATCACAAGTAATTTCCGCGCAGGCTGCTCTGCAATGGAGAATGCCATTGCTGGCGTACTTGACCGTATGATCGGTACGTTCAGTGATGCAATATCACATGTAATTTCCGCGCAGCCTGCTCTGATGTGGAGAATTCCATTGCTGTTGTAGTTGAGTGCATGATCGGTACGTTCGGTGATCTTGTATCAGAAGTAATTTCCGCGCAGGCTGCTTTGCCTTGGAGAAGGCCATTGCAGGTGTACTTCACCGGATGATCAGTACTTTCAGTGATGCAATATCACAAGTAATTTCCGCGCAGGCTGCTCTGCCGTGGAGAAGGCTGTTTCTGGTATACTTGACTGCTTGATCGATACGTTCAGTGATGCATTTCCACAAGTCATTTCCGCGCAGGCTGCTCTGCTGTGGAGAAGGCCATTGCTGGTGTACATGACCGCATGATCAGTATACGTTCAGTGATGCAATATCAAAAGTAATTTCCGCGCAGGCTGCTCTGCGGTAGAGAACGCCATTGCTGGTTTACTTGACCGCATGATCAGTACGTTCAGTTATGCATTATCACAAGTAATATCCGCGCAGGCTGCTCTGCAGTGGAGAAGGCCATTGCTGGTGTACTTGACCGCATGATCAGTACGTTCAGTGATGCATTATCACAATTTCCGCTCAGGCTGCTCTCCAGTGGAGAAGGCTGTTGCTGGTGTACTTGGCCGCATGATCAGTACGTTCAGTGATGCAATATCAGAAGTAATTTCCGCACAGGCTGCTCTGCTATGGAGAAGGCCTTTGCTGGTGTACTTGACCGCATAATCAGTACGTTCAGTTATGCAATATCATAAATATTTTTCCGCAGGCTGCTGTGCAGTGGAGAAGGCCATTGCTGGTGAACTTGACCGCATGATCAGTATACGTTCAGTGATGCAATTTCAGAATTAAATTCCGCGCAGGCTGCTCTGCTGTGAAGAATGCCATTGCTGGTGTACTTGACCGCATGAACAGTACGTTCAGTGATGCAATATCAGAAGTATTTCCGCGCAGGCTGCTCTGCAGTGGAATATTCCATTGCTGTTGTACTGGACCGCATGATCGGTACATTCAGTGATGCAATATCAGAAATTGCTCGCAGGCTGCTGTCCTGTGGAGAAGGCCATTGCTGGTGTACTTGACCGCATGATCAGTATACGTTCAGTGATGCAATATCAGAAGTAATTTCCGCGCAGGCTGGTCTGCTGTGAAGACGACCTTTGCTGATGTACTTGACCGCATGATCAATACGTTCAGTGATGCAATATCAGAAGTAATTTCCGCGCAGGCTGCTCTGCCGTGGAGAACGCCATTGCTGGTTCACTTGACCGCATGATCAGAATACGTTCAGTGATGCAATATCAGAAGTAATTTCCGCGCAGGCTGCTCTGCCGTGGAGAACGCCATTGCTGGTTCACTTGACCACATGATCAGAATACGTTCAGTGATGCAATATCAGAAGTAATTTCCGCTCCGGCTACTCTGCTGTGAAGAAGGCCATTGCTGGTGTACTTGACCGCATGATCAGTACGTTCAGTTATGCATTATCACAAGTAATATCCGCGCAGGCTGCACTGCGGCGGGGAAGGCCGTTGCTGGTGTACTTGACCGCACGATCAGTATGCGTTCAGTGATGCAATATCAGAAGTGATTTCCGCGCAGGCTGCTCTGGAGTGGAGAAGGCCATTGCTGGTGTACTTTACCGCATGATCAGTACGTTCAGTGATGCAATATCAGAAGTAATTTCCGCGCAGGCTGCTCTGCGGTGGAGAACGCCATTGCTGGTGTACTTGACCGCATGATCAGTACGTTCAGTTATGCATTATCACAAGTAATATCCGCGCAGGCTGCACTGCTGTGGGGAAGGCCGTTGCTGGTGTACTTGACCGCATGATCAGTATACGTTCAGTGATGCATTTTCATAATTAAATTCCGCGCAGGCTGCTCTGCTGTGAAGAAGGCCATTGCTGGTCTACTTGACCGCATGAACAGTACGTTCAGTGATGCAATATCAGAAGTATTTCCGCGCAGGCTGCTCTGCAGTGGAATATCCATTGCTGGTGTACTGGACCGCATGATCGGTACATTCAGTGATGCAATATCAGAAATTCCCCGCAGGCTGCTGTCCTGTGGAGAAGGCCATTGCTGGTGTACTTGACCGCATGATCAGTATACGTTCAGTTATGCATTATCACAAGTAATATCCGCGCAGGCTACTCTGCAGTGGAGAAGGCCATTGCTGGTGTACTTACCGCATGATCAGTACGTTCAGTGATGCAATATCAGAAGTAATTTCCGCGCAGGCTGCTCTGCTGTGGAGAAGGCCATTGCTGGTGTACTTGACCACATGATCAGTACGTTCAGTGATGCATTATCACAATTTCCGCTCAGGCTGCTCTCCAGTGGAGAAGGCTGTTGCTGGTGTACTTGGCCGCATGATCAGTACGTTCAGTGATGCAATATCAGAAGTAATTTCCGCGCAGGCTGCTCTGCTATGGAGAAGGCCATTGCTGGTGTACTTGACCACATGAACAGTACGTTCAGTGATGCAATATCAGAAGTATTTCCGCGCAGGCTGCTCTGCAGTGGAATATGCCATTGCTGGTGCACTGGACCGCATGATCGGTACGTTCAGTGATGCAATATCAGAAATTCCCCGCAGGCTGCTGTCCTGTGAAGAAGGCCATTGCTGTTGTACTTGACCGCATGATCAGTATACGTTCAGTGATGCAATATCAGAAGTAATTTCCGCGCAGGCTGCTCTGCTGTGAAGAAGGCCTTTGCTGATGTATTGACCGCATGATCAATATGTTCAGTGATGCAATATCAGAAGTAATTTCCGTGCAGGCTGCTCTGCGGTGGAGAACGCCATTGCTGGCTTACTTGACCGCATGATCAGTACGTTCAGTTATGCATTATCACAAGTAATATCTGCGCAGGCTGCTCTGCAGTGGAGAAGGCCATTGCTGGTGTACATGACCACATGATCAGTACGTTCAGTGATGCATTATCACAATTTCCGCGCAGGCTGCTCTGCAAAGGAAAAGGCTGTTGCTGGTGTATTTGACTGCATGATCGGTACGTTCAGTTATGCATTATCACACGTAATATCACCGCAGGCTGCTCTGCAGTGGAGAAGGCCATTGCTGGTGTACTTGACCGCATAATCAGTACGTTCAGTTATGCATTATCACAAGTAATATCCGAGCAGGCTGCTCTGCAGTGGAGAAGGCCATTGCTGGTGTACTTGACCGCATGATCAGTACGTTCAGTGATGCAATATCAGAAGTATTTTCCGCGCAGGCTGCTCTGCTGTGAAGAATGCCTTTGCTGATGTATTGACCGCATGATCAATACGTTCAGTGATGCAATATCAAAAGTAATTTCCGCGCAGGTTGCTCTGCGGTGGAGAACGCCATTGCTGGTTTACTTGACCGCATGATCAGTACGTTCAGTTATGCATTATCACAAGTAATATCTGCGCAGGCTGCTCTGCAGTGGAGAAGGCCATTGCTGGTGTACATGACCACATGATCAGTACGTTCAGTGATGCATTATCACAATTTCCGCGCAGGCTGCTCTGCAATGGAAAAGGCTGTTGCTGGTGTATTTGACTGCATGATCGGTACGTTCAGTTATGCATTATCACAAGTAATATCCACGCAGGCTGTTCTGCAGTGGAGAAGGCCATTGCTGGTGCACTTGACCGCATGATCAGTACGTTCAGTGATGCAATATCAGAAGTAATTTCCGCGCAGGCTGCTTGCAGTGTAGAAGGCCATTGCTGGTGTACTTGACCGCATGATGAGTACGTTCAGTGATGCATTATCTAAGTAATTTCCGCGCAGGCTGCTCTGCTGTGGAGAAGACCATTGCTGGTGTACTTGACCGCATGATCAGTACGTTCATGGATGCAATATCAGGGGCGCGATTACGGATCAGTCTCAAAAAACTGTCTCAATATTGGGACAGTGACGTCAAAATGACGACACCGAGAAATGCCGACCGCCGAATCGGCCAATGCGGAGCAAGGAGATGGTGGGCTCCGCCCCGAAACCACTATTCGCACGACAAGGGACCGTAGACTAATGTTTTGCAGTAGAGACGCAGTGAATACAAACAAGTAATGTTTTATTTTGCTAAGAAACTGTATTTCAAACCCAACAACACCAAGCAAAAGAAGCAGTGTTTCCATTTTTGCAATTAAGTTTGCTGTTCAGTCACTTTTTTTGCCGCGAAGGTGTGCTGTCAGCGGTATAGCGTGAACATGTTAGTCTGAAAATGAACAAAAACGCAATGAAGAAAACAAGTAATGTTTTATTTTGGTAGTAAAATGTGTTGCAATCTCAACAACACGAGGAAAAATTAGAAGCATTCTCAGTTTTGCAATTAAATTTGCTGCAGGTTAACTTCTCTTGCCATGAGGGCGCGCTGGCAGTGGCATAACGTGAACATGGCGGCCTGCAAGAAAACAGCTGATTCCATGGCTAGTTACTGTTTTTTCGCGTGTCGTCTAAAATCAAGGTACTTTGCGGATGTCTTAAGTGCGCAGAAAAATCTGATTGAAGGCAGTGAATGCTACGGGCCTGCCGAGATCAACTTACAATCAGCGCTCGGCTCGAAAATCGACGAAGACAACTTTAGTCTGTGTTCTCGGTCGGCGCCTATCGATCACCGAGTGACGTGTGGTTCTGTTTATTTTCTTTAGAAAATACCAGAAAACCATGAATCATCACATAGAAGCAACTGCCGACAGACAGGTGCAGCTGCTGATAGCTTGCAATCTCGGTGCGGGAAATGAGAGCCGACACGGCCTGCCTCTGTGGCAGCACTCTTCTGCCTCGTACCCATGTGTTGCCGCCCACATCGGGCTAAGCACTTGATGTTCCGTTTGTATTTTTGTAGCTCCGTTCGGTTTATGTTCAGTTGTTGCCGTAGTTTCTTTTTTTTTCCTGTGCAAGATGCAGAAATTGTGATGTTTATGCTCCACTTTGTTTAGAGAGAAAGGAAGCACTTGACTTGATAACTTTGCTATTGTCACCGAGGAGAGAACGAGCTTGTTCCAATAACGTTATTTACTGATCATGTAGTAGATCCAGGGTCAACCAGGAAAGAAGTAGTTTGCTTGTATAGAGGCTAATTGCAACTGGGCAGAAAGTTGAACAAGTTTGTTCATGTTTGCTGGTACACAGCGCTTGAATTGCATATGATCCAGGGCAGTGAGGTAGGTAGGACAGGGCAGTGATGTGTAATATTGTATTTTGCTCAGCAGGCGGAGTGATGTTGGTATAACTGGGTTTGGTGAGGGCAGTGTTTGAAGGGCTTTAAATACTTTGCATAGCTTCTAACATGCACTTCCTTTCAGGTCGGAAGACCACTTTTTTTTTAAATTATGGCCCATCATATCTGAGACACCCTGTATACAGGCCACTCCAGTTTGAAAGGGAACAGCCAGTTGAAAATGACTAGGACATTAAATACCTAGGCGAAAAGTAGCTTGAAAGCAGTTGCACTTATCACACATATTATATGATAGCACAAGGAGCTTTTCCGGCCATTCGGCATTGTCACCGTCTCGTGTCATCATAGACAAGACTTCATAGCCCTGTGTTACGCAAACCAAGCTAGGTGTCAGTTATGGGGCAATAACCGAGTGCTCAAAATTTCCCACAATGGAGCTGCCTGTATCTTCTTAGAGCTGTAGAGCATTTCCAGTAACGGTGTTGCATGATTTGTGATTGTAAACTAACCTCTAATCACACACCATCTCCTTGATGATGTGTTTGTGATGTTTACATATCTTTGTCTATCAGTGAAGATGTTCTAGTCATTCAGCAGTCATTGTAGCCACTGCAACTTACAATCTTTATTATGCATTGTTGTACAGCGGTTTCCTTGCAGTAGGTACAGCTTTTAGCACAGAGCGAAACCCCTAGCCACACACCATTACGCTAAAAGCTTAGCTTTGGTATTTACACTACTTATATGTGCCAAAATGTTTTGTAGTCCGGAAAATTCATCATGTACACGGTACTATTTATTGTACAGGTAGCCTCTGTATGAAAGAAAACATGCACTTTGAACTCAATTTTTCAGAGTTTTTTTCTTAACTGCACTCAGAAATGCCATACGGTAATTGTACATCAAGGTAAAGTATGCTTGTATGTACACTGCCTTTTCTGCAATAGAAACACTGTAGTCAAGAGTTTGACGAAACGTCGTCTGGTCAGGTAGAGGCATAATAAAAACATAGGGTCACTGACCAAGTCAAAATTTTAAAGAAACGTATTGACGTTTGTGAACAGGAAGCTTGTGAACAAGGAAGCCGTAGGGCATCCGAAACGTCAATACGTTTCTTTAAAATTTTGACATGGTCAGTGACCCTATGTTTTTATAATAGAAACACTCGTGTCAAATGCTGTGCCTAAAAAAATAAACGCGCTTACTGAATGTATGATGCAATAAAAAACAGCTTTTTGATTCCAACAAGCATCACAAATATTTCATGCCTTATTCCAGCACTACACGTTTGGTTCTTGCATGTTCGTCACACAGGTAATGACCACAGGCACTCCACCAAGCTGGAAGGAGACAGCAGAGAAGGGGCAGGTGGGCTGACATAAGCATTGACAAAAGAGAGTTCAAAATGATGCTTTTCAGAAATTAGGCGAGCTGCTTCAACACCTTCTCCGTCTTCAGGAAGAGACTGTGCAACACGCTGCTGAGGGACTGGAAGATATACTAGCAAACACACTGAAAATGAAGTGGCAGCCGGTGGGGGGCACTTGTTTGTCACTGCTGGCTTCTCGCTGCACACAGGTTGGCCAAGGGCACAACCACATCACACAATTGCTCACACACTTGCACATGTGTGTTGTGCAATGACACAAGGAAATGACAGTGGCAACAGGGGAAGAGTGCCTGATATGACTCTCTATGCCAGCATGGTGAGTCGTCTCTGGACGCTAGATTTTCCATCGCAACTGCCGCTGCACCATCCCTCGGTACGCCTTCCTCTGGAGACGGGTCGTCCTAGAGAGGCCAAAAGTACAGCACCGCATGCTCTTCTCAGGAGGCAGGTGAGGAGGCATCCCCTCTGTACGAGGCAGCCACCATTTAGAGGTGGCCCGTTGTTATCTGGGTCAGAGGCAGTGTCGCCTGCACCCTCTGCTGATATGGGCACATCCAAACAGAGGCTGTGAAGTGCAGCACGTGCGGTGATGATGCGCACTGTCCACTTCCACTGGCACTGGTGCATCCGGTGCCCTTGAAAGCAACGGAAGCAGCTCTTCGGCACACCAATACAGCGCTCAGCCACAAATTGTGTGAAAGCATGCGGCGTGTTGTACAGGCCTTCTGCTGAGTCAGGTCTGTAATGTCATGCAACTGGTGCAGGCAGCCATGGCTCCAGTGGGTAGACATAGTCTCCTGCATAACAAAATGATGCGGCTAAGCATGTCCTTTCTCAGTGATCTCAACAGCATTACAGGACACTCTGCTATACAGTAGAAGACTCACGCCAAGTAGCCCACATCCAGGCTTTGCTGAATATGACATTCAAGAGCATACATACATGCAGGATTTAGATGTATAAGTGAGCACTACTGTAAGGTCAGTCTTTTACAACCATATTCATATAAATGATGCGCTATGATTGCCTACAAAACACAAGCGCTGTCAGGTGCATTTTGCTTTGGTTTCTTCAACAGGAAAGGCTATGCATTTCGACAATGTAATATGTGTCCTGTGTTTCTGCTGCAATTATATTTAACAAAAGGAAAGGGTGGCAATACACTGCATCATACTGTAAAGTGTCTGCATTTGTGTAACTGTCCAGACTGATTCTTGTAGCTTTAGCAGATCCGGCCAAATGCATAGTGCTGGAGCTCAATAGATGTGACTGAGTTCGCCCGACGGGTGACACGGCTATTTTACTGCTTACCCAGAAAAAAAATCACCGTCGTCCAGCAGGCCTTCCTCCGCCTCGGAATGCCGCCAGACAAACGCGTCGCGGAAGGATCCGGGTCAGCGCGAGTCCACGGCCAGGATGCACATGTTCGCGCCACAGATCTGAGAAAAAACAAGCACAGCCCGTACTCACTCTCGCTGCCGAGGCCCGCACTTGTAGCTCATGCACTTGTAGCACTTGAACTCATGCGGTCAAAAACAGTGGCCGAGGTATACTCACTATTACGTCCGCAGCGTAGAACCGCTTGCGGCTCATTCGCAGCACTGCCCCCAGACTCCTTGATAGTGATGAGTGCCCAATCGACACACCCGACGACGCCGGAGATGCTGCCGCGGCGAACGTTTAGGCAAAGGACGTCCTCCTTCGCCGCCGCCTTCTCCTCGGGTCTCCTCGGAAAGCAAACACCCCCCTTCTGTTACCCAACGTTGACATTGGTCTCCGCTGCCCGCCGCAAAGGCTTGTTCACAGTCGGTTGGGCTGCGCCGACGTTTTCTTCATTTCCAACGGCGCCTTGAAACCCACCGGAGGCGAAGAAGCGCAGCGCGCACAGCACCTGCCGCTCCACTGACAGCACACTCACCCGCGCACTTCCCAGTTCAACGGCGAGTTCGTCGCACACCCACTGCGCAGTCTCCTCGAAATAACTCTCCCGCGCGTCAAAGTCGTCTTCATGCACCCTCCGACACCGTTGCTCGCGCGGTCACCCGCGTATACGACGATGTAAACAGCCGCCATTTTCTGTCTCAAACGTGTTGATACTACTTTTTCCAGTCTCAAAAAATCGTCTCAATCTGCCCGCATAATTAGATGGCCAACGTCACCACTTCTGCGCCATTTACGACGTCAGTCTGTGACGAAAAAAATCAAAATGGCCGCCGACCAATAGCAGAGAGGCAAATGATATACTTTTTGAGACAATTTCGATTGAGACTGATCCGTAATCGCGCCCCAGAAGTAATTTCCGCGCAGCCTGCACTGCTGTGGAGAAGGCCGTTGCTGGTGTACTTGACCGCCCGATCAGTATGCTTTCAGTGATGCAATATCAGAAGTAATTTCCGCGCAAGCTGCTCTGCAGTGGAGTAGGCCATTGCTGGTGTATTTGACCGCATGATCAGTACGTTCAGTGATGCAATATCAGAAGTAATTTCCGCGCAGGCTGCTCTGCTGTGGAGAAGGCCATTGCAGGTGTACTTGACCGCATGATCAGTACGTTCATTGATGCAATTTCAGAAGTAATTTCCGCGCAGGCTGCTCTGCGGTGGAGAACGCCATTGCTGGTTTACTTGACCGCATGATCAGTACGTTCAGTGATGCATTATCACAATTTCCGCTCAGGCTGCGCTGCAGTGGAATATGCCATTGCTGGTGTACTGGACCGCATGATCAGTATACGTTCAGTGATGCAATATCAGAAGTAATTTCCGCGTAGGCTGCTCTGCTGTGAAGAAGGCCTTTGCTGATGTACTTGACCGCATGATCAGTACGTTCAGTGATGCAATTTCAGAAGTAATTTCCGCGCAGGCTGCTCTGCGGTGGAGAACGCCGTTGCTGGTTTACTTGACCGCATGATCAGTACGTTCAGTTATGCATTATCACAAGTAATATCCGCGCAGGCTGCTCAGCAGTGGAGAAGGCCATTGCTGGTGTACTTGACCGCATGATCAGTACGTTCAGTGATGCAATATCAGCAGTAATTTCCGCGCAGGCTGCTCTGCTGTGGAGAAGGCCATTGCTGGTGTACTTGACCGCATGATCAGTACGTTCAGTGATGCATTATCACAATTTCCGCTCAGGCTTCTCTCCAGTGGAGAAGGCTGTTGCTGGTGTACTTGGCCGCATGATCAGTACGTTCAGTGATGCAATATCAGAAGTAATTTCCGCGCAGGCTGCTCTGCTATGGAGAAGGCCATTGCTGGTGTACTTGACCACATGAACAGTACGTTCAGTGATGCAATATCAGAAGTATTTCCGCGCAGGCTGCTCTGCAGTGGAATATGCCATTGCTGGTGCACTGGACCGCATGATCGGTACGTTCAGTGATGCAATATCAGAAATTCCCCGCAGGCTGCTGTCCTGTGAAGAAGGCCATTGCTGGTGTACTTGACCGCATGATCAGTATACGTTCAATGATGCAATATCAGAAGTAATTTCCGCGCAGGCTGCTCTGCTGTGAAGAAGGGCTTTGCTGATGTATTGAGCGCATGATCAATACGTTCAGTGATGCAATATCAAAAGTAATTTCCGCGCAGGCTGCTCTGCGGTGGAGAAAGCCATAGCTGGTTTACTTGACCGCATGATCAGTACGTTCAGTTATGCATTATCACAAGTAATATCAGCGCAGGCTGCTCTGCAGTGGAGAAGGCCATTGCTGGTGTACATGACCACATGATCAGTACGTTCAGTGATGCATTATCACAATTTCCGCGCAGGCTGCTCTGCAATGGAAAAGGCTGTTGCTGGTGTATTTGACTGCATGATCGGTACGTTCAGTTATGCATTATCACAAGTAATATCACCGCAGGCTGCTCTGCAGTGGAGAAGGCCATTCCTGGTGTACTTGACCGCATAATCAGTACGTTCAGTGATGCAATATCAGAAATTCCCCGCAGGCTGCTGTCCTGTGGAGAAGGCCATTGCTGGTGTACTTGACCGCATGATCAGTATACGTTCAGTGATGCAATATCAGAAGTAATTTCCGCGCAGGCTGCTCTGCTGTGAAGAAGGCCTTTGCTGATGTATTGACCGCATGATCAATACGTTCAGTGATGCAATATCAGAAGTAATTTCCGCGCAGGCTGCTCTGCGGAGGAGAACGCCATTGCTGGTTTACTTGACCGCATGATCAGTACGTTCAGTTATGCATTATCACAAATAATATCCGCGCAGGCTGCTCTGCAGTGGAGAACGCCATTGCTGGTGTACTTGACCGCATGATGAGTACGTTCAGTGATGCAATATCAGAAGTAATTTCCGCGCAGGCTGCTCTGCTGCGGAGAAGGCCATTGCTGGTGTACTTGACCACATAAACAGTACGTTCAGTGATGCAATATCAGAAGTATCTCCGCGCAGGCTGCTCTGCAGTGGAATATGCCATTGCTGGTGCACTGGACCGCATGATCGGTACGTTCAGTGATGCAATATCAGAAATTCCCCGCAGGCTGCTTTCCTGTGGAGAAGGCCATTGCTTGTGTACTTGACCGCATGATCAGTATACGTTCAGTGATGCAATATGAGAAGTAATTTCCGCGCAGGCTGCTCTGCTGTGAAGAAGGCCTTTGCTGATGTATTGACCGCATGATCAATACGTTCAGTGATGCAATATCAGAAGTAATTTCCGCGCAGGCTGCTCTGCGGAGGAGAACGCCATTGCTGGTTTACTTTACCGCATGATGAGTACGTTCAGTTATGCATTATCACAAGTATTATCTGCGCAGGCTGCTCTTCAGTGGAGAAGGCCATTGCTGGTGTACATGACCACATGACCAGTACGTTCAGTGATGCATTATCACAATTTCCGCCCAGGCTGCTTTGCAGTGGAAAAGGCTGTTGCTGGTGTATTTGACTGCATGATCGGTACGTTCAGTTATGCATTATCAGAAGTAATATCACCGCAGGCTGCTCTGCACTGGAGAAGGCCATTGCTGGTGTACTTGACCGCATAATCAGTACGTTCAGTTATGCAATATCATAAATATTTTCCCGCAGGCTGCTGTGCTGTGGAGAAGGCCATTGCTGGTGAACTTGACCGCATGATCAGTATACGTTCAGTGATGCAATTTCAGAATTAAATTCCGCGCAGGCTGCTCTGCTGTGGAATATGCCATTGCTGGTGTACTGGACCGCATGATCGGTACATTCAGTGATGCAATATCAGAAATTCCCCGCAGGCTGCTGTCCTGTGGAGAAGGCCATTGCTGGTGTACTTGACCGCATGATCAGTATACGTTCAGTGATGCAATATCAGAAGTAATTTCCGCGCAGGCTGGTCTGCTGTGAAGACGACCTTTGCTGGTTTACTTGACCGCATGATCAGAATACGTTCAGTGATGCAATATCAGAAGTAATTTCCGCTCCGGCTACTCTGCTGTGAAGAAGGCCATTGCTGGTGTACTTGACCGCATGATCAGTACGTTCAGTTATGCATTATCACAAGTAATATCCGCGCAGGCTGCACTGCTGTGGCGAAGGCCGTTGCTGGTGTACTTGACCGCACGAGCAGTATGCGTTCAGTGATGCAATATCAGAAGTGATTTCCGCGCAGGCTGCTCTGGAGTGGAGAAGGCCATTGCTGGTGTACTTTACCGCATGATCAGTACGTTCAGTGATGCAATATCAGAAGTAATTTCCGCGCAGGCTGCTCTGCGGTGGAGAACGCCATTGCTGGTTTACTTGACCGCATGATCAGTACGTTCAGTGATGCATTATCACAATTTCCGCTCAGGCTGCTCTCCAGTGGAGAAGGCTGTTGCTGGTGTACTTGGCCGCATGATCAGTACGTTCAGTAATGCAATATCAGAAGTAATTTCCGCGCAGGCTGCTCTGCTATGGAGAACGCCATTGCTGGTGTACTTGACCGCATAATCAGTACGTTCAGTTATGCAATACCAGAAGTAATTTCCGCGCAGGCTGCTTGCAGTGTAGAAGGCCATTGCTGGTGTACTTGACCGCATGATGAGTACGTTCAGTGATGCATTATCTAAGTAATTTCCGCGCAGGCTGCTCTGCTGTGGAGAAGGCCATTGCTGGTATACTTGACCGCATGATCAGTACGTTCAGTGATGCAATATCTCGGGGTAATTTCTGCGCAGGCTGTTCTGCAGTGGAGAAGGCCATTGCTGGTGTACTTGACCGCATGATCAGTACGTTCAGTGATGCAATATGAGAAGTAATTTCCGCGCAGGCTGCTCTGCTGTGGAGAAGACCATTGCTGGTGTACTTGACCGCATGATCAGTACGTTCATGGATGCAATATCAGAAGTAATTTCCGCGCAGCCTGCACTGCTGTGGTGAAGGCCGTTGCTGGTGTACTTGACCGCACGATCAGTATGCGTTCAGTGATGCAATATCAGAAGTACTTTCCGCGCAGGCTGCTCTGCAGTGCAGTAGGCCATTGCTGGTGTACTTGACCGCATGATCAGTACGTTCAGTGATGCAATATCAGAAGTAATTTCCGCGCAGGCTGCTCTGCTGTGGAGAAGGCCATTCCTGGTGTACTTGACCGCATGATCAGTACGCTCAGGGAAGCAATATCAGAAGTAATTTCCACGCAGGCTGCACTTCTGTTGGGAAGGTCGTTGCTGTTGTACTTGACCGCACGATCAGTGTGCGTTCAGTGATGCAATATCAGAAGTAATTTCTGCGCAGGCTGCTCTGCAGTGAAGGCCATTGCAGGTGTACTTGACCGCATGATCAGTACGTTCAGTGATGCAATTTCAGAAGTAATTTCCGCGCAGGCTGCTCTGCGGTGGAGAACGCCATTGCTGGTTTACTTGACCGCATGATCGGTACGTTCAGTGATGCATTATCACAATTTCCACTCAGGCTGCTCTGCAGTGGGATATGCCATTGCTGGTGTACTGGACCGCATGATCAGTATACATTCAATGATGCAATATCAGAAGTAATTTCCGCGTAGGCTGCTCTGCTGTGAAGAAGGCCTTTGCTGATGTACTTGACCGCATGATCAGTACGTTCAGTGATGCAATTTCAGAAGTAATTTCCGCGCAGGCTGCTCTGCTGTGAAGAAGGCCTTTGCTGATGTATTGACCGCATGATCAATACGTTCAGTGATGCAATATCAGAAGTAATTTCCGCGCAGGCTGCTCTGCGGAGGAGAACGCCATTGCTGGTTTACTTTACCGCATGATCAGTACGTTCAGTTATGCATTATCACAAGTATTATCTGCGCAGGCTGCTCTTCAGTGGAGAAGGCCATTGCTGGTGTACATGACCACATGATCAGTACGTTCAGTGATGCATTATCACAATTTCCGCGCAGGCTGCTTTGCAGTGGAAAAGGCTGTTGCTGGTGTATTTGACTGCATGATCGGTACGTTCAGTTATGCATTATCAGAAGTAATATCACCGCAGGCTGCTCTGCACTGGAGAAGGCCATTGCTGGTGTACTTGACCGCATAATCAGTACGTTCAGTTATGCAATATCATAAATATTTTCCCGCAGGCTGCTGTGCTGTGGAGAAGGCCATTGCTGGTGAACTTGACCGCATGATCAGTATACGTTCAGTGATGCAATTTCAGAATAAATTCCGCGCAGGCTGCTCTGCTGTGGAATATGCCATTGCTGGTGTACTGGACCGCATGATCGGTACATTCAGTGATGCAATATCAGAAATTCCCCGCAGGCTGCTGTCCTGTGGAGAAGGCCATTGCTGGTGTACTTGACCGCATGATCAGTATACGTTCAGTGATGCAATATCAGAAGTAATTTCCGCGCAGGCTGGTCTGCTGTGAAGACGACCTTTGCTGGTTTACTTGACCGCATGATCAGAATACGTTCAGTGATGCAATATCAGAAGTAATTTCCGCTCCGGCTACTCTGCTGTGAAGAAGGCCATTGCTGGTGTACTTGACCGCATGATCAGTACGTTCAGTTATGCATTATCACAAGTAATATCCGCGCAGGCTGCACTGCTGTGGCGAAGGCCGTTGCTGGTGTACTTGACCGCACGATCAGTATGCGTTCAGTGATGCAATATCAGAAGTGATTTCCGCGCAGGCTGCTCTGGAGTGGAGAAGGCCATTGCTGGTGTACTTTACCGCATGATCAGTACGTTCAGTGATGCAATATCAGAAGTAATTTCCGCGCAGGCTGCTCTGCGGTGGAGAACGCCATTGCTGGTTTACTTGACCGCATGATCAGTACGTTCAGTGATGCATTATCACAATTTCCGCTCAGGCTGCTCTCCACTGGAGAAGGCTGTTGCTGGTGTACTTGGCCGCATGATCAGTACGTTCAGTGATGCAATATCAGAAGTAATTTCCGCGCAGGCTGCTCTGCGGAGGAGAACGCCATTGCTGGTTTACTTTACCGCATGATGAGTACGTTCAGTTATGCATTATCACAAGTATTATCTGCGCAGGCTGCTCTTCAGTGGAGAAGGCCATTGCTGGTGTACATGACCACATGACCAGTACGTTCAGTGATGCATTATCACAATTTCCGCCCAGGCTGCTTTGCAGTGGAAAAGGCTGTTGCTGGTGTATTTGACTGCATGATCGGTACGTTCAGTTATGCATTATCAGAAGTAATATCACCGCAGGCTGCTCTGCACTGGAGAAGGCCATTGCTGGTGTACTTGACCGCATAATCAGTACGTTCAGTTATGCAATATCATAAATATTTTCCCGCAGGCTGCTGTGCTGTGGAGAAGGCCATTGCTGGTGAACTTGACCGCATGATCAGTATACGTTCAGTGATGCAATTTCAGAATTAAATTCCGCGCAGGCTGCTCTGCTGTGGAATATGCCATTGCTGGTGTACTGGACCGCATGATCGGTACATTCAGTGATGCAATATCAGAAATTCCCCGCAGGCTGCTGTCCTGTGGAGAAGGCCATTGCTGGTGTACTTGACCGCATGATCAGTATACGTTCAGTGATGCAATATCAGAAGTAATTTCCGCGCAGGCTGGTCTGCTGTGAAGACGACCTTTGCTGGTTTACTTGACCGCATGATCAGAATACGTTCAGTGATGCAATATCAGAAGTAATTTCCGCTCCGGCTACTCTGCTGTGAAGAAGGCCATTGCTGGTGTACTTGACCGCATGATCAGTACGTTCAGTTATGCATTATCACAAGTAATATCCGCGCAGGCTGCACTGCTGTGGCGAAGGCCGTTGCTGGTGTACTTGACCGCACGAGCAGTATGCGTTCAGTGATGCAATATCAGAAGTGATTTCCGCGCAGGCTGCTCTGGAGTGGAGAAGGCCATTGCTGGTGTACTTTACCGCATGATCAGTACGTTCAGTGATGCAATATCAGAAGTAATTTCCGCGCAGGCTGCTCTGCGGTGGAGAACGCCATTGCTGGTTTACTTGACCGCATGATCAGTACGTTCAGTGATGCATTATCACAATTTCCGCTCAGGCTGCTCTCCAGTGGAGAAGGCTGTTGCTGGTGTACTTGGCCGCATGATCAGTACGTTCAGTAATGCAATATCAGAAGTAATTTCCGCGCAGGCTGCTCTGCTATGGAGAACGCCATTGCTGGTGTACTTGACCGCATAATCAGTACGTTCAGTTATGCAATACCAGAAGTAATTTCCGCGCAGGCTGCTTGCAGTGTAGAAGGCCATTGCTGGTGTACTTGACCGCATGATGAGTACGTTCAGTGATGCATTATCTAAGTAATTTCCGCGCAGGCTGCTCTGCTGTGGAGAAGGCCATTGCTGGTATACTTGACCGCATGATCAGTACGTTCAGTGATGCAATATCTCGGGGTAATTTCTGCGCAGGCTGTTCTGCAGTGGAGAAGGCCATTGCTGGTGTACTTGACCGCATGATCAGTACGTTCAGTGATGCAATATGAGAAGTAATTTCCGCGCAGGCTGCTCTGCTGTGGAGAAGACCATTGCTGGTGTACTTGACCGCATGATCAGTACGTTCATGGATGCAATATCAGAAGTAATTTCCGCGCAGCCTGCACTGCTGTGGTGAAGGCCGTTGCTGGTGTACTTGACCGCACGATCAGTATGCGTTCAGTGATGCAATATCAGAAGTACTTTCCGCGCAGGCTGCTCTGCAGTGCAGTAGGCCATTGCTGGTGTACTTGACCGCATGATCAGTACGTTCAGTGATGCAATATCAGAAGTAATTTCCGCGCAGGCTGCTCTGCTGTGGAGAAGGCCATTCCTGGTGTACTTGACCGCATGATCAGTACGCTCAGGGAAGCAATATCAGAAGTAATTTCCACGCAGGCTGCACTTCTGTTGGGAAGGTCGTTGCTGTTGTACTTGACCGCACGATCAGTGTGCGTTCAGTGATGCAATATCAGAAGTAATTTCTGCGCAGGCTGCTCTGCAGTGAAGGCCATTGCAGGTGTACTTGACCGCATGATCAGTACGTTCAGTGATGCAATTTCAGAAGTAATTTCCGCGCAGGCTGCTCTGCGGTGGAGAACGCCATTGCTGGTTTACTTGACCGCATGATCGGTACGTTCAGTGATGCATTATCACAATTTCCACTCAGGCTGCTCTGCAGTGGGATATGCCATTGCTGGTGTACTGGACCGCATGATCAGTATACATTCAATGATGCAATATCAGAAGTAATTTCCGCGTAGGCTGCTCTGCTGTGAAGAAGGCCTTTGCTGATGTACTTGACCGCATGATCAGTACGTTCAGTGATGCAATTTCAGAAGTAATTTCCGCGCAGGCTGCTCTGCTGTGAAGAAGGCCTTTGCTGATGTATTGACCGCATGATCAATACGTTCAGTGATGCAATATCAGAAGTAATTTCCGCGCAGGCTGCTCTGCGGAGGAGAACGCCATTGCTGGTTTACTTTACCGCATGATCAGTACGTTCAGTTATGCATTATCACAAGTATTATCTGCGCAGGCTGCTCTTCAGTGGAGAAGGCCATTGCTGGTGTACATGACCACATGATCAGTACGTTCAGTGATGCATTATCACAATTTCCGCGCAGGCTGCTTTGCAGTGGAAAAGGCTGTTGCTGGTGTATTTGACTGCATGATCGGTACGTTCAGTTATGCATTATCAGAAGTAATATCACCGCAGGCTGCTCTGCACTGGAGAAGGCCATTGCTGGTGTACTTGACCGCATAATCAGTACGTTCAGTTATGCAATATCATAAATATTTTCCCGCAGGCTGCTGTGCTGTGGAGAAGGCCATTGCTGGTGAACTTGACCGCATGATCAGTATACGTTCAGTGATGCAATTTCAGAATTAAATTCCGCGCAGGCTGCTCTGCTGTGGAATATGCCATTGCTGGTGTACTGGACCGCATGATCGGTACATTCAGTGATGCAATATCAGAAATTCCCCGCAGGCTGCTGTCCTGTGGAGAAGGCCATTGCTGGTGTACTTGACCGCATGATCAGTATACGTTCAGTGATGCAATATCAGAAGTAATTTCCGCGCAGGCTGGTCTGCTGTGAAGACGACCTTTGCTGGTTTACTTGACCGCATGATCAGAATACGTTCAGTGATGCAATATCAGAAGTAATTTCCGCTCCGGCTACTCTGCTGTGAAGAAGGCCATTGCTGGTGTACTTGACCGCATGATCAGTACGTTCAGTTATGCATTATCACAAGTAATATCCGCGCAGGCTGCACTGCTGTGGCGAAGGCCGTTGCTGGTGTACTTGACCGCACGATCAGTATGCGTTCAGTGATGCAATATCAGAAGTGATTTCCGCGCAGGCTGCTCTGGAGTGGAGAAGGCCATTGCTGGTGTACTTTACCGCATGATCAGTACGTTCAGTGATGCAATATCAGAAGTAATTTCCGCGCAGGCTGCTCTGCGGTGGAGAACGCCATTGCTGGTTTACTTGACCGCATGATCAGTACGTTCAGTGATGCATTATCACAATTTCCGCTCAGGCTGCTCTCCACTGGAGAAGGCTGTTGCTGGTGTACTTGGCCGCATGATCAGTACGTTCAGTGATGCAATATCAGAAGTAATTTCCGCGCAGGCTGCTCTGCTATGGAGAACGCCATTGCTGGTGTACTTGACCGCATAATCAGTATGTTCAGTTATGCAATATCATAAATATTTTTCCGCAGGCTGCTGTGCAGTGGAGAAGGCCATTGACCGCATGATCAGTATACGTTCAGTGATGCAATTTCAGAATTAAATTCCGCGCAGGCTGCTCTGCTGTGAAGAAGGCCATTGCTGGTGTACTTGACCGCATGAACAGTACGTTCAGTGATGCAATATCAGAAGTATTTCCGCGCAGGCTGCTCTGCAGTGGAATATGCCATTGCTGGTGTACTGGACCGCATGATCGGTACATTCAGTGATGCAATATCAGAAATTCCCCGCAGGCTGCTGTCCTGTGGAGAAGGCCATTGCTGGTGTACTTGACCGCATGATCAGTATACGTTCAGCGATGCAATATCAGAAGTAATTTCCGCGCAGACTGCTCTGCTGTGAAGACGGCCTTTGCTGGTGCACTTGACCGCATGATCAGTACGTTCAGTGATGCAATATCAGAAGTAATTTCCGCGCAGGCTGCTTGCAGTGTAGAAGGCCATTGCTGGTGAACTTTACCGCATGATGAGTACGTTCGGTGATGCATTATCTAAGTAATTTCCGCGCAGGCTGCTCTGCTGTGGAGAAGGCCATTGCTGGTATACTTGACCGCATGATCAGTACGTTCAGTGATGCAATATCAGGGGTAATTTCCGCGCAGGCTGCTCTGCAGTGGAGAAGGCCATTGCTGGTGTACTTGACCGCATGATCAGTACGTTCAGTGATGCAATATGAGAAGCAATTTCCGCGCAGGCTGCTCTGCTGTGGAGAAGACCATTGCTGGTGTACTTGACCGCATGATCAGTACGTTCATGGATGCAATATCAGAAGTAATTTCCGCGCAGCCTGCACTGCTGTGGTGAAGGCCGTTGCTGGTGTACTTGACCGCCCGATCAGTATGCGTTCAGTGATGCAATATCAGAAGTAATTTCCGCGCAGGCTGCACTGCTGTGCAGTAGGCCATTGCTGGTGTACTTGACCGCATGATCAGTACGTTCAGTGATGCAATATCAGAAGTAATTTCCGCGCAGGCTGCTCTGCTGTGGAGAAGGCCATTCCTGGTGTACTTGACCGCATGATCAGTACACTCAGTGAAGCAATATCAGAAGTAATTTCCACGCAGGCTGCACTTCTGTTGGGAAGGTCGTTTGCTGTTGTACTTGACCGCACGATCAGTGTGCGTTCAGTGATGCAATATCAGAAGTAATTTCCGCGCAGGCTGCTCTGCAGTGGAGAAGGCCATTGCAGGTGTACTTGACCCCATGATCAGTACGTTCAGTGATGCAATTTCAGAAGTAATTTCCGCGCATGCTGCTCTGCGGTGGAGAACGCCATTGCTGGTTTACTTGACCGAATGATCAGTACGTTCAGTTATGCATTATCACAAGTAATATCCGCGCAGGCTGCTCTGCAGTGGACAAGGCCATTGCTGGTGCACTTGACCGCATGATCAGTACGTTCAGTGATGCAATATCAGAAGTAATTTCCGCGCAGGCTGCTCTGCTGTGGAGAAGGCCATTGCTGGTGTACTTGACCGCATGATCAGTACGTTCAGTGATGCATTATCACAATTTCCGCTCAGGCTGCTCTCCAGTGGAGAAGGCTGTTGCTGGTGTACTTGGCCGCATGATCAGTACGTTCAGTGATGCAATATCAGAAGTAATTTCCGCGCAGGCTGCTCTGCTGTGAAGAAGGTCTTTGCTGATGTATTGACCGCATGATCAATACGTTCAGTGATGCAATATCAGAAGTAATTTCCGCGCAGGCTGCTCTGCGGTGTAGAACGCCATTGCTGGCTTACTTGACCGCATGATCAGTACGTTCAGTTATGCATTATCACAAGTAATATCTGCGCAGGCTGCTCTGCAGTGGAGAAGGCCATTGCTGGTGTACATGACCACATGATCAGTACGTTCAGTGATGCATTATCACAATTTCCGCGCAGGCTGCTCTGCAAAGGAAAAGGCTGTTGCTGGTGTATTTGACTGCATGATCGGTACGTTCAGTTATGCATTATCACAAGTAATATCACCGCAGGCTGCTCTGCAGTGGAGAAAGCCATTGCTGGTGTACTTGACCGCATAATCAGTACGTTCAGTTATGCATTATCACAAGTAATATCCGCGCAGGCTGCTCTGCAGTGGAGAAGGCCATTGCCGGTGTACTTGACCGCATGATCAGTACGTTCAGTGATGCAATATCAGAAGTAATTTCCGCGCAGGCTGCTCTGCTGTGAAGAAGGCCTTTGCTGATGTATTGACCGCATGATCAATACGTTCAGTGATGCAATATCAAAAGTAATTTCCGCGCAGGTTGCTCTGCGGTGGAGAACGCCATTGCTGGTTTACTTGACCACATGATCAGTACGTTCAGTTATGCATTATCACAAGTAATATCTGCGCAGGCTGCTCTGCAGTGGAGAAGGCCATTGCTGGTGTACATGACCACATGATCAGTACGTTCAGTGATGCATTATCACAATTTCCGCGCAGGCTGCTCTGCAATGGAAAAGGCTGTTGCTGGTGTATTTGACTGCATGATCGGTACGTTCAGTTATGCATTATCACAAGTAATATCACCGCAGGCTGCTGTGCAGTGGAGAAGGCCATTGCTGGTGAACTTGACCGCATGATCAGTATACGTTCAGTGATGCAATTTCAGAATTAAATTCCGCGCAGGCTGCTCTGCTGTGAAGAAGGCCATTGCTGGTGTACTTGACCGCATTAACAGTACGTTCAGTGATGCAATATCAGAAGTATTTCCGCGCAGGCTCCTCTGCAGTGGAATATGCCATTGCTGGTGTACTGGACCGCATGATCGGTACATTCAGTGATGCAATATCAGAAATTCCCCGTAGGCTGCTGTCCTGTGGAGAAGGCCATTGCTGGTGTACTTGACCGCATGATCAGTATACGTTCAGTGATGCAATATCAGAAGTAATTTCCGCGCAGACTGCTCTGCTGTGAAGACGGCCTTTGCTGGTGCACTTGACCGCATGATGAGTACGTTCAGTGATGCAATATCAGAAGTAATTTCCGCGCAGGCTGCTTGCAGTGTAGAAGGCCATTGCTGGTGTACTTTACCGCATGATGAGTACGTTCAGTGATGCATTATCTAAGTAATTTCCGCGCAGGCTGCTCTGCTGTGGAGAAGGCCGTTGCTGGTATACTTGACCGCATGATCAGTACGTTCAGTGATGCAATATCAGGCTTAATTTCCGCGCAGGCTGCTCTGCAGTGGAGAAGGCCATTGCTGGTGTACTTGACCGCATGATCAGTACGTTCAGTGATGCAATATCACAAGTAATTTCCGCGCAGGCTGCTCTGCAGTGGAGAAGGCCATTGCTGGTGTACTTGACCGCATAATCAGTACGTTCAGTTATGCAATATCATAAATATTTTCCCGCAGGCTGCTGTGCAGTGGAGAAGGCCATTGCTGGTGAACTTGACCGCATGATCAGTATACGTTCAGTGATGCAATATCAGAATTAATTTCCGCGCAGGCTGCTCTGCTGTGGAGAAGGCCATTGCTGGTGTACATAACCGCATGATCAGTACGTTCAGTGATGCAATATCAGAAGTAATTTCCGCGCAGGCTGCTCTGCTGTGGAGAAGGCTGTTGCTGGTATACTTGACTGCATAATCGGTACGTTCACTGATGCATTATCACAAGTAATTTCCGCGCGGGCTGCTCTGCAGTGAAGGCTGTTGCTCGTATACTTGACCTCATGATCGGTACGTTCGCTGATGTTATATCTGAAGTTATTTTTGGTGCGGGCTGCTCTGCCGTGGAGAATGTCATTGCTGGTGTACTTGACCGTATGATCGGTACGTTCAGTGATGCAATATCGCAAGTAAATTCAGCGCAGGCTGCTCTGCAGTGGAGAATGCCATTGCTGGAGTACTTGACCGTATGATCGGTACGTTCAGTGATGCAATATCACAAGTAATTTCCGCGAAGGGTGCTCTGCAGTGGAGAATGCTATTGGTGGTGTACTTGACCGAATGATCGGTACGTTCAGTGATGCAATATCACAAGTAAATTCCGCGCAGCCTGCTCTGCAGTGGAGAATGCCATTGCTGGTGTACTTGACCGCATGATCGGTAGGTTCAGTGATGCAATATCACAAGTAATTTCCGCGCAGGCTGCTCTGCAGTGGAGAATGCCTATGCTGGTGTACTTTAACGTATGATCGGTACGTTCAGTGATGCAATATCACAAGTAATTTCCGCGCAGGCTGCTCTGCAATGGAGAATGCCATTGCTGGCGTACTTGACCGTATGATCGGTACGTTCAGTGATGCAATATCACATGTAATTTCCGCGCAGCCTGCTCTGATGTGGAGAATTCCATTGCTGTTGTAGTTGAGTGCATGATCGGTACGTTCGGTGATCTTATATCAGAAGTAATTTCCGCGCAGGCTGCTTTGCCTTGGAGAAGGCCATTGCAGGTGTACTTCACCGGATGATCAGTACTTTCAGTGATGCAATATCACAAGTAATTTCCGCGCAGGCTGCTCTGCCGTGGAGAAGGCTGTTTCTGGTATACTTGACTGCTTGATCGATACGTTCAGTGATGCATTTCCACAAGTCATTTCCGCGCAGGCTGCTCTGCTGTGGAGAAGGCCATTGCTGGTGTACTTGACCGCATGATCAGTATACGTTCAGTGATGCAATATCAAAAGTAATTTCCGCGCAGGCTGCTCTTCGGTAGAGAACGCCATTGCTGGTTTACTTGACCGCATGATCAGTACGTTCAGTTATGCATTATCACAAGTAATATCCGCGCAGGCTGCTCTGCAGTGGAGAAGGCCATTGCTGGTGCACTTGACCGCATGATCAGTACGTTCAGTGATGCATTATCACAATTTCCGCTCAGGCTGCTCTCCAGTGGAGAAGGCTGTTGCTGGTGTACTTGGCCGCATGATCAGTACGTTCAGTGATGCAATATCAGAAGTAATTTCCGCACAGGCTGCTCTGCTATGGAGAAGGCCTTTGCTGGTGTACTTGACCGCATAATCAGTACGTTCAGTTATGCAATATCATAAATATTTTTCCGCAGGCTGCTGTGCAGTGGAGAAGGCCATTGCTGGTGAACTTGACCGCATGATCAGTATACGTTCAGTGATGCAATTTCAGAATTAAATTCCGCGCAGGCTGCTCTGCTGTGAAGAAGGCCATTGCTGGTGTACTTGACCGCATGAACAGTACGTTCAGTGATGCAATATCAGAAGTATTTCCGCGCAGGCTGCTCTGCAGTGGAATATGCCATTGCTGTTGTACTGGACCGCATGATCGGTACATTCAGTGATGCAATATCAGAAATTGCTCGCAGGCTGCTGTCCTGTGGAGAAGGCCATTGCTGGTGTACTTGACCGCATGATCAGTATACGTTCAGTGATGCAATATCAGAAGTAATTTCCGCGCAGGCTGGTCTGCTGTGAAGACGACCTTTGCTGATGTACTTGACCGCATGATCAATACGTTCAGTGATGCAATATCAGAAGTAATTTCCGCGCAGGCTGCTCTGCCGTGGAGAACGCCATTGCTGGTTCACTTGACCACATGATCAGAATACGTTCAGTGATGCAATATCAGAAGTAATTTCCGCTCCGGCTACTCTGCTGTGAAGAAGGCCATTGCTGGTGTACTTGACCGCATGATCAGTACGTTCAGTTATGCATTATCACAAGTAATATCCGCGCAGGCTGCACTGCGGCGGGGAAGGCCGTTGCTGGTGTACTTGACCGCACGATCAGTATGCGTTCAGTGATGCAATATCAGAAGTGATTTCCGCGCAGGCTGCTCTGGAGTGGAGAAGGCCATTGCTGGTGTACTTTACCGCATGATCAGTACGTTCAGTGATGCAATATCAGAAGTAATTTCCGCGCAGGCTGCTCTGCGGTGGAGAACGCCATTGCTGGTGTACTTGACCGCATGATCAGTACGTTCAGTTATGCATTATCACAAGTAATATCCGCGCAGGCTGCACTGCTGTGGGGAAGGCCGTTGCTGGTGTACTTGACCGCATGATCAGTATACGTTCAGTGATGCAATTTCATAATTAAATTCCGCGCAGGCTGCTCTGCTGTGAAGAAGGCCATTGCTGGTCTACTTGACCGCATGAACAGTACGTTCAGTGATGCAATATCAGAAGTATTTCCGCGCAGGCTGCTCTGCAGTGGAATATGCCATTGCTGGTGTACTGGACCGCATGATCGGTACATTCAGCGATGCAATATCAGAAATTCCCCGCAGGCTGCTGTCCTGTGGAGAAGGCCATTGCTGGTGTACTTGACCGCATGATCAGTATACGTTCAGTTATGCATTATCACAAGTAATATCCGCGCAGGCTGCTCTGCAGTGGAGAAGGCCATTGCTGGTGTACTTACCGCATGATCAGTACGTTCAGTGATGCAATATCAGAAGTAATTTCCGCGCAGGCTGCTCTGCTGTGGAGAAGGCCATTGCTGGTGTACTTGACCACATGATCAGTACGTTCAGTGATGCATTATCACAATTTCCGCTCAGGCTGCTCTCCAGTGGAGAAGGCTGTTGCTGGTGTACTTGGCCGCATGATCAGTACGTTCAGTGATGCAATATCAGAAGTAATTTCCGCGCAGGCTGCTCTGCTATGGAGAAGGCCATTGCTGGTGTACTTGACCACATGAACAGTACGTTCAGTGATGCAATATCAGAAGTATTTCCGCGCAGGCTGCTCTGCAGTGGAATATGCCATTGCTGGTGCACTGGACCGCATGATCGGTACGTTCAGTGATGCAATATCAGAAATTCCCCGCAGGCTGCTGTCCTGTGAAGAAGGCCATTGCTGTTGTACTTGACCGCATGATCAGTATACGTTCAGTGATGCAATATCAGAAGTAATTTCCGCGCAGGCTGCTCTGCTGTGAAGAAGGCCTTTGCTGATGTATTGACCGCATGATCAATACGTTCAGTGATGCAATATCAGAAGTAATTTCCGTGCAGGCTGCTCTGCGGTGGAGAACGCCATTGCTGGCTTACTTGACCGCATGATCAGTACGTTCAGTTATGCATTATCACAAGTAATATCTGCGCAGGCTGCTCTGCAGTGGAGAAGGCCATTGCTGGTGTACATGACCACATGATCAGTACGTTCAGTGATGCATTATCACAATTTCCGCGCAGGCTGCTCTGCAAAGGAAAAGGCTGTTGCTGGTGTATTTGACTCCATGATCGGTACGTTCAGTTATGCATTATCACAAGTAATATCACCGCAGGCTGCTCTGCAGTGGAGAAGGCCATTGCTGGTGTACTTGACCGCATAATCAGTACGTTCAGTTATGCATTATCACAAGTAATATCCGAGCAGGCTGCTCTGCAGTGGAGAAGGCCATTGCTGGTGTACTTGACCGCATGATCAGTACGTTCAGTGATGCAATATCAGAAGTAATTTCCGCGCAGGCTGCTCTGCTGTGAAGAATGCCTTTGCTGATGTATTGACCGCATGATCAATACGTTCAGTGATGCAATATCAAAAGTAATTTCCGCGCAGGTTGCTCTGCGGTGGAGAACGCCATTGCTGGTTTACTTGACCGCATGATCAGTACGTTCAGTTATGCATTATCACAAGTAATATCTGCGCAGGCTGCTCTGGAGTGGAGAAGGCCATTGCTGGTGTACATGACCACATGATCAGTACGTTCAGTGATACATTATCACAATTTCCGCGCAGGCTGCTCTGCAATGGAAAAGGCTGTTGCTGGTGTATTTGACTGCATGATCGGTACGTTCAGTTATGCATTATCACAAGTAATATCCACGCAGGCTGTTCTGCAGTGGAGAAGGCCATTGCTGGTGCACTTGACCGCATGATCAGTACGTTCAGTGATGCAATATCAGAAGTAATTTCCGCGCAGGCTGCTTGCAGTGTAGAAGGCCATTGCTGGTGTACTTGACCGCATGATGAGTACGTTCAGTGATGCATTATCTAAGTAATTTCCGCGCAGGCTGCTCTGCTGTGGAGAAGACCATTGCTGGTGTACTTGACCGCATGATCAGTACGTTCATGGATGCAATATCAGGGGCGCGATTACGGATCAGTCTCAAAAAACTGTCTCAATATTGGGACAGTGACGTCAAAATGACGACACCGAGAAATGCCGACCGCCGAATCGGCCAATGCGGAGCAAGGAGATGGTGGGCTCCGCCCCGAAACCACTATTCGCACGACAAGGGACCGTAGACTAATGTTTTGCAGTAGAGACGCAGTGAATACAAACAAGTAATGTTTTATTTTGCTAAGAAACTGTATTTCAAACCCAACAACACCAAGCAAAAGAAGCAGTGTTTCCATTTTTGCAATTAAGTTTGCTGTTCAGTCACTTTTTTTGCCGCGAAGGTGTGCTGTCAGCGGTATAGCGTGAACATGTTAGTCTGAAAATGAACAAAAACGCAACGAAGAAAACAAGTAATGTTTTATTTTGGTAGTAAAATGTGTTGCAATCTCAACAACACGAGGAAAAATTAGAAGCATTCTCAGTTTTGCAATTAAATTTGCTGCAGGTTAACTTCTCTTGCCATGAGGGCGCGCTGGCAGTGGCATAACGTGAACATGGCGGCCTGCAAGAAAACAGCTGATTCCATGGCTAGTTACTGTTTTTTCGCGTGTCGTCTAAAATCAAGGTACTTTGCGGATGTCTTAAGTGCGCAGAAAAATCTGATTGAAGGCAGTGAATGCTACGGGCCTGCCGAGATCAACTTACAATCAGCGCTCGGCTCGAAAATCGACGAAGACAACTTTAGTCTGTGTTCTCGGTCGGCGCCTATCGATCACCGAGTGACGTGTGGTTCTGTTTATTTTCTTTAGAAAATACCAGAAAACCATGAATCATCACATAGAAGCAACTGCCGACAGACAGGTGCAGCTGCTGATAGCTTGCAATCTCGGTGCGGGAAATGAGAGCCGACACGGCCTGCCTCTGTGGCAGCACTCTTCTGCCTCGTAACCATGTGTTGCCGCCCACATCGGGCTAAGCACTTGATGTTCCGTTTGTATTTTTGTAGCTCCGTTCGGTTTATGTTCAGTTGTTGCCGTAGTTTCTTTTTTTTTTCCGGTGCAAGATGCAGAAATTGTGATGTTTATGCTCCACTTTGTTTAGAGAGAAAGGAAGCACTTGACTTGATAACTTTGCTATTGTCACCGAGGAGAGAACGAGCTTGTTCCATTAACGTTATTTACTGATCATGTAGTAGATCCAGGGTCAACCAGGAAAGAAGTAGTTTGCTTGTATAGAGGCTAATTGCAACTGGGCAGAAAGTTGAACAAGTTTGTTCATGTTTGCTGGTACACAGCGCTTGAATTGCATATGATCCAGGGCAGTGAGGTAGGTAGGACAGGGCAGTGATGTGTAATATTGTATTTTGCTCAGCAGGCGGAGTGATGTTGGTATAACTGGGTTTGGTGAGGGCAGTGTTTGAAGGGCTTTAAATACTTTGCATAGCTTCTAACATGCACTTCCTTTCAGGTCGGAAGACCACTTTTTTTTTTAAATTATGGCCCATCATATCTGAGACACCCTGTATACAGGCCACTCCAGTTTGAAAGGGAACAGCCAGTTGAAAATGACTAGGACATTAAATACCTAGGCGAAAAGTAGCTTGAAAGCAGTTGCACTTATCACACATATTATATGATAGCACAAGGAGCTTTTCCGGCCATTCGGCATTGTCACCGTCTCGTGTCATCATGGACAAGACTTGATAGCCCTGTGTTACGCAAACCAAGCTAGGTGTCAGTTATGGGGCAATAACCGAGTGCTCAAAATTTCCCACAATGGAGCTGCCTGTATCTTCTTAGAGCTGTAGAGCATTTCCAGTAACGGTGTTGCATGATTTGTGATTGTAAACTAACCTCTAATCACACACCATCTCCTTGATGATGTGTTTGTGATGTTTACATATCTTTGTCTATCAGTGAAGATGTTCTAGTCATTCAGCAGTCATTGTAGCCACTGCAACTTACAATCTTTATTATGCATTGTTGTACAGCGGTTTCCTTGCAGTAGGTACAGCTTTTAGCAGAGAGCGAAACCCCTAGCCACACACCATTACGCTAAAAGCTTAGCTTTGGTATTTACACTACTTATATGTGCCAAAATGTTTTGTAGTCCGGAAAATTCATCATGTACACTGTACTATTTATTGTACAGGTAGCCTCTGTATGAAAGAAAACATGCACTTTGAACTCAATTTTTCAGATTTTTTTCTTAACTGCACTCAGAAATGCCATACGGTAATTGTACATCAAGGTAAAGTATGCTTGTATGTACACTGCCTTTTCTGCAATAGAAACACTGTAGTCAAGAGTTTGACGAAACGTCGTCTGGTCAGGTAGAGGCATAATAAAAACATAGGGTCACTGACCAAGTCAAAATTTTAAAGAAACGTATTGACGTTTGTGAACAGGAAGCTTGTGAACAAGGAAGCCGTAGGGCTTCCGAAACGTCAATACGTTTCTTTAAAATTTTGACATGGTCAGTGACCCTATGTTTTTATAATAGAAACACTCGTGTCAAATGCTGTGCCTAAAAAAATAAACGCGCTTACTGAATGTATGATGCAATAAAAAACAGCTTTTTGATTCCAACAAGCATCACAAATATTTCATGCCTTATTCCAGCACTACACGTTTGGTTCATGCATGTTCGTCACACAGGTAATGACCACAGGCACTCCACCAAGCTGGAAGGAGACAGCAGAGAAGGGGCAGGTGGGCTGACATAAGCATTGACAAAAGAGAGTTCAAAATGATGCTTTTCAGAAATTAGGCGAGCTGCTTCAACACCTTCTCCGTCTTCAGGAAGAGACTGTGCAACACGCTGCTGAGGGACTGGAAGATATACTAGCAAACACACTGAAAATGAAGTGGCAGCCGGTGGGGGGCACTTGTTTGTCACTGCTGGCTTCTCGCTGCACACAGGTTGGCCAAGGGCACAACCACATCACACAATTGCTCACACACTTGCACATGTGTGTTGTGCAATGACACAAGGAAATGACAGTGGCAACAGGGGAAGAGTGCCTGATATGACTCTCTATGCCAGCATGGTGAGTCGTCTCTGGACGCTAGATTTTCCATCGCAACTGCCGCTGCACCATCCCTCGGTACGCCTTCCTCTGGAGACGGGTCGTCCTAGAGAGGCCAAAAGTACAGCACCGCATGCTCTTCTCAGGAGGCAGGTGAGGAGGCATCCCCTCTGTACGAGGCAGCCACCATTTAGAGGTGGCCCGTTGTTATCTGGGTCAGAGGCAGTGTCGCCTGCACCCTCTGCTGATATGGGCACATCCAAACAGAGGCTGTGAAGTGCAGCACGTGCGGTGATGATGCGCACTGTCCACTTCCACTGGCACTGGTGCATCCGGTGCCCTTGAAAGCAACGGAAGCAGCTCTTCGGCACACCAATACAGCGCTCAGCCACAAATTGTGTGAAAGCATGTGGCGTGTTGTACAGGCCTTCTGCTGAGTCAGGTCTGTAATGTCATGCAACTGGTGCAGGCAGCCATGGCTCCAGTGGGTAGACATAGTCTCCTGCATAACAAAATGATGCGGCTAAGCATGTCCTTTCTCAGTGATCTCAACAGCATTACAGGACACTCTGCTATACAGTAGAAGACTCACGCCAAGTAGCCCACATCCAGGCTTTGCTGAATATGACATTCAAGAGCATACATACATGCAGGATTTAGATGTATAAGTGAGCACTACTGTAAGGTCAGTCTTTTACAACCATATTCATATAAATGATGCGCTATGATTGCCTACAAAACACAAGCGCTGTCAGGTGCATTTTGCTTTGGTTTCTTCAACAGGAAAGGCTATGCATTTCGACAATGTAATATGTGTCCTGTGTTTCTGCTGCAATTATATTTAACAAAAGGAAAGGGTGGCAATACACTGCATCATACTGTAAAGTGTCTGCATTTGTGTAACTGTCCAGACTGATTCTTGTAGCTTTAGCAGATCCGGCCAAATGCATAGTGCTGGAGCTCAATAGATGTGACTGAGTTCGCCCGACGGGTGACACGGCTATTTTACTGCTTACCCAGAAAAAAAATCACCGTCGTCCAGCAGGCCTTCCTCCGCCTCGGAATGCCGCCAGACAAACGCGTCGCGGAAGGATCCGGGTCAGCGCGAGTCCACGGCCAGGATGCACATGTTCGCGCCACAGATCTGAGAAAAAACAAGCACAGCCCGTACTCACTCTCGCTGCCGAGGCCCGCACTTGTAGCTCATGCACTTGTAGCACTTGAACTCATGCGGTCAAAAACAGTGGCCGAGGTATACTCACTATTACGTCCGCAGCGTAGAACCGCTTGCGGCTCATTCGCAGCACTGCCCCCAGACTCCTTGATAGTGATGAGTGCCCAATCGACACACCCGACGACGCCGGAGATGCTGCCGCGGCGAACGTTTAGGCAAAGGACGTCCTCCTTCGCCGCCGCCTTCTCCTCGGGTCTCCTCGGAAAGCAAACACCCCCCTTCTGTTACCCAACGTTGACATTGGTCTCCGCTGCCCGCCGCAAAGGCTTGTTCACAGTCGGTTGGGCTGCGCCGACGTTTTCTTCATTTCCAACGGCGCCTTGAAACCCACCGGAGGCGAAGAAGCGCAGCGCGCACAGCACCTGCCGCTCCACTGACAGCACACTCACCCGCGCACTTCCCAGTTCAACGGCGAGTTCGTCGCACACCCACTGCGCAGTCTCCTCGAAATAACTCTCCCGCGCGTCAAAGTCGTCTTCATGCACCCTCCGACACCGTTGCTCGCGCGGTCACCCGCGTATACGACGATGTAAACAGTCGCCATTTTCTGTCTCAAACGTGTTGATACTACTTTTTCCAGTCTCAAAAAATCGTCTCAATCTGCCCGCATAATTAGATGGCCAACGTCACCACTTCTGCGCCATTTACGACGTCAGTCTGTGACGAAAAAAATCAAAATGGCCGCCGACCAATAGCAGAGAGGCAAATGATATACTTTTTGAGACAATTTCGATTGAGACTGATCCGTAATCGCGCCCCAGAAGTAATTTCCGCGCAGCCTGCACTGCTGTGGAGAAGGCCGTTGCTGGTGTACTTGACCGCCCGATCAGTATGCTTTCAGTGATGCAATATCAGAAGTAATTTCCGCGCAAGCTGCTCTGCAGTGGAGTAGGCCATTGCTGGTGTATTTGACCGCATGATCAGTACGTTCAGTGATGCAATATCAGAAGTAATTTCCGCGCAGGCTGCTCTGCTGTGGAGAAGGCCATTGCAGGTGTACTTGACCGCATGATCAGTACGTTCATTGATGCAATTTCAGAAGTAATTTCCGCGCAGGCTGCTCTGCGGTGGAGAACGCCATTGCTGGTTTACTTGAGCGCATGATCAGTACGTTCAGTGATGCATTATCACAATTTCCGCTCAGGCTGCGCTGCAGTGGAATATGCCATTGCTGGTGTACTGGACCGCATGATCAGTATACGTTCAGTGATGCAATATCAGAAGTAATTTCCGCGTAGGCTGCTCTGCTGTGAAGAAGGCCTTTGCTGATGTACTTGACCGCATGATCAGTACGTTCAGTGATGCAATTTCAGAAGTAATTTCCGCGCAGGCTGCTCTGCGGTGGAGAACGCCGTTGCTGGTTTACTTGACCGCATGATCAGTACGTTCAGTTATGCATTATCACAAGTAATATCCGCGCAGGCTGCTCAGCAGTGGAGAAGGCCATTGCTGGTGTACTTGACCGCATGATCAGTACGTTCAGTGATGCAATATCAGCAGTAATTTCCGCGCAGGCTGCTCTCCTGTGGAGAAGGCCATTGCTGGTGTACTTGACCGCATGATCAGTACGTTCAGTGATGCAATATCAGAAATTCCCCGCAGGCTGCTGTCCTGTGAAGAAGGCCATTGCTGGTGTACTTGACCGCATGATCAGTATACGTTCAGTGATGCAATATCAGAAGTAATTTCCGCGCAGGCTGCTCTGCTGTGAAGAAGGGCTTTGCTGATGTATTGAGCGCATGATCAATACGTTCAGTGATGCAATATCAAAAGTAATTTCCGCGCAGGCTGCTCTGCGGTGGAGAAAGCCATAGCTGGTTTACTTGACCGCATGATCAGTACGTTCAGTTATGCATTATCACAAGTAATATCAGCGCAGGCTGCTCTGCAGTGGAGAAGGCCATTGCTGGTGTACATGACCACATGATCAGTACGTTCAGTGATGCATTATCACAATTTCCGCGCAGGCTGCTCTGCAATGGAAAAGGCTGTTGCTGGTGTATTTGACTGCATGATCGGTACGTTCAGTTATGCATTATCACAAGTAATATCACCGCAGGCTGCTCTGCAGTGGAGAAGGCCATTGCTGGTGTACTTGACCGCATAATCAGTACGTTCAGGTATGCAATATCATAAATATTTTCCCGCAGGCTGCTGTGCAGTGGAGAAGGCCATTGCTGGTGAACTTGACCGCATGATCAGTATACGTTCAGTGATGCAATTTCAGAATTAAATTCCGCGCAGGCTGCTCTGCTGTGAAGAAGGCCATTGCTGGTGTACTTGACCGCATGAACAGTACGTTCAGTGATGCAATATCAGAAGTATTTCCGCGCAGGCTGCTCTGCAGTGGAATATGCCATTGCTGGTGTACTGGACCGCATGATCGGTACATTCAGTGATGCAATATCAGAAATTCCCCGCAGGCTGCTGTCCTGTGGAGAAGGCCATTGCTGGTGTACTTGACCGCATGATCAGTATACGTTCAGTGATGCAATATCAGAAGTAATTTCCGCGCAGGCTGCTCTGCTGTGAAGAAGGCCTTTGCTGATGTATTGACCGCATGATCAATACGTTCAGTGATGCAATATCAGAAGTAATTTCCGCGCAGGCTGCTCTGCGGAGGAGAACGCCATTGCTGGTTTACTTGACCGCATGATCAGTACGTTCAGTTATGCATTATCACAAATAATATCCGCGCAGGCTGCTCTGCAGTGGAGAACGCCATTGCTGGTGTACTTGACCGCATGATGAGTACGTTCAGTGATGCAATATCAGAAGTAATTTCCGCGCAGGCTGCTCTGCTGCGGAGAAGGCCATTGCTGGTGTACTTGACCACATGAACAGTACGTTCAGTGATGCAATATCAGAAGTATCTCCGCGCAGGCTGCTCTGCAGTGGAATATGCCATTGCTGGTGCACTGGACCGCATGATCGGTACGTTCAGTGATGCAATATCAGAAATTCCCCGCAGGCTGCTTTCCTGTGGAGAAGGCCATTGCTTGTGTACTTGACCGCATGATCAGTATACGTTCAGTGATGCAATATGAGAAGTAATTTCCGCGCAGGCTGCTCTGCTGTGAAGAAGGCCTTTGCTGATGTATTGACCGCATGATCAATACGTTCAGTGATGCAGTATCAGAAGTAATTTCCGCGCAGGCTGCTCTGCGGAGGAGAACGCCATTGCTGGTTTACTTTACCGCATGATGAGTACGTTCAGTTATGCATTATCACAAGTATTATCTGCGCAGGCTGCTCTTCAGTGGAGAAGGCCATTGCTGGTGTACATGACCACATGACCAGTACGTTCAGTGATGCATTATCACAATTTCCGCCCAGGCTGCTTTGCAGTGGAAAAGGCTGTTGCTGGTGTATTTGACTGCATGATCGGTACGTTCAGTTATGCATTATCAGAAGTAATATCACCGCAGGCTGCTCTGCACTGGAGAAGGCCATTGCTGGTGTACTTGACCGCATAATCAGTACGTTCAGTTATGCAATATCATAAATATTTTCCCGCAGGCTGCTGTGCTGTGGAGAAGGCCATTGCTGGTGAACTTGACCGCATGATCAGTATACGTTCAGTGATGCAATTTCAGAATTAAATTCCGCGCAGGCTGCTCTGCTGTGGAATATGCCATTGCTGGTGTACTGGACCGCATGATCGGTACATTCAGTGATGCAATATCAGAAATTCCCCGCAGGCTGCTGTCCTGTGGAGAAGGCCATTGCTGGTGTACTTGACCGCATGATCAGTATACGTTCAGTGATGCAATATCAGAAGTAATTTCCGCGCAGGCTGGTCTGCTGTGAAGACGACCTTTGCTGGTTTACTTGACCGCATGATCAGAATACGTTCAGTGATGCAATATCAGAAGTAATTTCCGCTCCGGCTACTCTGCTGTGAAGAAGGCCATTGCTGGTGTACTTGACCGCATGATCAGTACGTTCAGTTATGCATTATCACAAGTAATATCCGCGCAGGCTGCACTGCTGTGGCGAAGGCCGTTGCTGGTGTACTTGACCGCACGATCAGTATGCGTTCAGTGATGCAATATCAGAAGTGATTTCCGCGCAGGCTGCTCTGGAGTGGAGAAGGCCATTGCTGGTGTACTTTACCGCATGATCAGTACGTTCAGTGATGCAATATCAGAAGTAATTTCCGCGCAGGCTGCTCTGCGGTGGAGAACGCCATTGCTGGTTTACTTGACCGCATGATCAGTACGTTCAGTGATGCATTATCACAATTTCCGCTCAGGCTGCTCTCCAGTGGAGAAGGCTGTTGCTGGTGTACTTGGCCGCATGATCAGTACGTTCAGTAATGCAATATCAGAAGTAATTTCCGCGCAGGCTGCTCTGCTATGGAGAACGCCATTGCTGGTGTACTTGACCGCATAATCAGTACGTTCAGTTATGCAATATCAGAAGTAATTTCCGCGCAGGCTGCTTGCAGTGTAGAAGGCCATTGCTGGTGTACTTGACCGCATGATGAGTACGTTCAGTGATGCATTATCTAAGTAATTTCCGCGCAGGCTGCTCTGCTGTGGAGAAGGCCATTGCTGGTATACTTGACCGCATGATCAGTACGTTCAGTGATGCAATATCTCGGGGTAATTTCTGCGCAGGCTGTTCTGCAGTGGAGAAGGCCATTGCTGGTGTACTTGACCGCATGATCAGTACGTTCAGTGATGCAATATGAGAAGTAATTTCCGCGCAGGCTGCTCTGCTGTGGAGAAGACCATTGCTGGTGTACTTGACCGCATGATCAGTACGTTCATTGATGCAATATCAGAAGTAATTTCCGCGCAGCCTGCACTGCTGTGGTGAAGGCCGTTGCTGGTGTACTTGACCGCACGATCAGTATGCGTTCAGTGATGCAATATCAGAAGTACTTTCCGCGCAGGCTGCTCTGCAGTGCAGTAGGCCATTGCTGGTGTACTTGACCGCATGATCAGTACGTTCAGTGATGCAATATCAGAAGTAATTTCCGCGCAGGCTGCTCTGCTGTGGAGAAGGCCATTCCTGGTGTACTTGACCGCATGATCAGTACGCTCAGGGAAGCAATATCAGAAGTAATTTCCACGCAGGCTGCACTTCTGTTGGGAAGGTCGTTGCTGTTGTACTTGACCGCACGATCAGTGTGCGTTCAGTGATACAATATCAGAAGTAATTTCCGCGCAGGCTGCTCTGCAGTGAAGGCCATTGCAGGTGTACTTGACCGCATGATCAGTACGTTCAGTGATGCAATTTCAGAAGTAATTTCCGCGCAGGCTGCTCTGCGGTGGAGAACGCCATTGCTGGTTTACTTGACCGCATGATCGGTACGTTCAGTGATGCATTATCACAATTTCCACTCAGGCTGCTCTGCAGTGGGATATGCCATTGCTGGTGTACTGGACCGCATGATCAGTATACATTCAATGATGCAATATCAGAAGTAATTTCCGCGTAGGCTGCTCTGCTGTGAAGAAGGCCTTTGCTGATGTACTTGACCGCATGATCAGTACGTTCAGTGATGCAATTTCAGAAGTAATTTCCGCGCAGGCTGCTCTGCGGTGGAGAACGCCATTGCTGGTTTACTTGACCGCATGATCAGTACGTTCAGTTATGCATTATCACAAGTAATATCCGCGCAGGCTGCTCTGCAGTGGAGAAGGCCATTGCTGGTGTACTTGACCGCATGATGAGTACGTTCAGTGATGCAATATCAGAAGTAATTCCCGCGCAGGCTGCTCTGCTGCGGAGAAGGCCATTGCTGGTGTACTTGACCACATGAACAGTACGTTCAGTGATGCAATATCAGAAGTATCTCCGCGCAGGCTGCTCTGCAGTGGAATATGCCATTGCTGGTGCACTGGACCGCATGATCGGTACGTTCAGTGATGCAATATCAGAAATTCCCCGCAGGCTGCTTTCCTGTGGAGAAGGCCATTGCTGGTGTACTTGACCGCATGATCAGTATACGTTCAGTGATGCAATATGAGAAGTAATTTCCGCGCAGGCTGCTCTGCTGTGAAGAAGGCCTTTGCTGATGTATTGACCGCATGATCAATACGTTCAGTGGTGCAATATCAGAAGTAATTTCCGCGCAGGCTGCTCTGCGGAGGAGAACGCCATTGCTGGTTTACTTTACCGCATGATCAGTACGTTCAGTTATGCATTATCACAAGTATTATCTGCGCAGGCTGCTCTTCAGTGGAGAAGGCCATTGCTGGTGTACATGACCACATGATCAGTACGTTCAGTGATGCATTATCACAATTTCCGCGCAGGCTGCTTTGCAGTGGAAAAGGCTGTTGCTGGTGTATTTGACTGCATGATCGGTACGTTCAGTTATGCATTATCAGAAGTAATATCACCGCAGGCTGCTCTGCACTGGAGAAGGCCATTGCTGGTGTACTTGACCGCATAATCAGTACGTTCAGTTATGCAATATCATAAATATTTTCCCGCAGGCTGCTGTGCTGTGGAGAAGGCCATTGCTGGTGAACTTGACCGCATGATCAGTATACGTTCAGTGATGCAATTTCAGAATTAAATTCCGCGCAGGCTGCTCTGCTGTGGAATATGCCATTGCTGGTGTACTGGACCGCATGATCGGTACATTCAGTGATGCAATATCAGAAATTCCCCGCAGGCTGCTGTCCTGTGGAGAAGGCCATTGCTGGTGTACTTGACCGCATGATCAGTATACGTTCAGTGATGCAATATCAGAAGTAATTTCCGCGCAGGCTGGTCTGCTGTGAAGACGACCTTTGCTGGTTTACTTGACCGCATGATCAGAATACGTTCAGTGATGCAATATCAGAAGTAATTTCCGCTCCGGCTACTCTGCTGTGAAGAAGGCCATTGCTGGTGTACTTGACCGCATGATCAGTACGTTCAGTTATGCATTATCACAAGTAATATCCGCGCAGGCTGCACTGCTGTGGCGAAGGCCGTTGCTGGTGTACTTGACCGCACGATCAGTATGCGTTCAGTGATGCAATATCAGAAGTGATTTCCGCGCAGGCTGCTCTGGAGTGGAGAAGGCCATTGCTGGTGTACTTTACCGCATGATCAGTACGTTCAGTGATGCAATATCAGAAGTAATTTCCGCGCAGGCTGCTCTGCGGTGGAGAACGCCATTGCTGGTTTACTTGACCGCATGATCAGTACGTTCAGTGATGCATTATCACAATTTCCGCTCAGGCTGCTCTCCACTGGAGAAGGCTGTTGCTGGTGTACTTGGCCGCATGATCAGTACGTTCAGTGATGCAATATCAGAAGTAATTTCCGCGCAGGCTGCTCTGCTATGGAGAACGCCATTGCTGGTGTACTTGACCGCATAATCAGTACGTTCAGTTATGCAATATCATAAATATTTTTCCGCAGGCTGCTGTGCAGTGGAGAAGGCCATTGACCGCATGATCAGTATACGTTCAGTGATGCAATTTCAGAATTAAATTCCGCGCAGGCTGCTCTGCTGTGAAGAAGGCCATTGCTGGTGTACTTGACCGCATGAACAGTACGTTCAGTGATGCAATATCAGAAGTATTTCCGCGCAGGCTGCTCTGCAGTGGAATATGCCATTGCTGGTGTACTGGACCGCATGATCGGTACATTCAGTGATGCAATATCAGAAATTCCCCGCAGGCTGCTGTCCTGTGGAGAAGGCCATTGCTGGTGTACTTGACCGCATGATCAGTATACCTTCAGCGATGCAATATCAGAAGTAATTTCCGCGCAGACTGCTCTGCTGTGAAGACGGCCTTTGCTGGTGCACTTGACCGCATGATCAGTACGTTCAGTGATGCAATATCAGAAGTAATTTCCGCGCAGGCTGCTTGCAGTGTAGAAGGCCATTGCTGGTGTACTTTACCGCATGATGAGTACGTTCAGTGATGCATTATCTAAGTAATTTCCGCGCAGGCTGCTCTGCTGTGGAGAAGGCCATTGCTGGTATACTTGACCGCATGATCAGTACGTTCAGTGATGCAATATCAGAAGTAATTTCCGCGCAGCCTGCACTGCTGTGGTGAAGGCCGTTGCTGGTGTACTTGACCGCCCGATCAGTATGCGTTCAGTGATGCAATATCAGAAGTTATTTCCGCGCAGGCTGCACTGCTGTGCAGTAGGCCATTGCTGGTGTACTTGACCGCATGATCAGTACGTTCAGTGATGCAATTTCAGAAGTAATTTCCGCGCAGGCTGCTCTGCGGTGGAGAACGCCATTGCTGGTTTACTTGACCGCATGATCGGTACGTTCAGTGATGCATTATCACAATTTCCGCTCAGGCTGCTCTGCAGTGGGATATGCCATTGCTGGTGTACAGGACCGCATGATCAGTATACATTCAGTGATGCAATATCAGAAGTAATTTCCGCGTAGGCTGCTCTGCTGTGAAGAAGGCCTTTGCTGATGTACTTGACCGCATGATCAGTACGTTCAGTGATGCAATTTCAGAAGTAATTTCCGCGCAGGCTGCTCTGCGGTGGAGAACGCCATTGCTGGTTTACTTGACCGCATAATCAGTACGTTCAGTTATGCATTATCACAAGTAATATCCGCGCAGGCTGCTCTGCAGTGGAGAAGGCCATTGCTGGTGTACTTGACCGCATGATGAGTACGTTCAGTGATGCAATATCAGAAGTAATTTCCGCGCAAGCTGCTCTGCTGCGGAGAAGGCCATTGCTGGTGTACTTGACCACATGAACAGTACGTTCAGTGATGCAATATCAGAAGTATCTCCGCGCAGGCTGCTCTGCAGTGGAATATGCCATTGCTGGTGCACTGGACCGCATGATCGGTACGTTCAGTGATGCAATATCAGAAATTCCCCGCAGGCTGCTTTCCTGTGGAGAAGGCCATTGCTGGTGTACTTGACCGCATGATCAGTATACGTTCAGTGATGCAATATGAGAAGTAATTTCCGCGCAGGCTGCTCTGCTGTGAAGAAGGCCTTTGCTGATGTATTGACCGCATGATCAATACGTTCAGTGATGCAATATCAGAAGTAATTTCCGCGCAGGCTGCTCTGCGGAGGAGAACGCCATTGCTGGTTTACTTTACCGCATGATCAGTACGTTCAGTTATGCATTATCCCAAGTAATATCTGCGCAGGCTGCTCTTCAGTGGAGAAGGCCATTGCTGGTGTACATGACCACATTATCAGTACGTTCAGTGATGCATTATCACAATTTCCGCGCAGGCTGCTTTGCAGTGGAAAAGGCTGTTGCTGGTGTATTTGACTGCATGATCGGTACGTTCAGTTATGCATTATCAGAAGTAATATCACCGCAGGCTGCTCTGCACTGGAGAAGGCCATTGCTGGTGTACTTGACCGCATAATCAGTACGTTCAGTTATGCAATATCATAAATATTTTCCCGCAGGCTGCTGTGCTGTGGAGAAGGCCATTGCTGGTGAACTTGACCGCATGATGAGTATACGTTCAGTGATGCAATTTCAGAATTAAATTCCACGCAGGCTGCTCTGCTGTGGAATATGCCATTGCTGGTGTACTGGAGCGCATGATCGGTACATTCAGTGATGCAATATCAGAAATTCCCCGCAGGCTGCTGTCCTGTGGAGAAGGCCATTGCTGGTGTACTTGACCGCATGATCACTATACGTTCAGTGATGCAATATCAGAAGTAATTTCCGCGCAGGCTGGTCTGCTGTGAAGACGACCTTTGCTGGTTTACTTGACCGCATGATCAGAATACGTTCAGTGATGCAATATCAGAAGTAATTTCCGCTCCGACTACTCTGCTGTGAAGAAGGCCATTGCTGGTGTACTTGACCGCATGATCAGTACGTTCAGTTATGCATTATCACAAGTAATTTCCGCGCAGGCTGCTCTGCGGTGGAGAACGCCATTGCTGGTTTACTTGACCGCATGATCAGTACGTTCAGTGATGCATTATCACAATTTCCGCTCAGGCTGCTCTCCAGTGGAGAAGGCTGTTGCTGGTGTACTTGGCCGCATGATCAGTACGTTCAGTGATGCAATATCAGAAGTAATTTCCGCGCAGGCTGCTCTGCTATGGAGAACGCCATTGCTGGTGTACTTGACCGCATAATCAGTACGTTCAGTTATGCAATATCATAAATATTTTTCCGCAGGCTGCTGTGCAGTGGAGAAGGCCATTGCTGGTGAACTTGACCGCATGATCAGTATACGTTCAGTGATGCAATTTCAGAATTAAATTCCGCGCAGGCTGCTCTGCTGTGAAGAAGGCCATTGCTGGTGTACTTGACCGCATGAACAGTACGTTCAGTGATGCAATATCAGAAGTATTTCCGCGCAGGCTGCTCTGCAGTGGAATATGCCATTGCTGGTGTACTGGACCGCATGATCGGTACATTCAGTGATGCAATATCAGAAATTCCCCGCAGGCTGCTGTCCTGTGGAGAAGGCCATTGCTGGTGTACTTGACCGCATGATCAGTATACGTTCAGCGATGCAATATCAGAAGTAATTTCAGCGCAGACTGCTCTGCTGTGAAGACGGCCTTTGCTGGTGCACTTGACCGCATGATCAGTACGTTCAGTGATGCAATATCAGAAGTAATTTCCGCGCAGGCTGCTTGCAGTGTAGAAGGCCATTGCTGGTGTACTTTACCGCATGATGAGTACGTTCGGTGATGCATTATCTAAGTAATTTCCGCGCAGGCTGCTCTGCTGTGGAGAAGGCCATTGCTGGTATACTTGACCGCATGATCAGTACGTTCAGTGATGCAATATCAGGGGTAATTTCCGCGCAGGCTGCTCTGCAGTGGAGAAGGCCATTGCTGGTGTACTTGACCGCATGATCAGTACGTTCAGTGATGCAATATGAGAAGCAATTTCCGCGCAGGCTGCTCTGCTGTGGAGAAGACCATTGCTGGTGTACTTGACCGCATGATCAGTACGTTCATGGATGCAATATCAGAAGTAATTTCCGCGCAGCCTGCACTGCTGTGGTGAAGGCCGTTGCTGGTGTACTTGACCGCCCGATCAGTATGCGTTCAGTGATGCAATATCAGAAGTAATTTCCGCGCAGGCTGCACTGCTGTGCAGTAGGCCATTGCTGGTGTACTTGACCGCATGATCAGTACGTTCAGTGATGCAATATCAGAAGTAATTTCCGCGCAGGCTGCTCTGTTGTGGAGAAGGCCATTCCTGGTGTACTTGACCGCATGATCAGTACACTCAGTGAAGCAATATCAGAAGTAATTTCCACGCAGGCTGCACTTCTGTTGGGAAGGTCGTTTGCTGTTGTACTTGACCGCACGATCAGTGTGCGTTCAGTGATGCAATATCAGAAGTAATTTCCGCGCAGGCTGCTCTGCAGTGGAGAAGGCCATTGCAGGTGTACTTGACCCCATGATCAGTACGTTCAGTGATGCAATTTCAGAAGTAATTTCCGCGCATGCTGCTCTGCGGTGGAGAACGCCATTGCTGGTTTACTTGACCGAATGATCAGTACGTTCAGTTATGCATTATCACAAGTAATATCCGCGCAGGCTGCTCTGCAGTGGACAAGGCCATTGCTGGTGCACTTGACCGCATGATCAGTACGTTCAGTGATGCAATATCAGAAGTAATTTCCGCGCAGGCTGCTCTGCTGTGGAGAAGGCCATTGCTGGTGTACTTGACCGCATGATCAGTACGTTCAGTGATGCATTATCACAATTTCCGCTCAGGCTGCTCTCCAGTGGAGAAGGCTGTTGCTGGTGTACTTGGCCGCATGATCAGTACGTTCAGTGATGCAATATCAGAAGTAATTTCCGCGCAGGCTGCTCTGCTGTGAAGAAGGTCTTTGCTGATGTATTGACCGCATGATCAATACGTTCAGTGATGCAATATCAGAAGTAATTTCCGCGCAGGCTGCTCTGCGGTGTAGAACGCCATTGCTGGCTTACTTGACCGCATGATCAGTACGTTCAGTTATGCATTATCACAAGTAATATCTGCGCAGGCTGCTCTGCAGTGGAGAAGGCCATTGCTGGTGTACATGACCACATGATCAGTACGTTCAGTGATGCATTATCACAATTTCCGCGCAGGCTGCTCTGCAAAGGAAAAGGCTGTTGCTGGTGTATTTGACTGCATGATCGGTACGTTCAGTTATGCATTATCACAAGTAATATCACCGCAGGCTGCTCTGCAGTGGAGAAAGCCATTGCTGGTGTACTTGACCGCATAATCAGTACGTTCAGTTATGCATTATCACAAGTAATATCCGCGCAGGCTGCTCTGCAGTGGAGAAGGCCATTGCCGGTGTACTTGACCGCATGATCAGTACGTTCAGTGATGCAATATCAGAAGTAATTTCCGCGCAGGCTGCTCTGCTGTGAAGAAGGCCTTTGCTGATGTATTGACCGCATGATCAATACGTTCAGTGATGCAATATCAAAAGTAATTTCCGCGCAGGTTGCTCTGCGGTGGAGAACGCCATTGCTGGTTTACTTGACCACATGATCAGTACGTTCAGTTATGCATTATCACAAGTAATATCTGCGCAGGCTGCTCTGCAGTGGAGAAGGCCATTGCTGGTGTACATGACCACATGATCAGTACGTTCAGTGATGCATTATCACAATTTCCGCGCAGGCTGCTCTGCAATGGAAAAGGCTGTTGCTGGTGTATTTGACTGCATGATCGGTACGTTCAGTTATGCATTATCACAAGTAATATCACCGCAGGCTGCTCTGCAGTGGAGAAGGCCATTGCTGGTGTACTTGACCGCATAATCAGTACGTTCAGTTATGCAATATCATAAATATTTTCCCGCAGGCTGCTGTGCAGTGGAGAAGGCCATTGCTGGTGAACTTGACCGCATGATCAGTATACGTTCAGTGATGCAATTTCAGAATTAAATTCCGCGCAGGCTGCTCTGCTGTGAAGAAGGCCATTGCTGGTGTACTTGACCGCATTAACAGTACGTTCAGTGATGCAATATCAGAAGTATTTCCGCGCAGGCTCCTCTGCAGTGGAATATGCCATTGCTGGTGTACTGGACCGCATGATCGGTACATTCAGTGATGCAATATCAGAAATTCCCCGTAGGCTGCTGTCCTGTGGAGAAGGCCATTGCTGGTGTACTTGACCGCATGATCAGTATACGTTCAGTGATGCAATATCAGAAGTAATTTCCGCGCAGACTGCTCTGCTGTGAAGACGGCCTTTGCTGGTGCACTTGACCGCATGATCAGTACGTTCAGTGATGCAATATCAGAAGTAATTTCCGCGCAGGCTGCTTGCAGTGTAGAAGGCCATTGCTGGTGTACTTTACCGCATGATGAGTACGTTCAGTGATGCATTATCTAAGTAATTTCCGCGCAGGCTGCTCTGCTGTGGAGAAGGCCGTTGCTGGTATACTTGACCGCATGATCAGTACGTTCAGTGATGCAATATCAGGGGTAATTTCCGCGCAGGCTGCTCTGCAGTGGAGAAGGCCATTGCTGGTGTACTTGACCGCATGATCAGTACGTTCAGTGATGCAATATCAGAAGTAATTTCCGCGCAGGCTGCTCTGCTGTGGAGAAGGCCATTGCTGGTGTACTTGACCGCATGATCAGTACGTTCAGTGATGCATTATCACAATTTCCGCTCAGGCTGCTCTCCAGTGGAGAAGGCTGTTGCTGGTGTACTTGGCCGCATGATCAGTACGTTCAGTGATGCAATATCAGAACCCCGCAGGGGGGCGCCTGCAGCTTGCAGGCGTCGCGACGGTGAGTGGCGACACCGCGGGTTCCCGAGCATCCGCAGGGACATCTCCGCAAGGGGATGATGGTGAACTGTGCATCACCACGGACCCGAGCACCCGCGCCTCGCCGTGCGTGGCATCGCCGTGTCCGGGGAAAAGGGGATCCTGGTGGTTGAGCCGATGCCGAGCGTTTGGACCCTTAAGGCCCCTTGGCGGAAGCAACACACCACTTTGGCCCCAGCTTCCTGCAGACGGCACCTCCGGCCTGACCCGACCGGGGGGAATCGGCAGTCGCCTTTTCCTATCCTCCTCTTCATCTTTAACTTTCCTATCTCTGTCTCACAACTCTCCTATATCCTACTCACTTCTTGGTTTTTCCTTTTTTCCTGGCGGCGAGGGTTAACCTTGTGTGACCAACTACCCTGAGTTGCGTCATATTTGGTTATAGTTGAGGTGTACAGCTGGCGTGGGCAGGACTTGCTATCAAGTTCCTGTCCCGTCCCCTTGTTGGACTCCGTGGTGGGTGGCTGGCACCATGACCGAAAAACAAAGTTTTTTTATGGCTCCCCAACTTTCAAAACCTGATCGCTCTCTCAAAAGAGGGCGGAACGAGGCAGACAACTTCTTTCAAAAAAGAAAAGTAACTTTCCCCAAATATCATGTGATCCACAGTGAACAACAAGATAAACAGGCAAGAATAATATCCCCCTTCCTTGTGTCAAAGTGCTTGACTGAAACCCTAGGCATTGGTTATAAGCTGTCAAAAATGGCCAGCGGCGACTTGCTGCTCGAACTGTGTGACAATGTCCAACATTCTAAGCTCTCCAACCTAACGTCCATAGGGGAAATCCCGGTCTCCGTGACTCCTCATCGCTCACTAAACACTGTCCGAGGCGTAATATCGGAAAATGATTTCCTTCACATAACTGAAAAAGAAATGCTCGAAGGGCTCATCGACCAAGACGTCATAGATGTCCACCGAATCAAAATCCGGAAGGACAACAAGGAAATAGACACAAAACACATGATCCTGACGTTCAACACCAGCACCCTGCCCGACACAATCGACGTGGGATATTTGAAAATATATGTACGACCATACATACCAAACCCTCGTAGGTGTTTCAACTGCCAAAGGTTCGGCCACGGCTCACAGAGCTGCCGCGGTCGTAAAACTTGCGCAAAATGTGCCTCTAAGGATCACCAGTCTGATGTATGTGACGCAACCCTGTGCTGTCCAAACTGTGAAGGAGAACATGCTGCATACTCCAGGGCGTGTCCGTCCTGGAAGAAAGAAAAAGAAATTATCACCATAAAGACCAAAGAAAACATTTCTTTTAAAGAAGCGAGAAGGCGTTTTGCGCTTACAAACACATTCTCCTTCACAGCAAAACAAAACTTCGCTGATGTGGTGCGCAGGGGCGTAGCACCACACAGCACTCCGGCACCTGCCAAGGCCGCTCCCACCGAGCCTATGGCAGGGCCATCCACGCCCCAGGCAGGGTCAGCGAAAGCTGCCCTGTCACTGCCAATGCAGGGACCGCCGGTCCATAGGTCGGCATCCCGCAGGACCTGCCCCCGTCGGGAGAGGCCTGAAACTAACACAACCGCGGCTGCGCGGTCCTCCAGCACCTCTGTTGAGGTGATGGATACAACACCCACTCCGCCTCCATTACAGCGGCGGAACAGCTCTCTTGAGCGAAAAAAAGACAGGCCCCTCATAACGGGCCCACCTCATAAGTAAATCTCCTTTCATTTTCTTTTAAAAACACAAGCATGGCTTTTTAATTCAATGGAATTGTAGAGGACTTATGCGGAATTATAGTGACATAACAAATATTTTAGGGTCAATGTTACCCATAGTTTTATGTCTTCAGGAGACCAATCTTGGTCCACAACATGTACATATCCTGAAACATTATCAAACGTTTAGACGCGATCGCGAGCAGGCAAATCGACTCTCAGGAGGCGTCGCAATTGTCGTCCAAAGCGGCGTCCCTGCTCGAGAAATCAAGCTCAATACAAAACTTGAGGCGGTTGCAGTCAGCATCGTCAGCTATAAAACACTAACAATCTGTTCCGTATACTTTCCTCCACATTTTACACTAACAGTCCATGATCTAGAAGAATTGATAGATGAACTTCCAGAGCCATATCTGGTAGTTGGGGATTTTAACGCTCACTCCCCTTTTTGGGGAAGCGAGCGCTGCGACTCTAGGGGGCAAACAATCGAAGATTTTATCCTCTCAAATAACATCTGTCTTTTAAATACAGGAAAAGCAACTTATTGTTGCCCAAGCTCGGCAAAAATGAGCTTTCTCGATTTAGCTTTCGCATCACCATCGCTTTTTACAGATTTTAAATGGGATGTTTTAAATGACCCCCTGGGAAGTGATCACCTACCTATTATCATCAGCCTCTCATCGTCTACTGCAGTCATCCCCACAAGACCACGGCGCTGGAAACTTCACCTCGCCGACTGGTCACTTTTTACAGCAAGTGCCACACTAGAAAAATAATTTTGTGAAGATCTCAGCATAGACGAAATTAATGGAAAATTTACTACATGCATAATATCGGCCGCTACACTAGCCATACCACAAACAACAGGACTCGTACACAAAAAACATAAAGTATGGTGGACACAAGAATGTACATTGGCAAAAAAACAACAAAATAAAGCTTGGGGCTCTCTGCGTCGGTATCCCACAGCGGAGAACTTGATTGCCTTTAAGAGGGCCAAGGCCAGAGCGCGATTCGTTCGGAGAACTGCCGAGAAATCCTCGTGGCAGAAATATGTGTCCTCTATAAACAGCTCAGTAACCTCAAAAAAAATGTGGGAAAAAGTTCGAAGATTCAGTAGTGACCATACCCCTTTCACACTTCCTCTGTTGACTACACCCGGGACACAAACATCATTAGAAGAACAGGCCAACATACTAAGTGAGCATTTTGCTGAAGTTTCCAGTTCGTCCAATTACACAAACACGTTCCAGAAGCACAAAGCAATAGCAGAAAAACAAAAACTTCCATTTGCAGCAGGTATGAACGAGGACTACAATCAACCCATCACACTCCAGGAATTGATTAAGGCATTATCTTCTGGTAAAAAGACAGCACCAGGCCCAGATAATGTGCATTACGCAATGCTTGCCCATCTCTCTGAGGCTGCCGTGCAGGCATTGTTGAAATTCTTTAACAAAATATGGACAACTGGAAATATACCTGAGGAGTGGAAGAAAGCAATAATAGTACCTTTTCTGAAACCCGGAAAACAACCAACAAGTCCTAACAATTACAGACCGATAGCCCTCACCAGCTGCATCGCTAAATCTTTCGAAAGCATAATAAACACTAGACTGACCTTCACACTTGCATCTCGCCGACTCTTAGATTTACATCAATGTGGATTTAAGAAAGCATGCTCGACCACTGATCACCTTGTCCGCCTAGAAAACACCATCCGAGAGGCGTTCATCCACAAACAGCACTGTATCGGTGTCTTCTTCGATTTGGAGAAGGCATATGATACCGCGTGGAAGTTCGGCATCCTCCATGACCTAGCAGACCTAGGGATCCGCGGCAGGATGCTGAACTGCTTGAACGATTTCCTGACTAACCGCACATTCAGAGTCCGTCTGGGAACAACTCTATCAACGACATTCACCCAAGAGAACGGCGTACCCCAGGGATGCATTTTAAGTACGACACTCTTTATAGTAAAAATGAATTCTTTGGCCAAAGTAATACCTAAGTCCGTAATGTATTCAGTTTATGTAGACGACATACAGATAGCATACACTTCTTCCAACATACTGTCCTGCGAGAGACAAATACAAATCACACTCAATAAACTGGCTGCTTGGGCAGAGAAAAATGGATTCAAGTTCTCCCCTCAAAAAACAGTAGCTGTTTTATTCTCATTACGACGAGGCCTACAGGTCGATCCCAATCTGTGCTTGAATCAAACCACACTGCCAGTCAAACAGGAACATAAATTTTTAGGCGTCACTTTTGACAAGAAACTTACATTTCTGTCACACATTAACAACCTGAAAAAGAAAGCATCCCAAGCCCTCAATGTATTAAAGGTACTCTCGCGAAAACGGTGGGGGTCCGATAGAGCATGCCTATTGCAAATATATCGCTCTTTGGTGCGCTCCAAGCTAGACTACGGGTGTGTGGTATATGGTTCGGCAAGAGCATCCTACTTAAAACGACTGGACCCTATTCATAATCTTGGTTTGCGCCTATCAACTGGAGCTTATAGAACATCCCCGGTAAAGAGTCTTTACGTTGAAGCTAATGAGCCCACACTAGAGGATAGAAGAGTCGCACTAACATGCACGTACATCCTAAAAACCCGTTCTCTCCCTAAACATCTCTGCTATCCCATTGTTACCAAGTGCCCATCCAAAAGATTATTTAACAATAAACCACAATCCATCCGGCCACTAATAATGCGCTTTGAAGATAAATGTGAAGAGTTAGGAGTACTGGATGCCCTGCCGAATATTGCACAAAAATATGAAAATTTACCACCATGGTACAACCTGCCTTCAGTGTGCGACTTCACACTGACACACTTACATAAAAAGGAAATGCCACATCAGCTCATACTACAAGAATTCTTTGAACTGCAAGGAAAATATGACACCTTCACTGAATTCTACACTGATGGGTCAAAAACAGAAAGTCATGTTGGATGTGCAGTAATTCAAGACAAAAATGAAAAAATGATACGACTGCCACAGTATGCATCGGTTTTTACTGCTGAGAGTTATGCAGTCTTTGTAGCCGTAGACCAAATAGTAAAAGAAAACATTAAAAATAGCGTCATTTACACCGATTCACTGAGTATGCTCAAAGCGCTGCACTGTAGAAACGCCGCTGAACCCATTATAGGAAACATCATACATAACATAATTAAAATAAAAAAACAAAATCATAACATTATATTCTGCTGGGTGCCCAGCCATGTTGGAATTGTAGGTAATGAGAGAGCAGATGCATGCGCAGCACAAGCTCGAATTGATCAAATAAAACAAGATAACATACCACACAGGGATTTTTTGAAATTAGTGCACAGTAAACTCAGAATTAAGTGGCAGGCTGCATGGGAAGAACAGGCAAACAACAAACTGCATTCTATAAAACCCGTTTTAGGAGAATGGAAATCATGTAGACATCAAGAACGTTTTACCGAAGTTATTTTATGTCAGCTACGCATTGGGCACACACACCTTACACACAACTTTTTACTGACAAAACAAGACAAACCTCTTTGCGAAATGTGCGGCGATGTACTCACTGTAAACCACATTTTAATTTCATGTAGAAAACTGGAACAACTAAGAAAAAAATATTTTACAACACTCTACAATGAATACATCCCATTACACCCCAAGTTGCTTTTAGGTGATCAAGCACTGGTTGATCTTTCAAGCATTTTTAAGTTTCTTAATGAAGCCAATGTTTTAAACAAACTCTAGGTATAAAAAGTGTAACATTTAACAAGAACCCAACCTTGCGTTTGGCGCATCATAGCCATAGTTGCTTTTGCGCCATTAAAATCAATATAACTAACTAACTAGCAATATCAGAAGTAATTTCCGCGCAGGCTGCTCTGCTATGGAGAAGGCCATTGCTGGTGTACTTGACCGCATGATCAGTACGTTCAGTGATGCAATATCAGAAGTATTTCCGCGCAGGCTGCTCTGCAGTGGAATATGCCATTGCTGGTGCACTGGACCGCATGATCGGTACGTTCAGTGATGCAATATCAGAAATTCCCCGCAGGCTGCTGTCCTGTGAAGAAGGCCATTGCTGTTGTACTTGACCGCATGATCAGTATACGTTCAGTGATGCAATATCAGAAGTAATTTCCGCGCAGGCTGCTCTGCTGTGAAGAAGGCCTTTGCTGATGTATTGACCGCATGATCAATACGTTCAGTGATGCAATATCAGAAGTAATTTCCGCGCAGGCTGCTCTGCGGTGGAGAACGCCATTGCTGGCTTACTTGACCGCATGATCAGTACGTTCAGTTATGCATTATCACAAGTAATATCTGCGCAGGCTGCACTGCAGTGGAGAAGGCCATTGCTGGTGTACATGACCACATGATCAGTACGTTCAGTGATGCATTATCACAATTTCCGCGCAGGCTGCTCTGCAAAGGAAAAGGCTGTTGCTGGTGTATTTGACTGCATGATCGGTACGTTCAGTTATGCATTATCACAAGTAATATCACCGCAGGCTGCTCTGCAGTGGAGAAGGCCATTGCTGGTGTACTTGACCGCATAATCAGTACGTTCAGTTATGCATTATCACAAGTAATATCCGCGCAGGCTGCTCTGCAGTGTAGAAGGCCATTGCTGGTGTACTTGACCGCATGATCAGTACGTTCAGTGATGCAATATCAGAAGTAATTTCCGCGCAGGCTGCTCTGCTGTGAAGAAGGCCTTTGCTGATGTATTGACCGCATGATCAATACGTTCAGTGATGCAATATCAAAAGTAATTTCCGCGCAGGTTGCTCTGCGGTGGAGAACGCCATTGCTGGTTTACTTGACCGCATGATCAGTACGTTCAGTTATGCATTATCACAAGTAATATCTGCGCAGGCTGCTCTGCAGTGGAGAAGGCCATTGCTGGTGTACATGACCAAATGATCAGTACGTTCAGTGATGCATTATCACAATTTCCGCGCAGGCTGCTCTGCAATGGAAAAGGCTGTTGCTGGTGAACTTGACCGCATGATCAGTATACGTTCAGTGATGCAATTTCAGAATTAAATTCCGCGCAGGCTGCTCTGCTGTGAAGAACGCCATTGCTGGTGTACTTTACCGCATGAACAGTACGTTCAGTGATGCAATATCAGAAGTATTTCCGCGCAGGCTGCTCTGCAGTGGAATATGCCATTGCTGGTGTACTGGACCGCATGATCGGTACATTCAGTGATGCAATATCAGAAATTCCCCGCAGGCTGCTGTCCTGTGGAGAAGGCCATTGCTGGTGTACTTGACCGCATGATCAGTATACGTTCAGTGATGCAATATCAGAAGTAATTTCCGCGCAGACTGCTTGCAGTGTAGAAGGCCATTGCTGGTGTACTTGACCGCATGATGAGTACGTTCAGTGATGCATTATCTAAGTAATTTCCGCGCAGGCTGCTCTGCTGTGGAGAAGGCCATTGCTGGTATACTTGACCGCATGATCAGTACGTTCAGTGATGCAATATCAGGGGTAATTTCCGCGCAGGCTGCTCTGCAGTGGAGAAGGCCATTGCTGGTGTACTTGACCGCATGATCAGTACGTTCAGTGATGCAATATGAGAAGTAATTTCCGCGCAGGCTGCTCTGCTGTGGAGACGACCATTGCTGGTGTACTTGACCGCATGATCAGTACGTTCATGGATGCAATATCAGAAGTAATTTCCGCGCAGCCTGCACTGCTGTGGTGAAGGCCGTTGCTGGTGTACTTGACCGCCCGATCAGTATGCGTTCAGTGATGCAATATCAGAAGTAATTTCCGCGCAGGCTGCTCTGTAGTGCAGTAGGCCATTGCTGGTGTACTTGACCGCATGATCAGTACGTTCAGTGATGCAATATCAGAAGTAATTTCCGCGCAGGCTGCTCTGCTGTGGAGAAGGCCATTCCTGGTGTACTTGACCCCATGATCAGTACGCTCAGTGAAGCAATATCAGAAGTAATTTCCACGCAGGCTGCACTTTTGTTGGGAAGGTCGTTGCTGTAGTACTTGACCGCACGATCAGTGTGCGTTCAGTGATGCAATATCAGAAGTAATTTCCGCGCAGGCTGCTCTGCAGTGGAGAAGGCCATTGCAGGTGTACTTGACCGCATGATCAGAACGTTCAGTGATGCAATTTCAGATGTAATTTCCGCGCAGGCTGCTCTGCGGTGGAGAACGCCATTGCTGGTTTACTTGACCGCATGATCAGTACGTTCAGTGATGCATTATCACAATTTCCGCTCAGGCTGCTCTGCAGTGGGATATGCCATTGCTGGTGTACTGGACCGCATGATCAGTATACGTTCAGTGATGCAATATCAGAAGTAATTTCCGCGTAGGCTGCTCTGCTGTGAAGAAGGCCTTTGCTGATGTACTTGACCACATGATCAATACGTTCAGTGATGCAATATCAAAAGTAATTTCCGCGCAGGTTGCTCTGCGGTGGAGAACGCCATTGCTGGTTTACTTGACCGCATGATCAGTACGTTCAGTTATGCATTATCACAAGTAATATCCGCGCAGGCTGCTTTGCAGTGGAGAAGGCCATTGCTGGTGTACTTGACCGCATGATCAGTACGTTCAGTGCTGCAATATCAGAAGTAATTTCCGCGCAGGCTGCTCTGCTGCGGAGAAGGCCATTGCTGGTGTACTTGACCACATGAACAGTACGTTCAGTGATGCAATATCAGAAGTATCTCCGCGCAGGCTGCTCTGCAGTGGAATATGCCATTGCTGGTGCACTGCACCGCATGATCGGTACGTTCAGTGATGCAATATCAGAAATTCCCCGCAGGCTGCTTTCCTGTGGAGAAGGCCATTGTTGGTGTACTTGAACGCATGATCAGAATACGTTCAGTGATGCAATATGAGAAGTAATTTCCGCGCAGGCTGCTCTGCTGTGAAGAAGGCCTCTGCTGATGTATTGACCGCATGATCAATACGTTCAGTGATGCAATATCAGAAGTAATTTCCGCGCAGGCTGCTCTGCGGTGAAGAACGCCATTGCTGGTTTACTTGACCGCATGATCAGTACGTTCAGTTATGCATTATCACAAGTAATATCTGCGCAGGCTGCTCTGCAGTGGAGAAGGCCATTGCTGGTGTACATGACCACATGATCAGTACGTTCAGTGATGCATTATCACAATTTCCGCGCAGGCTGCTTTGCAGTGGAAAAGGCTGTTGCTGGTGTATTTGACTGCATGATCGGTACGTTCAGTTATGCATTATCACAAGTAATATCACCGCAGGCTGCTCTGCACTGGAGAAGGCCATTGCTGGTGTACTTGACCGCATAATCAGTACGTTCAGTTATGCAATATCATAAATATTTTCCCGCAGGCTGCTGTGCTGTGGAGAAGGCCATTGCTGGTGAACTTGACCGCATGATCAGTATACGTTCAGTGATGCAATTTCAGAATTAAATTCCGCGCAGGCTGCTCTGCTGTGAAGAAGGCTGTTGCTGGTGTACTTGACCGCATGAACAGTACGTTCAGTGATGCAATATCAGAAGTATTTGCGCGCAGGCTGCTCTGCAGTGGAATATGCCATTGCTGGTGTACTGGACCGCATGATCGGTACATTCAGTGATGCAATATCAGAAATTCCCCGCAGGCTGCTGTCCTGTGGAGAAGGCCATTGCTGGTGTACTTGACCGCATGATCAATACGTTCAGTGATGCAATATCAGAAGTAATTTCCGCGCAGGCTGCTATGCGGTGGAGAATGCCATTGCTGTTTTACTTGACCGCATGATCAGAATACGTTCACTGATGCAATATCAGAAGTAATTTCCGCTCCGGCTACTCTGCTGTGAAGAAGGCCATTGCTGGTGTACTTGACCGCATGATCAGTACGTTCAGTGATGCATTATCACAAGTAATATCCGCGCAGGCTGCACTGCTGTGGGGAAGGCCGTTGCTGGTGTACTTGACCGCACGATCAGTATGCGTTCAGTGATGCAATATCAGAAGTGATTTCCGCGCAGGCTGCTCTGGAGTGGAGAAGGCCATTGCTGGTGTACTTGACCGCATGCTCAGTACGTTCAGTGATGCAATATCAGAAGTAATTTCCGCGCAGGCTGCTCTGCGGTGGAGAACGCCATTGCTGGTGTACTTGACCGCATGATCAGTACGTTCAGTTATGCATTTTCACAAGTAATTTCCGCGCAGCCTGCTCTGCAGTGGAGAAGACTGTTGCTCATATACTTGACTGCATGATCGGTACGTTCAGTGATGCAATAGCAGAGGTAATTTCTGTGCAGACTGCTCTGCAGTGGAGAAGAGCTATGCAGGTGTACTTGACCGCATGATCAGTACGTTCAATGATGCAAAATGAGAAGCAACTTTCGCGCCGGCTACTCTACTGTGGAGAAAGCCGTTGCTGGTTTACTTGACCGCATGATCAGTACGTTCAGTGAAGCAATATCAGAAGTAATTTCCGCGCAGGCTGCTCTGCGGTGGAGAACGCCATTGCTGGTGTACTTGACCACATGATCAGTATGTTCAGTTATGCATTTTCACAAGTAATATCCACGCAGGCTGTTCTGCAGTGGAGAAGGCCATTGCTGGTGTACTTGACCGCATGATTAGTACGTTCAGTGATGCAATATCAGAAGTAACTTCCGCGCAGGCTGCTTGCAGTGTAGAAGGCCATAGCTGATGTACTTGACCGCATGATGAGTACGTTCAGTGATGCATTATCTAAGTGATTTCCGCGCTGGCTGCTCTGCTGTGAAGAAGGCCTTTGCTGATGTACTTGACCGCATGATCAGTACGTTCAGTGATGCAATTTCAGAAGTAATTTCCGCGCAGGCTGCTCTGCTATGGAGAAGGCCATTGCTGGTGTACTTGACCACATGAACAGTACGTTCAGTGATGCAATATCAGAAGTATTTCCGCGCAGGCTGCTCTGCAGTGGAATATGCCATTGCTGGTGTACTGGACCGCATGATAAGTATATGTTCAGTGATGCAATATCAAAAGTAATTTCCGCGCAGGCTGCTCTGCGGTGGAGAACGCCATTGCTGGTTTACTTGACCGCATGATCAGTACGTTCAGTTATGCATTATCACAAGTAATATCCGCGCAGGCTGCTCTGCAGTGGAGAAGGCCATTGCTGGTGTACATGACCACATGATCATCAATGATCCATAACAGCGCGCCAGACGGGACAAAGAAGAGGAGACTTAACACACAGCGCTGACTCACAACTAAAACGTTTATTGGCTGCCAGCCAGTATATATACTGGCCTGGTGGCCGGGAAAAAATACAAGCACGCTTGACTTGCGTGATATCAAAACATCGCCAGTTCATCACGCACGTGTCAACATACAAGAGTCATCAGTGCAAAATATCACCCCTACAGCAGGCACGAGTTTTCATTCACAATCAAGGTAGCGGGTTTCCTTATCCGAAAAGGCTACAGAGGGAGTGCTGATACACTGATCTGAAGTCCTAGCTATCAGGTGGGCTTCTATTATTTCCCTAGTTAGCGAGTCGCGATTCTCACCTAATACAGAACATTCCTTGTAAAGGGGAAAACAAGTTTTTGAGTCGTCGTTGTCTTCCTCGTCATCGTCATCTTCGTTGTCTTTGCAGTTTCTGCAATGTTCGGCTACGTGGCCTGTGATAGCGACACGCGAGACATTATATTGGTGCTCCTTTAATCTTTCGTTAACACATCGGCCAGTTTGGCCGATGTAACATTTGCCACATGACAGAGGTAGAGAGTAGATGACCCCTTCCCGGCAAGGCACGAATTGTTTCGCGTGCCTTATCAACCAGCTGCGTGGTTCCCTTCCTACTGAATTTACTTTTTTGACCATGCTAGACAGTCGCTTAGGCGCCGGGAAGACAACTTCGACACCAGCATGTTTCCCAATTCTTTTCAAGTTATGCGAGACTTGGTGCAGATACGGTACTACGGCAATCTTTCTTTTCTTTTCCTCCTGTCTCGCTTCACCTATCTTATCCAGTCCGACCTTTTTCTTCAGTTTTTCTGCAACAGAACCCAAAACGTCTGCATGGTAGCCAGCCTTTGACAGGCGGTTAAGTTGGTTGCAAAAGCTGCGCTCCAACCTGTGCGCAAAAGATTTCATTACAGCGTTGAAAAGCACAGAAAAAGCGATCGCTCTCTTCACCAGCTTTGAATGAGCTGATGAAAAAGGCAAGATTGGCTTTGCACCACGGGGCTCAAAAGCCCAACAAACATGAGATGGAGTGAAATGAAGCGAAAGATCTAAAAACCTAATAAAATCATTCGATGGTACTTCGTGTGTTAAAATCAATCGATTAAGGCATTCTGAGAATACCGATAACACGTCATGCAATTGCTGCTCGAAATCGAGGTTGTCACAGTCTAAAAACACGAAGTAGTCGTCCACAAATCTAAAAATACGACAAACACTGGACCTGTCAAAACGCTCCTTCAACATTCTGTCGCGTGCAGCTAGAAACACATCGCTGAGAAAGGGTGCTAAACACGAACCAATACAAATTCCCTCTTTTTGAATAAAAACCTCGCCTTCCCATTCGGCAAACGTCGAGACAAGATAGAGTGAAATCAATTCGAGGAAGCCGCCAGTGGAAATTCCGCACTCATTTAGAAACGGTATAGCACCATGTTGGTCAATGAGGTCACTTACAGATGACAGAAGTTCTGCTTGAGGCAAGGTGTAATAAAGATCCTTTACATCGACTGAAAATCCACGGAACTTCTTATTGTAGTTGCATTTCAAGAATTCAATCATATCGTCCCAGCGATTTATTCTAAAAGGATCATAAATCGACAAAACATTAAGTTTCTGCTGCAGGAATTTCGCTACATGCTGCTGCCATGTTGCAATTTCGGAGACTATTACGCGGAACGGCCATTCAGGCTTATGGGTTTTCGCTGTGAAGAACACTTCCAACAAGGATATAGAGCTGCTGTTGATCTTACTTGACAGCGCATTTAATTTTAAATTATTGACGAGTTTTTTTGCCCTGCTCTTGACCTTGGCAATTAACACATCATTGCGCTTTTCAAACACAGCAAGAACAGCTTCTGATGCTTTTGACACATACACATCCCTGTCCAGAACGACAAAACCTCCGTCCTTGTCAGCAAGTAGGAGAGAGGGTGAATTATCTTTCAGCCAGCTAATGGTCTTCTGTAGAGGTAGCTTCTTCTCCGACGACCTGTACCTTGTTAGCACGTCTACACCTTCCGATATGCATCGGTCCATCTCAGTTTTGTCGGCCTGCTTAGCCACCTGCCTCACCATGGCCAGAAGTTCAGGTCTCGATCTCTTTGGCTCCACTGCAAACTTGGGCCCCAGGCTCAGGACTTTTCTGATGTATCCAGGAAACGGGACGCTCTCAGACTGTCTAGCATGGTCAAAAAAGTAAATTCAGTAGGAAGGGAACCACGCAGCTGCTTGATAAGGCACGCGAAACAATTCGTGCCTTGCCGGGAAGGGGTCTCTACTCTCTACCTCTGTCATGTGGCAAATGTTACATCGGCCAAACTGGCCGATGTGTTAACGAAAGATTAAAGGAACACCAATATAATGTCTCTCGTGCCGCTATCACAGGCCACGTAGCAAAACATTGCAGAAACTGCAAAGACAACGAAGATGACGATGACGAGGAAGACAACGACGACTCAAAAACTTGTTTTCCCCTTTACAAGGAATGCTCTGTATAAGGTAAGAACCGCGACTCGCTAACTAGGGAAATAATAGAAGCCCACCTGATAGCTAGGACTTCAGATCAGTGTATCAGCACTCCCTCTTTAGCCTTGTCGGATAAGGAAACCCGTTACCTTGATTGTGAATGAAAACTCGTGCCTGCTGTAGGGGTGATATTTTAAACTGATGACTCTTGTATGTTGACACGTGCCTGATGAACTGGCGATGTTTCGATATCACGCAAGTCAAGCGTGCTTGTATTTTTTCCCTACCACCAGGCCAGTATTTATACTGGCTGGCAGCCAATAAATGTTTTAGTTGTGAGTCAGCGCTGTGTGTTGTGTCTCCTCTTCTTTGTCCCTTATGTCGCGCTGTTATGGATCATCGTCAGCACCAACTCGCCCAACAACTGGTTTTGTTAATCCACATGATCAGTACGTTCAGTGATGCATTATCACAATTTCCGCGCAAGCTGCTCTGCAGTGGAAAAGGCTGTTGCTGGTGTACTTGACCGCATGATCAGTATACGTTCAGTGATGCAATATCAGAAGTAATTTCCGCGCCGGCTGCTCTGCTGTGAAGAAGGCCATTGCTGGTGTACTTGACTGCATGATCGGTACGTTCAGTGATGCATTATCACAAGTAATATCCGCGCAGGCTGCACGCTGTGGAGAAGGCCGTTGCTGGTGCACTTGACCGCATGATCAGTACGTTCAGTGATGCAATATCAGAAGTTTTTCCGCGCAGGCTGCTCTGCTGTGGAGAAGACCACTTCTGGATACTTGACCGCAAGATCAGTACGTTCAGTGATGCAATATCAGAAGTAATTTCCGCGCAGGCTGCTCTGCTGTGGAGAAGGCCATTGCTGGTGTAATTGACCGCATGATCAGTACGTTCAGTGATGCATTATCACAAGTAATATCCGCGCAGGCTGCACTGCTGTGGGGAAGGCCGTTGCTGGTGTACCCGACCGCACGATCAGTATGCGTTCAGTGATGCAATATCAGAAGTATTTTCCGCGCAGGCTGCTCTGGAGTTGGGAAGGCCATTGCTGGTGTACTTGACCGCATGATCAGTACGTTCAGTGATGCAATATGAGAAGTAATTTCCGCGCAGGCTGCTCTGCTGTGGAGACGACCATTGCTGGTGTACTTGACCGCATGATCAGTACGTTCATGGATGCAATATCAGAAGTAATTTCCGCGCAGCCTGCACTGCTGTGGTGAAGGCCGTTGCTGGTGTACTTGACCGCCCGATCAGTATGCGTTCAGTGATGCAATATCAGAAGTAATTTCCGCGCAGGCTGCTCTGTAGTGCAGTAGGCCATTGCTGGTGTACTTGACCGCATGATCAGTACGTTCAGTGATGCAATATCAGAAGTAATTTCCGCGCAGGCTGCTCTGCTGTGGAGAAGGCCATTCCTGGTGTACTTGACCCCATGATCAGTACGCTCAGTGAAGCAATATCAGAAGTAATTTCCACGCAGGCTGCACTTTTGTTGGGAAGGTCGTTGCTGTTGTACTTGACCGCACGATCAGTGTGCGTTCAGTGATGCAATATCAGAAGTAATTTCCGCGCAGGCTGCTCTGCAGTGGAGAAGGCCATTGCAGGTGTACTTGACCGCATGATCAGAACGTTCAGTGATGCAATTTCAGATGTAATTTCCGCGCAGGCTGCTCTGCGGTGGAGAACGCCATTGCTGGTTTACTTGACCGCATGATCAGTACGTTCCGTGATGCATTATCACAATTTCCGCTCAGGCTGCTCTGCAGTGGGATATGCCATTGCTGGTGTACTGGACCGCATGATCAGTATACGTTCAGTGATGCAATATCAGAAGTAATTTCCGCGTAGGCTGCTCTGCTGTGAAGAAGGCCTTTGCTGATGTACTTGACCGCATGATCAGTACGTTCAGTGATGCAATTTCAGAAGTAATTTCCGCGCAGGCTGCTCTGCGGTGGAGAACGCCATTGCTGGTTTACTTGACCGCATGATCGGTACGTTCAGTTATGCATTATCACAAGTAATATCCGCGCAGGCTGCTTTGCAGTGGAGAAGGCCATTGCTGGTGTACTTGACCGCATGATCAATACGTTCAGTGCTGCAATATCAGAAGTAATTTCCGCGCAGGCTGCTCTGCTGCGGAGAAGGCCATTGCTGGTGTACTTGACCACATGAACAGTACGTTCAGTGATGCAATATCAGAAGTATCTCCGCGCAGGCTGCTCTGCAGTGGAATATGCCATTGCTGGTGCACTGGACCGCATGATCGGTACGTTCAGTGATGCAATATCAGAAATTCCCCGCAGGCTGCTTTCCTGTGGAGAAGGCCATTGTTGGTGTACTTGAACGCATGATCAGAATACGTTCAGTGATGCAATATGAGAAGTAATTTCCGCGCAGGCTGCTCTGCTGTGAAGAAGGCCTCTGCTGATGTATTGACCGCATGATCAATACGTTCAGTGATGCAATATCAGAAGTAATTTCCGCGCAGGCTGCTCTGCAGTGGAGAACGCCATTGCTGGTTTACTTGACCGCATGATCAGTACGTTCAGTTATGCATTATCACAAGTAATATCTGCGCAGGCTGCTCTGCAGTGGAGAAGGCCATTGCTGGTGTACATGACCACATGATCAGTACGTTCAGTGATGCATTATCACAATTTCCGCGCAGGCTGCTTTGCAGTGGAAAAGGCTGTTGCTGGTGTATTTGACTGCATGATCGGTACGTTCAGTTATGCATTATCACAAGTAATATCACCGCAGGCTGCTCTGCACTGGAGAAGGCCATTGCTGGTGTACTTGACCGCATAATCAGTACGTTCAGTTATGCAATATCATAAATATTTTCCCGCAGGCTGCTGTGCTGTGGAGAAGGCCATTGCTGGTGAACTTGACCGCATGATCAGTATACGTTCAGTGATGCAATTTCAGAATTAAATTCCGCGCAGGCTGCTCTGCTGTGAAGAAGGCCGTTGCTGGTGTACTTGACCGCATGAACAGTACGTTCAGTGATGCAATATCAGAAGTATTTGCGCGCAGGCTGCTCTGCAGTGGAATATGCCATTGCTGGTGTACTGGACCGCATGATCGGTACATTCAGTGATGCAATATCAGAAATTCCCCGCAGGCTGCTGTCCTGTGGAGAAGGCCATTGCTGGTGTACTTGACCGCATGATCAATACGTTCAGTGATGCAATATCAGAAGTAATTTCCGCGCAGGCTGCTATGCGGTGGAGAATGCCATTGCTGTTTTACTTGACCGCATGATCAGAATACGTTCACTGATGCAATATCAGAAGTAATTTCCGCTCCGGCTACTCTGCTGTGAAGAAGGCCATTGCTGGTGTACTTGACCGCATGATCAGTACGTTCAGTGATGCATTATCACAAGTAATATCCGCGCAGGCTGCACTGCTGTGGGGAAGGCCGTTGCTGGTGTACTTGACCGCACGATCAGTATGCGTTCAGTGATGCAATATCAGAAGTGATTTCCGCGCAGGCTGCTCTGGAGTGGAGAAGGCCATTGCTGGTGTACTTGACCGCATGCTCAGTACGTTCAGTGATGCAATATCAGAAGTAATTTCCGCGCAGGCTGCTCTGCGGTGGAGAACGCCATTGCTGGTGTACTTGACCGCATGATCAGTACGTTCAGTTATGCATTTTCACAAGTAATTTCCGCGCAGCCTGCTCTGCAGTGGAGAAGGCTGTTGCTCATATACTTGACTGCATGATCGGTACGTTCAGTGATGCAATAGCAGAGGTAATTTCTGTGCAGACTGCTCTGCAGTGGAGAAGAGCTATGCAGGTGTACTTGACCGCATGATCAGTACGTTCAATGATGCAAAATGAGAAGCAACTTTCGCGCCGGCTACTCTACTGTGGAGAAAGCCATTGCTGGTTTACTTGACCGCATGATCAGTACGTTCAGTGAAGCAATATCAGAAGTAATTTCCGCGCAGGCTGCTCTGCGGTGGAGAACGCCATTGCTGGTGTACTTGACCACATGATCAGTATGTTCAGTTATGCATTTTCACAAGTAATATCCACGCAGGCTGTTCTGCAGTGGAGAAGGCCATTGCTGGTGTACTTGACCGCATGATTAGTACGTTCAGTGATGCAATATCAGAAGTAACTTCCGCGCAGGCTGCTTGCAGTGTAGAAGGCCATAGCTGATGTACTTGACCGCATGATGAGTACGTTCAGTGATGCATTATCTAAGTGATTTCCGCGCTGGCTGCTCTGCTGTGAAGAAGGCCTTTGCTGATGTACTTGACCGCATGATCAGTACGTTCAGTGATGCAATTTCAGAAGTAATTTCCGCGCAGGCTGCTCTGCTATGGAGAAGGCCATTGCTGGTGTACTTGACCACATGAACAGTACGTTCAGTGATGCAATATCAGAAGTATTTCCGCGCAGGCTGCTCTGCAGTGGAATATGCCATTGCTGGTGTACTGGACCGCATGATAAGTATATGTTCAGTGATGCAATATCAAAAGTAATTTCCGCGCAGGCTGCTCTGCGGTGGAGAACGCCATTGCTGGTTTACTTGACCGCATGATCAGTACGTTCAGTTATGCATTATCACAAGTAATATCCGCGCAGGCTGCTCTGCAGTGGAGAAGGCCATTGCTGGTGTACATGACCACATGATCATCAATGATCCATAACAGCGCGCCAGACGGGACAAAGAAGAGGAGACTTAACACACAGCGCTGACTCACAACTAAAACGTTTATTGGCTGCCAGCCAGTATATATACTGGCCTGGTGGCCGGGAAAAAATACAAGCACGCTTGACTTGCGTGATATCAAAACATCGCCAGTTCATCACGCACGTGTCAACATACAAGAGTCATCAGTGCAAAATATCACCCCTACAGCAGGCACGAGTTTTCATTCACTATCAAGGTAGCGGGTTTCCTTATCCGAAAAGGCTACAGAGGGAGTGCTGATACACTGATCTGAAGTCCTAGCTATCAGGTGGGCTTCTATTATTTCCCTAGTTAGCGAGTCGCGATTCTCACCTAATACAGAACATTCCTTGTAAAGGGGAAAACAAGTTTTTGAGTCGTCGTTGTCTTCCTCGTCATCGTCATCTTCGTTGTCTTTGCAGTTTCTGCAATGTTCGGCTACGTGGCCTGTGATAGCGACACGCGAGACATTATATTGGTGCTCCTTTAATCTTTCGTTAACACATCGGCCAGTTTGGCCGATGTAACATTTGCCACATGACAGAGGTAGAGAGTAGATGACCCCTTCCCGGCAAGGCACGAATTGTTTCGCGTGCCTTATCGAGCAGCTGCGTGGTTCCCTTCCTACTGAATTTACTTTTTTGACCATGCTAGACAGTCGCTTAGGCGCCGGGAAGACAACTTCGACACCAGCATGTTTCCCAATTCTTTTCAAGTTATGCGAGACTTGGTGCAGATACGGTACTACGGCAATCTTTCTTTTCTTTTCCTCCTGTCTCGCTTCACCTATCTTATCCAGTCCGACCTTTTTCTTCAGTTTTTCTGCAACAGAACCCAAAACGTCTGCATGGTAGCCAGCCTTTGACAGGCGGTTAAGTTGGTTGCAAAAGCTGCGCTCCAACCTGTGCCCACAAGATTTCATTACAGCGTTGAAAAGCACAGAAAAAGCGATCGCTCTCTTCACCAGCTTTGAATGAGCTGATGAAAAAGGCAAGATTGGCTTTGCACCACGGGGCTCAAAAGCCCAACAAACATGAGATGGAGTGAAATGAAGCGAAAGATCTAAAAACCTAATAAAATCATTCGATGGTACTTCGTGTGTTAAAATCAATCGATTAAGGCATTCTGAGAATACCGATAACACGTCATGCAATTGCTGCTCGAAATCGAGGTTGTCACAGTCTAAAAACACGAAGTAGTCGTCCACAAATCTAAAAATACGACAAACACTGGACCTGTCAAAACGCTCCTTCAACATTCTGTCGCGTGCAGCTAGAAACACATCGCTGAGAAAGGGTGCTAAACACGAACCAATACAAATTCCCTCTTTTTGAATAAAAACCTCGCCTTCCCATTCGGCAAACGTCGAGACAAGATAGAGTGAAATCAATTCGAGGAAGCCGCCAGTGGAAATTCCGCACTCATTTAGAAACGGTATAGCACCATGTTGGTCAATGAGGCCACTTACAGATGACAGAAGTTCTGCTTGAGGCAAGGTGTAATAAAGATCCTTTACATCGACTGAAAATCCACGGAACTTCTTATTGTAGTTGCATTTCAAGAATTCAATCATATCGTCCCAGCGATTTATTCTAAAAGGATCATAAATCGACAAAACATTCAGTTTCTGCTGCAGGAATTTCGCTACATGCTGCTGCCATGTTGCAATTTCGGAGACTATTACGCGGAACGGCCATTCAGGCTTATGGGTTTTCGCTGTGAAGAACACTTCCAACAAGGATTTAGAGCTGCTGTTGATCTTACTTGACAGCGCATTTAATTTTAAATTATTGACGAGTTTTTTTGCCCTGCTCTTGACCTTGGCAATTAACACATCATTGCGCTTTTCAAACACAGCAAGAACAGCTTCTGATGCTTTTGACACATACACATCCCTGTCCAGAACGACAAAACCTCCGTCCTTGTCAGCAAGTAGGAGAGAGGGTGAATTATCTTTCAGCCAGCTAATGGTCTTCTGTAGAGGTAGCTTCTTCTCCGACGACCTGTACCTTGTTAGCACGTCTACACCTTCCGATATGCATCGGTCCACCTCAGTTTTGTCGGCCTGCTTAGCCACCTGCCTCACCATGGCCAGAAGTTCAGGTCTCGATCTCTTTGGCTCCACTGCAAACTTGGGCCCCAGGCTCAGGACTTTTCTGATGTATCCAGGAAACGGGACGCTCTCAGACTGTCTAGCATGGTCAAAAAAGTAAATTCAGTAGGAAGGGAACCACGCAGCTGCTTGATAAGGCACGCGAAACAATTCGTGCCTTGCCGGGAAGGGGTCTCTACTCTCTACCTCTGTCATGTGGCAAATGTTACATCGGCCAAACTGGCCGATGTGTTAACGAAAGATTAAAGGAACACCAATATAATGTCTCTCGTGCCGCTATCACAGGCCACGTAGCAAAACATTGCAGAAACTGCAAAGACAACGAAGATGACGATGACGAGGAAGACAACGACGACTCAAAAACTTGTTTTCCCCTTTACAAGGAATGCTCTGTATAAGGTAAGAACCGCGACTCGCTAACTAGGGAAATAATAGAAGCCCACCTGATAGCTAGGACTTCAGATCAGTGTATCAGCACTCCCTCTTTAGCCTTGTCGGATAAGGAAACCCGTTACCTTGATTGTGAATGAAAACTCGTGCCTGCTGTAGGGGTGATATTTTAAACTGATGACTCTTGTATGTTGACACGTGCCTGATGAACTGGCGATGTTTCGATATCACGCAAGTCAAGCGTGCTTGTATTTTTTCCCGACCACCAGGCCAGTATTTATACTGGCTGGCAGCCAATAAATGTTTTAGTTGTGAGTCAGCGCTGTGTGTTGTGTCTCCTCTTCTTTGTCCCTTATGTCGCGCTGTTATGGATCATCGTCAGCACCAACTCGCCCAACAACTAGTTTTGTTAATCCACATGATCAGTACGTTCAGTGATGCATTATCACAATTTCCGCGCAAGCTGCTCTGCAGTGGAAAAGGCTGTTGCTGGTGTACTTGACCGCATGATCAGTATACGTTCAGTGATGCAATATCAGAAGTAATTTCCGCGCCGGCTGCTCTGCTGTGAAGAAGGCCATTGCTGGTGTACTTGACTGCATGATCGGTACGTTCAGTGATGCATTATCACAAGTAATATCCGCGCAGGCTGCACGCTGTGGAGAAGGCCGTTGCTGGTGCACTTGACCGCATGATCAGTACGTTCAGTGATGCAATATCAGAAGTTTTTCCGCGCAGGCTGCTCTGCTGTGGAGAAGACCACTTCTGGATACTTGACCGCAAGATCAGTACGTTCAGTGATGCAATATCAGAAGTAATTTCCGCGCAGGCTGCTCTGCTGTGGAGAAGGCCATTGCTGGTGTAATTGACCGCATGATCAGTACGTTCAGTGATGCATTATCACAAGTAATATCCGCGCAGGCTGCACTGCTGTGGGGAAGGCCGTTGCTGGTGTACCCGACCGCACGATCAGTATGCGTTCAGTGATGCAATATCAGAAGTATTTTCCGCGCAGGCTGCTCTGGAGTGGGGAAGGCCATTGCAGGTGTACTTGACCGCATGATCAGTACGTTCAGTGATGCAATATCAGAAGTAATTTCCGCGCAGGCTGCTCTGCTGTGCAGAAGGCCATTGCTGGTGTACTTGACCGCATGATCAGTACGTTCAGTGATGCATTATCACAATTTCCGCACAGGCTGCTCTGCAGTGGAGAAGGCTGTTGCTGGTGTACTTGGCCGCATGATCAGTACGTTCAGTGATGCAATATCAGAAGTATTTTCCGCGCAGGCTACTCTGCTATGGAGAAGGCCATTGCTGGTGTACTTGACCACATGAACAGTACGTTCAGTGATGCAATATCAGAAGTATTTCCGCGCAGGCTGCTCTGCAGTGGAATATGCCATTGCTGGTGTACTGGACCGCATGATCAGTATATGTTCAGTGATGCAATATCAGAAGTAATTTCCGCGTATGCTGCTCTGCTGTGAAGAAGGCCTTTGCTGATGTACTTGACCGCTTGATCAGTACGTTCAGTGATGCAATATCAGAAGTAATTTCCGCGCAGGCTGAGAACGCCATTGCTGGTTTACTTGACCGCATGATCAGTACGTCCAGTTATGCATTATCACAAGTAATATCCGCGCAGGCTGCTCTGCAGTGGAGAAGGCCATTGCTGGTGTGCATGACCACGTGATCAGTACGTTCAGTGATGCATTATCACAATTTCCGCGCAGGCTGCTCTGCAGTGGAAAAGGCTGTTGCTGGTGTATTTGACTGCATGATCGGCACGTTCAGTTATGCATTATCACAAGTAATATCCCCGCAGGCTGATCTGCAGTGGAGAAGGCCATTGCTGGTGTACTTGACCGCATAATCAGTACGTTCAGTTATGCAATATCATAAATAATTTCAGCGCAGGCTGCTGTGCTGTGGGGAAGGCCATTGCTGGTGAACTTCACCGCATGATCAGTATACGTTCAGTGATACAATTTCAGAATTAAATTCCGCGCAGTCTGCACTGCTGTGAAGAAGGCCATTGCTGGTGTACTTGACCGCATGAACAGTATACGTTCAGTGATGCAATATCACAATTTCCGCACAGGCTGCTCTGCAGTGGAGAAGGCTGTTGCTGGTGTACTTGGCCGCATGATCAGTACGTTCAGTGATGCAATATCAGAAGTATTTTCCGCGCAGGCTACTCTGCTATGGAGAAGGCCATTGCTGGTGTACTTGACCACATGAACAGTACGTTCAGTGATGCAATATCAGAAGTATTTCCGCGCAGGCTGCTCTGCAGTGGAATATGCCATTGCTGGTGTACTGGACCGCATGATCAGTATATGTTCAGTGATGCAATATCAGAAGTAATTTCCGCGTATGCTGCTCTGCTGTGAAGAAGGCCTTTGCTGATGTACTTGACCGCTTGATCAGTACGTTCAGTGATGCAATATCAGAAGTAATTTCCGCGCAGGCTGAGAACTTCATTGCTGGTTTACTTGACCGCATGATCAGTACGTCCAGTTATGCATTATCACAAGTAATATCCGCGCAGGCTGCTCTGCAGTGGAGAAGGCCATTGCTGGTGTGCATGACCACGTGATCAGTACGTTCAGTGATGCATTATCACAATTTCCGCGCAGGCTGCTCTGCAGTGGAAAAGGCTGTTGCTGGTGTATTTGACTGCATGATCGGCACGTTCAGTTATGCATTATCACAAGTAATATCCCCGCAGGCTGATCTGCAGTGGAGAAGGCCATTGCTGGTGTACTTGACCGCATAATCAGTACGTTCAGTTATGCAATATCATAAATAATTTCAGCGCAGGCTGCTGTGCTGTGGGGAAGGCCATTGCTGGTGAACTTCACCGCATGATCAGTATACGTTCAGTGATACAATTTCAGAATTAAATTCCGCGCAGTCTGCACTGCTGTGAAGAAGGCCATTGCTGGTGTACTTGACCGCATGAACAGTATACGTTCAGTGATGCAATATCAGAAGTAATTTCAGCGCAGGCTGCTCTGCTGTGAAAAAGGTCATTGCTGGTGTACTTGACCGCATGATAAGTACGTTCAGTGATACATTATCACAAGTAATGTCCGCACAGGCTACTCTGCTGTGGAGAAGTCCATTGCTGGTGTACTTGACCGCATGAACAGTACGTTCAGTGATGCAATATCAGAAGTAATTTCCGCGCAGGCTGCTCTGCTGTGAAAAAGGTCATTGCTGGTGTACTTGACCGCATGATAAGTACGTTCAGTGATACATTATCACAAGTAATGTCCGCACAGGCTACTCTGCTGTGTTGAAGGCCATTGCTGGTGTACTTGACCGCATGAACAGTACGTTCAGTGATGCAATATCAGAAGTAATTTCCGCGCAGGCTGCTCTGCTGTGGAGAAGGCCATCACTAGTGTACTTGACCGCATGATCAGTACGTTCAGTGATGAATTATCACAAGTAGTTTCCGCGCGGGCTGCTCTGCAGTGAAGAATGCCAATGCTGGTGTACTTGACCGCATGATCAGTACGTTCAGTTATGCATTATCACAAGTAATATCCTCGCAGGCTGTTCTGCAGTGGAGAAGGCCATTGCTGGTGTACTTGACCGCATGATCAGTATGTTCAATGATGCATTATCACAATTTCCGCGCTGGCTGCTCTGCAGTGGAGAAGGCTGTTGCTGGTGTATTTGACCGCATGATAAGTACGTTCAGTGATACATTATCACAAGTAATGTCCGCGCAGGCTACTCTGCTGTGGAGAAGGTTGTTGCTGGTGTACTTGACCGCATGATCAGTACATTCAGTGATGCAATATCAGAAGTAATTTCTGCGCAGGCTGCTCTGCTATGGAGAAGGCCATTGCTGGTGTACTGGACCGCATGAACAGTACGTTCAGTGATGCAATATCAGAAGTAATTTCCGCGCAGGCTGCTCTGCTGTGGAGAAGGCCATCACTGGTGTACTTGACCGCATGATCAGTACGTTCAATCATGCAATATCAGAAGTAAATTCCCCGCAGGGTGCTGTGCTGTGGAGAAGGCCATTGCTGGTGTACTTGACCGCATTATCAGTACGTTCAGTGAAGCAATATCAGAAGTAATTTCCACGCAGGCTGCTCTACTGTGAAGAAGGCCATCGCTGGTGTACATGACCGCATGATCAGTATACGTTCAGTGATGCAATATCAGAAGTAATTTCCGCGCCGGCTGCTCTGCTGTGAAGAAGGCCATTGCTGGTGTACTTGACCGCATGATCAGTACATTCAGTGATGCATTATCACAAGTAATATCCGCGCAGGCTGCACGCTGTGGAGAAGGCCGTTGCTGGTGTACTTGACCGCATGATCAGTACGTTCAGTGATGCAATATCAGAAGATTTTCCGCGTAGGCTGCTCTGCTGTGGAGAAGACCACATCTGGATACTTGACCGCATAATCAGTACGTTCAGTGATGCAATATCAGAAGTAATTTCCGCGCAGCCTGCACTGCTGTGGAGAAGGCCGTTGCTGGTGTACTTGACCGCCCAATCAGTATGCGTTCAATGATGCAATATCAGAAGTAATTTCCGCGCAGGCTGCTCTGCAGTGGAGTAGGCCATTGCTGGTGTACTTGACAGCATGATCAGTACGTTCAGTGATGCAATATCACAAGTAATTTCCGCGGAGGCTGCTCTGCAGTGGAGAATGCCATTGCTGGTGTACTTGACCGTACGATCGGTACGTTCAGTGATGCAATATCACAAGTTAATTCCGCGCAGGCTGCTCTGCAGTGGAGAATGACATTGCTAGTGTACTTGGCCGCATGATCGGTACGTTCAGTGATGCATTATCACAAGTAATTTCCACGCAGTCTGCTCTGTTGGGGAGAAGGCTGTTGCTCGTATACTTGAGTGCATGATCGGTACGTTCGGTGATGTTATATCAGAAGTAATTTCCGCACAGGCTGCCCTGCCGTGGAGAATGCCATTGCTGGTGTACTTGACCGTATGATCGGTACGTTCAGTGATGCAATATCACAAGTAATTTCCGCGCAGCCTGCTCTGCAGTGGGGAAGGCTGTTGCTCGTATACTTGACTGCATGAGCGGTACGTTCAGTGATGCAATAGCAGAGGTAATTTCTGTGCAGGCTGCTTTGCAGTGGAGAAGAGCTATGTAGGTGTACTTGAGCGCATGATCAGTACGTGCAATGATGCAAAATGAGAAGTAACTATCGCGCCGGCTACTCTACTCTAGAGAAAGCCATTGCTGGTGTACTTGACCGCATGATCAGTACGTTCAGTGAAGCAATATCAGAAGTAATTTCCGCGCAGCCTGCTCTGCGGTGGAGAACGCCATTGCTGGTGTATTTGACCGCATGATCAGTATGTTCAGTTATGCATTATCACAAGTAATATCCACGCAGGCTGTTCTGCAGTGGAGAAGGCCATTGCTGGTGCATTTGACCGCATGATCAGTACGTTCAGTGATGCAATATCAGAAGTAATTTCCGCGCAAGCTGCTCTGCAGTGGAGTAGGCCATTACTGGTGTACTTGACCGCATGATCAGTACGTTCAGTGATGCAACATCAGAAGTAATTTCCGCGCAGGCTGCTCTGCTGTGGAGAACACCATTGCTGGTTTACTTGACCGCATGATCAGTACGTTCAGTTATGCATTATAACAAGTAATATCCGCGCAGGCTGCTCTGCAGTGGAGAAGGCCATTGCTGGTGTACTTGACCGCATGATCAGTACGTTCAGTGATGCGATATCAGAAGTAATTTCCGCGCAGGCTGCTCTGCTGTGGAGAAGGCCATTGCTGGTGTACTTGGCCGCAGGATCAGTACGTTCAGTGATGCAATATCAGAAGTAATTTCCGCGCAGGCTGCTCTGCTATGGAGAAGGCCATTGCTGGTGTACTTGACCACATGAACAGTACGTTCAGTGATGCAATATCAGAAGTATTTCCGCGCAGGCTTCTCTGCAGTGGAATATGCCATTGCTGGTGCACTGGACCGCATGATCGGTACGTTCAGTGATGCAATATCAGAAATTCCCCGCGGGCTGCTGTCCTGTGAAGAACGCCATTGCTGGTGTACTTGACCGCATGATCAGTATACGTTCAGTGATGCAATATCAGAAGTAATTTCCGCGCAGGCTGCTATGCTGTGAAGAAGGCCTTTGCTGATGTATTGACCGCATGATCAATACGTTCAGTGATGCAATATCAAAAGTAATTTCCGCGCAGGTTGCTCTGCGGTGGAGAACGCCATTGCTGGTTTACTTGACCGCATGATCAGTACGTTCAGTTATGCATTATCACAAGTAATATCTGCGCAGGCTGCTCTGCAGTGGAGAAGGCCATTGCTGGTGTACATGACCAAATGATCAGTACGTTCAGTGATGCATTATCACAATTTCCGCGCAGGCTGCTCTGCAATGGAAAAGGCTGTTGCTGGTGAACTTGACCGCATGATCAGTATACGTTCAGTGATGCAATTTCAGAATTAAATTCCGCGCAGGCTGCTCTGCTGTGAAGAACGCCATTGCTGGTGTACTTTACCGCATGAACAGTACGTTCAGTGATGCAATATCAGAAGTATTTCCGCGCAGGCTGCTCTGCAGTGGAATATGCCATTGCTGGTGTACTGGACCGCATGATCGGTACATTCAGTGATGCAATATCAGAAATTCCCCGCAGGCTGCTGTCCTGTGGAGAAGGCCATTGCTGGTGTACTTGACCGCATGATCAGTATACGTTCAGTGATGCAATATCAGAAGTAATTTCCGCGCAGACTGCTTGCAGTGTAGAAGGCCATTGCTGGTGTACTTGACCGCATGATGAGTACGTTCAGTGATGCATTATCTAAGTAATTTCCGCGCAGGCTGCTCTGCTGTGGAGAAGGCCATTGCTGGTATACTAGACCGCATGATCAGTACGTTCAGTGATGCAATATCAGGGGTAATTTCCGCGCAGGCTGCTCTGCAGTGGAGAAGGCCATTGCTGGTGTACTTGACCGCATGATCAGTACGTTCAGTGATGCAATATGAGAAGTAATTTCCGCGCGGGCTGCTCTGCTGTGGAGACGACCATTGCTGGTGTACTTGACCGCATGATCAGTACGTTCATGGATGCAATATCAGAAGTAATTTCCGCGCAGCCTGCACTGCTGTGGTGAAGGCCGTTGCTGGTGTACTTGACCGCCCGATCAGTATGCGTTCAGTGATGCAATATCAGAAGTAATTTCCGCGCAGGCTGCTCTGTAGTGCAGTAGGCCATTGCTGGTGTACTTGACCGCATGATCAGTACGTTCAGTGATGCAATATCAGAAGTAATTTCCGCGCAGGCTGCTCTGCTGTGGAGAAGGCCATTCCTGGTGTACTTGACCCCATGATCAGTACGCTCAGTGAAGCAATATCAGAAGTAATTTCCACGCAGGCTGCACTTTTGTTGGGAAGGTCGTTGCTGTTGTACTTGACCGCACGATCAGTGTGCGTTCAGTGATGCAATATCAGAAGTAATTTCCGCGCAGGCTGCTCTGCAGTGGAGAAGGCCATTGCAGGTGTACTTGACCGCATGATCAGAACGTTCAGTGATGCAATTTCAGATGTAATTTCCGCGCAGGCTGCTCTGCGGTGGAGAACGCCATTGCTGGTTTACTTGACCGCATGATCAGTACGTTCAGTGATGCATTATCACAATTTCCGCTCAGGCTGCTCTGCAGTGGGATATGCCATTGCTGGTGTACTGGACCGCATGATCAGTATACGTTCAGTGATGCAATATCAGAAGTAATTTCCGCGTAGGCTGCTCTGCTGTGAAGAAGGCCTTTGCTGATGTACTTGACCGCATGATCAATACGTTCAGTGATGCATTATCACAAGTAATATCCGCGCAGGCTGCTTTGCAGTGGAGAAGGCCATTGCTGGTGTACTTGACCGCATGATCAGTACGTTCAGTGCTGCAATATCAGAAGTAATTTCCGCGCAGGCTGCTCTGCTGCGGAGAAGGCCATTGCTGGTGTACTTGACCACATGAACAGTACGTTCAGTGATGCAATATCAGAAGTATCTCCGCGCAGGCTGCTCTGCAGTGGAATATGCCATTGCTGGTGCACTGGACCGCATGATCGGTACGTTCAGTGATGCAATATCAGAAATTCCCCGCAGGCTGCTTTCCTGTGGAGAAGGCCATTGTTGGTGTACTTGAACGCATGATCAGAATACGTTCAGTGATGCAATATGAGAAGTAATTTCCGCGCAGGCTGCTCTGCTGTGAAGAAGGCCTCTGCTGATGTATTGACCGCATGATCAATACGTTCAGTGATGCAATATCAGAAGTAATTTCCGCGCAGGCTGCTCTGCGGTGGAGAACGCCATTGCTGGTTTACTTGACCGCGTGATCAGTACGTTCAGTTATGCATTATCACAAGTAATATCTGCGCAGGCTGCTCTGCAGTGGAGAAGGCCATTGCTGGTGTACATGACCACATGATCAGTACGTTCAGTGATGCATTATCACAATTTCCGCGCAGGCTGCTTTGCAGTGGAAAAGGCTGTTGCTGGTGTATTTGACTGCATGATCGGTACGTTCAGTTATGCATTATCACAAGTAATATCACCGCAGGCTGCTCTGCACTGGAGAAGGCCATTGCTGGTGTACTTGACCGCATAATCAGTACGTTCAGTTATGCAATATCATAAATATTTTCCCGCAGGCTGCTGTGCTGTGGAGAAGGCCATTGCTGGTGAACTTGACCGCATGATCAGTATACGTTCAGTGATGCAATTTCAGAATTAAATTCCGCGCAGGCTGCTCTGCTGTGAAGAAGGCCGTTGCTGGTGTACTTGACCGCATGAACAGTACGTTCAGTGATGCAATATCAGAAGTATTTGCGCGCAGGCTGCTCTGCAGTGGAATATGCCATTGCTGGTGTACTGGACCGCATGATCGGTACATTCAGTGATGCAATATCAGAAATTCCCCGCAGGCTGCTGTCCTGTGGAGAAGGCCATTGCTGGTGTACTTGACCGCATGATCAATACGTTCAGTGATGCAATATCAGAAGTAATTTCCGCGCAGGCTGCTATGCGGTGGAGAATGCCATTGCTGTTTTACTTGACCGCATGATCAGAATACGTTCACTGATGCAATATCAGAAGTAATTTCCGCTCCGGCTACTCTGCTGTGAAGAAGGCCATTGCTGGTGTACTTGACCGCATGATCAGTACGTTCAGTGATGCATTATCACAAGTAATATCCGCGCAGGCTGCACTGCTGTGGGGAAGGCCGTTGCTGGTGTACTTGACCGCACGATCAGTATGCGTTCAGTGATGCAATATCAGAAGTGATTTCCGCGCAGGCTGCTCTGGAGTGGAGAAGGCCATTGCTGGTGTACTTGACCGCATGCTCAGTACGTTCAGTGATGCAATATCAGAAGTAATTTCCGCGCAGGCTGCTCTGCGGTGGAGAACGCCATTGCTGGTGTACTTGACCGCATGATCAGTACGTTCAGTTATGCATTTTCACAAGTAATTTCCGCGCAGCCTGCTCTGCAGTGGAGAAGGCTGTTGCTCATATACTTGACTGCATGATCGGTACGTTCAGTGATGCAATAGCAGAGGTAATTTCTGTGCAGACTGCTCTGCAGTGGAGAAGAGCTATGCAGGTGTACTTGACCGCATGATCAGTACGTTCAATGATGCAAAATGAGAAGCAACTTTCGCGCCGGCTACTCTACTGTGGAGAAAGCCATTGCTGGTTTACTTGACCGCATGATCAGTACGTTCAGTGAAGCAATATCAGAAGTAATTTCCGCGCAGGCTGCTCTGCGGTGGAGAACGCCATTGCTGGTGTACTTGACCACATGATCAGTATGTTCAGTTATGCATTTTCACAAGTAATATCCACGCAGGCTGTTCTGCAGTGGAGAAGGCCATTGCTGGTGTACTTGACCGCATGATTAGTACGTTCAGTGATGCAATATCAGAAGTAACTTCCGCGCAGGCTGCTTGCAGTGTAGAAGGCCATAGCTGATGTACTTGACCGCATGATGAGTACGTTCAGTGATGCATTATCTAAGTGATTTCCGCGCTGGCTGCTCTGCTGTGAAGAAGGCTTTTGCTGATGTACTTGACCGCATGATCAGTACGTTCAGTGATGCAATTTCAGAAGTAATTTCCGCGCAGGCTGCTCTGCTATGGAGAAGGCCATTGCTGGTGTACTTGACCACATGAACAGTACGTTCAGTGATGCAATATCAGAAGTATTTCCGCGCAGGCTGCTCTGCAGTGGAATATGCCATTGCTGGTGTACTGGACCGCATGATAAGTATATGTTCAGTGATGCAATATCAAAAGTAATTTCCGCGCAGGCTGCTCTGCGGTGGATAACGCCATTGCTGGTTTACTTGACCGCATGATCAGTACGTTCAGTTATGCATTATCACAAGTAATATCCGCGCAGGCTGCTCTGCAGTGGAGAAGGCCATTGCTGGTGTACATGACCACATGATCATCAATGATCCATAACAGCGCGCCAGACGGGACAAAGAAGAGGAGACTTAACACACAGCGCTGACTCACAACTAAAACGTTTATTGGCTGCCAGCCAGTATATATACTGGCCTGGTGGCCGGGAAAAAATACAAGCACGCTTGACTTGCGTGATATCAAAACATCGCCAGTTCATCACGCACGTGTCAACATACAAGAGTCATCAGTGCAAAATATCACCCCTACAGCAGGCACGAGTTTTCATTCACAATCAAGGTAGCGGGTTTCCTTATCCGAAAAGGCTACAGAGGGAGTGCTGATACACTGATCTGAAGTCCTAGCTATCAGGTGGGCTTCTATTATTTCCCTAGTTAGCGAGTCGCGATTCTCACCTAATACAGAACATTCCTTGTAAAGGGGAAAACAAGTTTTTGAGTCGTCGTTGTCTTCCTCGTCATCGTCATCTTCGTTGTCTTTGCAGTTTCTGCAATGTTCGGCTACATGGCCTGTGATAGCGACACGCGAGACATTATATTGGTGCTCCTTTAATCTTTCGTTAACACATCGGCCAGTTTGGCCGATGTAACATTTGCCACATGACAGAGGTAGAGAGTAGATGACCCCTTCCCGGCAAGGCACGAATTGTTTCGCGTCCCTTATCAAGCAGCTGCGTGGTTCCCTTCCTACTGAATTTACTTTTTTGACCATGCTAGACAGTCGCTTAGGCGCCGGGAAGACAACTTCGACACCAGCATGTTTCCCAATTCTTTTCAAGTTATGCGAGACTTGGTGCAGATACGGTACTACGGCAATCTTTCTTTTCTTTTCCTCCTGTCTCGCTTCACCTATCTTATCCAGTCCGACCTTTTTCTTCAGTTTTTCTGCAACAGAACCCAAAACGTCTGCATGGTAGCCAGCCTTTGACAGGCGGTTAAGTTGGTTGCAAAAGCTGCGCTCCAACCTGTGCGCACAAGATTTCATTACAGCGTTGAAAAGCACAGAAAAAGCGATCGCTCTCTTCACCAGCTTTGAATGAGCTGATGAAAAAGGCAAGATTGGCTTTGCACCACGGGGCTCAAAAGCCCAACAAACATGAGATGGAGTGAAATGAAGCGAAAGATCTAAAAACCTAATAAAATCATTCGATGGTACTTCGTGTGTTAAAATCAATCGATTAAGGCATTCTGAGAATACCGATAACACGTCATGCAATTGCTGCTCGAAATCGAGGTTGTCACAGTCTAAAAACACGAAGTAGTCGTCCACAAATCTAAAAATACGACAAACACTGGACCTGTCAAAACGCTCCTTCAACATTCTGTCGCGTGCAGCTAGAAACACATCGCTGAGAAAGGGTGCTAAACACGAACCAATACAAATTCCCTCTTTTTGAATAAAAACCTCGCCTTCCCATTCGGCAAACGTCGAGACAAGATAGAGTGAAATCAATTCGAGGAAGCCGCCAGTGGAAATTCCGCACTCATTTAGAAACGGTATAGCACCATGTTGGTCAATGAGGTCACTTACAGATGACAGAAGTTCTGCTTGAGGCAAGGTGTAATAAAGATCCTTTACATCGACTGAAAATCCACGGAACTTCTTATTGTAGTTGCATTTCAAGAATTCAATCATATCGTCCCAGCGATTTATTCTAAAAGGATCATAAATCGACAAAACATTAAGTTTCTGCTGCAGGAATTTCGCTACATGCTGCTGCCATGTTGCAATTTCGGAGACTATTACGCGGAACGGCCATTCAGGCTTATGGGTTTTCGCTGTGAAGAACACTTCCAACAAGGATTTAGAGCTGCTGTTGATCTTACTTGACAGCGCATTTATTTTAAATTATTGACGAGTTTTTTTGCCCTGCTCTTGACCTTGGCAATTAACACATCATTGCGCTTTTCAAACACAGCAAGAACAGCTTCTGATGCTTTTGACACATACACATCCCTGTCCAGAACGACAAAACCTCCGTCCTTGTCAGCAAGTAGGAGAGAGGGTGAATTATCTTTCAGCCAGCTAATGGTCTTCTGTAGAGGTAGCTTCTTCTCCGACGACCTGTACCTTGTTAGCACGTCTACACCTTCCGATATGCATCGGTCCACCTCAGTTTTGTCGGCCTGCTTAGCCACCTGCCTCACCATGGCCAGAAGTTCAGGTCTCGATCTCTTTGGCTCCACTGCAAACTTGGGCCCCAGGCTCAGGACTTTTCTGATGTATCCAGGAAACGGGACGCTCTCAGACTGTCTAGCATGGTCAAAAAAGTAAATTCAGTAGGAAGGGAACCACGCAGCTGCTTGATAAGGCACGCGAAACAATTCGTGCCTTGCCGGGAAGGGGTCTCTACTCTCTACCTCTGTCATGTGGCAAATGTTACATCGGCCAAACTGGCCGATGTGTTAACGAAAGATTAAAGGAACACCAATATAATGTCTCTCGTGCCGCTATCACAGGCCACGTAGCAAAACATTGCAGAAACTGCAAAGACAACGAAGATGACGATGACGAGGAAGACAACGACGACTCAAAAACTTGTTTTCCCCTTTACAAGGAATGCTCTGTATAAGGTAAGAACCGCGACTCGCTAACTAGGGAAATAATAGAAGCCCACCTGATAGCTAGGACTTCAGATCAGTGTATCAGCACTCCCTCTTTAGCCTTGTCGGATAAGGAAACCCGTTACCTTGATTGTGAATGAAAACTCGTGCCTGCTGTAGGGGTGATATTTTAAACTGATGACTCTTGTATGTTGACACGTGCCTGATGAACTGGCGATGTTTCGATATCACGCAAGTCAAGCGTGCTTGTATTTTTTCCCGACCACCAGGCCAGTATTTATACTGGCTGGCAGCCAATAAATGTTTTAGTTGTGAGTCAGCGCTGTGTGTTGTGTCTCCTCTTCTTTGTCCCTTATGTCGCGCTGTTATGGATCATCGTCAGCACCAACTCGCCCAACAACTGGTTTTGTTAATCCACATGATCAGTACGTTCAGTGATGCATTATCACAATTTCCGCGCAAGCTGCTCTGCAGTGGAAAAGGCTGTTGCTGGTGTACTTGACCGCATGATCAGTATACGTTCAGTGATGCAATATCAGAAGTAATTTCCGCGCCGGCTGCTCTGCTGTGAAGAAGGCCATTGCTGGTGTACTTGACTGCATGATCGGTACGTTCAGTGATGCATTATCACAAGTAATATCCGCGCAGGCTGCACGCTGTGGAGAAGGCCGTTGCTGGTGCACTTGACCGCATGATCAGTACGTTCAGTGATGCAATATCAGAAGTTTTTCCGCGCAGGCTGCTCTGCTGTGGAGAAGACCACTTCTGGATACTTGACCGCAAGATCAGTACGTTCAGTGATGCAATATCAGAAGTAATTTCCGCGCAGGCTGCTCTGCTGTGGAGAAGGCCATTGCTGGTGTAATTGACCGCATGATCAGTACGTTCAGTGATGCATTATCACAAGTAATATCCGCGCAGGCTGCACTGCTGTGGGGAAGGCCGTTGCTGGTGTACCCGACCGCACGATCAGTATGCGTTCAGTGATGCAATATCAGAAGTATTTTCCGCGCAGGCTGCTCTGGAGTGGGGAAGGCCATTGCTGGTGTACTTGACCGCATGATCAGTACGTTCAGTGATGCAATATGAGAAGTAATTTCCGCGCAGGCTGCTCTGCTGTGGAGACGACCATTGCTGGTGTACTTGACCGCATGATCAGTACGTTCATGGATGCAATATCAGAAGTAATTTCCGCGCAGCCTGCACTGCTGTGGTGAAGGCCGTTGCTGGTGTACTTGACCGCCCGATCAGTATGCGTTCAGTGATGCAATATCAGAAGTAATTTCCGCGCAGGCTGCTCTGTAGTGCAGTAGGCCATTGCTGGTGTACTTGACCGCATGATCAGTACGTTCAGTGATGCAATATCAGAAGTAATTTCCGCGCAGGCTGCTCTGCTGTGGAGAAGGCCATTCCTGGTGTACTTGACCCCATGATCAGTACGCTCAGTGAAGCAATATCAGAAGTAATTTCCACGCAGGCTGCACTTTTGTTGGGAAGGTCGTTGCTGTTGTACTTGACCGCACGATCAGTGTGCGTTCAGTGATGCAATATCAGAAGTAATTTCCGCGCAGGCTGCTCTGCAGTGGAGAAGGCCGTTGCAGGTGTACTTGACCGCATGATCAGAACGTTCAGTGATGCAATTTCAGATGTAATTTCCGCGCAGGCTGCTCTGCGGTGGAGAATGCCATTGCTGGTTTACTTGACCGCATGATCAGTACGTTCAGTGATGCATTATCACAATTTCCGCTCAGGCTGCTCTGCAGTGGGATATGCCATTGCTGGTGTACTGGACCGCATGATCAGTATACGTTCAGTGATGCAATATCAGAAGTAATTTCCGCGTAGGCTGCTCTGCTGTGAAGAAGGCCTTTGCTGATGTACTTGACCGCATGATCAGTACGTTCAGTGATGCAATTTCAGAAGTAATTTCCGCGCAGGCTGCTCTGCGGTGGAGAACGCCATTGCTGGTTTACTTGACCGCATGATCAGTACGTTCAGTTATGCATTATCACAAGTAATATCCGCGCAGGCTGCTTTGCAGTGGAGAAGGCCATTGCTGGTGTACTTGACCGCATGATCAGTACGTTCAGTGCTGCAATATCAGAAGTAATTTCCGCGCAGGCTGCTCTGCTGCGGAGAAGGCCATTGCTGGTGTACTTGACCACATGAACAGTACGTTCAGTGATGCAATATCAGAAGTATCTCCGCGCAGGCTGCTCTGCAGTGGAATATGCCATTGCTGGTGCACTGGACCGCATGATCGGTACGTTCAGTGATGCAATATCAGAAATTCCCCGCAGGCTGCTTTCCTGTGGAGAAGGCCATTGTTGGTGTACTTGAACGCATGATCAGAATACGTTCAGTGATGCAATATGAGAAGTAATTTCCGCGCAGGCTGCTCTGCTGTGAAGAAGGCCTCTGCTGATGTATTGACCGCATGATCAATACGTTCAGTGATGCAATATCAGAAGTAATTTCCGCGCAGGCTGCTCTGCGGTGGAGAACGCCATTGCTGGTTTACTTGACCGCATGATCAGTACGTTCAGTTATGCATTATCACAAGTAATATCTGCGCAGGCTGCTCTGCAGTGGAGAAGGCCATTGCTGGTGTACATGACCACATGATCAGTACGTTCAGTGATGCATTATCACAATTTCCGCGCAGGCTGCTTTGCAGTGGAAAAGGCTGTTGCTGGTGTATTTGACTGCATGATCGGTACGTTCAGTTATGCATTATCACAAGTAATATCACCACAGGCTGCTCTGCACTGGAGAAGGCCATTGCTGGTGTACTTGACCGCATAATCAGTACGTTCAGTTATGCAATATCATAAATATTTTCCCGCAGGCTGCTGTGCTGTGGAGAAGGCCATTGCTGGTGAACTTGACCGCATGATCAGTATACGTTCAGTGATGCAATTTCAGAAATAAATTCCGCGCAGGCTGCTCTGCTGTGAAGAAGGCCGTTGCTGGTGTACTTGACCGCATGAACAGTACGTTCAGTGATGTAATATCAGAAGTATTTGCGCGCAGGCTGCTCTGCAGTGGAATATGCCATTGCTGGTGTACTGGACCGCATGATCGGTACATTCAGTGATGCAATATCAGAAATTCCCCGCAGGCTGCTGTCCTGTGGAGAAGGCCATTGCTGGTGTACTTGACCGCATGATCAATACGTTCAGTGATGCAATATCAGAAGTAATTTCCGCGCAGGCTGCTATGCGGTGGAGAATGCCATTGCTGTTTTACTTGACCGCATGATCAGAATACGTTCACTGATGCAATATCAGAAGTAATTTCCGCTCCGGCTACTCTGCTGTGAAGAAGGCCATTGCTGGTGTACTTGACCGCATGATCAGTACGTTCAGTGATGCATTATCACAAGTAATATCCGCGCAGGCTGCACTGCTGTGGGGAAGGCCGTTGCTGGTGTACTTGACCGCACGATCAGTATGCGTTCAGTGATGCAATATCAGAAGTGATTTCCGCGCAGGCTGCTCTGGAGTGGAGAACGCCATTGCTGGTGTACTTGACCGCATGCTCAGTACGTTCAGTGATGCAATATCAGAAGTAATTTCCGCGCAGGCTGCTCTGCGGTGGAGAACGCCATTGCTGGTGTACTTGACCGCATGATCAGTACGTTCAGTTATGCATTTTCACAAGTAATTTCCGCGCAGCCTGCTCTGCAGTGGAGAAGGCTGTTGCTCATATACTTGACTGCATGATCGGTACGTTCAGTGATGCAATAGCAGAGGTAATTTCTGTGCAGACTGCTCTGCAGTGGAGAAGAGCTATGCAGGTGTACTTGACCGCATGATCAGTACGTTCAATGATGCAAACTGAGAAGCAACTTTCGCGCCGGCTACTCTACTGTGGAGAAAGCCATTGCTGGTTTACTTGACCGCATGATCAGTACGTTCAGTGAAGCAATATCAGAAGTAATTTCCGCGCAGGCTGCTCTGCGGTGGAGAACGCCATTGCTGGTGTACTTGACCACATGATCAGTATGTTCAGTTATGCATTTTCACAAGTAATATCCACGCAGGCTGTTCTGCAGTGGAGAAGGCCATTGCTGGTGTACTTGACCGCATGATTAGTACGTTCAGTGATGCAATATCAGAAGTAACTTCCGCGCAGGCTGCTTGCAGTGTAGAAGGCCATAGCTGATGTACTTGACCGCATGATGAGTCCGTTCAGTGATGCATTATCTAAGTGATTTCCGCGCTGGCTGCTCTGCTGTGAAGAAGGCCTTTGCTGATGTACTTGACCGCATGATCAGTACGTTCAGTGATGCAATTTCAGAAGTAATTTCCGCGCAGGCTGCTCTGCTATGGAGAAGGCCATTGCTGGTGTACTTGACCACATGAACAGTACGTTCAGTGATGCAATATCAGAAGTATTTCCGCGCAGGCTGCTCTGCAGTGGAATATGCCATTGCTGGTGTACTGGACCGCATGATAAGTATATGTTCAGTGATGCAATATCAAAAGTAATTTCCGCGCAGGCTGCTCTGCGGTGGAGAACGCCATTGCTGGTTTACTTGACCGCATGATCAGTACGTTCAGTTATGCATTATCACAAGTAATATCCGCGCAGGCTGCTCTGCAGTGGAGAAGGCCATTGCTGGTGTACATGACCACATGATCATCAATGATCCATAACAGCGCGCCAGACGGGACAAAGAAGAGGAGACTTAACACACAGCGCTGACTCACAACTAAAACGTTTATTGGCTGCCAGCCAGTATATATACTGGCCTGGTGGCCGGGAAAAAATACAAGCACGCTTGACTTGCGTGATATCAAAACATCGCCAGTTCATCACGCACGTGTCAACATACAAGAGTCATCAGTGCAAAATATCACCCCTACAGCAGGCACGAGTTTTCATTCACAATCAAGGTAGCGGGTTTCCTTATCCGAAAAGGCTACAGAGGGAGTGCTGATACACTGATCTGAAGTCCTAGCTATCAGGTGGGCTTCTATTATTTCCCTAGTTAGCGAGTCGCGATTCTCACCTAATACAGAACATTCCTTGTAAAGGGGAAAACAAGTTTTTCTTCTTCTTCTTCTCCTCAAGTAATATGGCACATACCCACGTGGGGGGATTGGCCAAGGTATAGGGTAGAATGCCAATGAAGCATTTGCGCGGGGAAGGAAACGTCAGAAGACTGAATCAAGATAAAAAAAAATTGGGAAAAATAAAATGAATTCAAGAGGTATGAGTCATCCGGAATAGAATCAATCTAGCCTTTTTGGACATGCGAAAGAATTTTGTGTATAGCTAACAGGATAATCGATTAGTTGCACTTATGTAATCGTGAAGGTAGCCGCATACACTGCTTAACGGGAATCCCTTGGCACTCGCACCGAACGATAGAAGAACTGTAAGAGACAGAGGCAGTCCTAGTCTCGAAAGAGGAACCTCCAGATATTGCTTTCTCTGAACCGCGAACCGCCGGCAAGAGAGGAGAAAATGATCGATTGATTCAACTTGCCCACATGATACACAAAGGTTTGTCGCAGCGAACCCGCACCTGCATAAGTACAAGTTTAAGTGAGGGATTCTACATCGCAGGAGCGTCATGGACACTTCACAAAGCCTTGACTTACACCACCGGATATTCCATGGGTACTTTAGGTGTTGAAAGTCCACGGTATTCAGCAACGGATCACTCAAAGTGGCTGAAATATGTTGGAACCGCTGGAAACGTGAAGCTGCTAACAGAATGAGGTGAGGGACGGGATATATTACAGGTGCGCTGAGAGCTGACCTTGCCAATAAATCAGCCACCTCGTTAAAATAGACGCCTGAATGCCCAGGTACCCAGACCAAACGGATCTCGCGCACTGTGCTCGGAACAAAAAACCTAAGTGAACGAGTCAAGAAAGATTTTTCCGAATTTTGGAGAGAGACAATAACTGAAAGGCAGTCTGTGAGAATAAGAACCCGTGCGACATGTCTGGGAATTTTGAGAAGAGCCAAACCAATGGCCAAAAACTCTGCGAAGAATATAGGAGTATAATCAGGGATACGAACGGAGTAGCTCCAATCTAGATCCTGCGAATATATGCCAATCGCCGCCTTCTCACAGCTGCCGGAGGCATCAGTGGAGAGAACAGTATGATGTGGAAAATTCTGTAGGTGTTCAGAAAGAAGGCCATTTAGGGTATGTGCGGGCATATGCTTCGCATGGGACGGGAAAATAAAGTCGTAATAGAAGACGGGATCAGCCTGCGTGTCAGCAACTCGTTGCAAGGAGATCAGATCAACCTGAAGCGGAGCTAACAGATTCTGCGTGAACCTAACTTGCGGAAGCTGATAACGTGGCCAGTGATTAGTCAAAAAAAGGTGTGGTTGGGATACAAAAATTGGAACACTAACGCCTGGGGCCGGGCAAAAGACTTGAGGAAAGTACGCACTGTTAGAAGTTGGAAGCGGGAATAGAGGTTGGGGATACGCGCTTCCAGATAAAGGACAGCGTTGGAAGCTGATTTTGGGAGCCCGAGGCATAGCCGTAGGGCACGTCTTTCCAGTAAGGCTAATGGCTGCAGCTTGTAGTTCGCGTTACCAGAGAACAAGGGGCAACCAAATTCCAGAATCGGAACAAGTTTTTGAGTCGTCGTTGTCTTCCTCGTCATCGTCATCTTCGTTGTCTTTGCAGTTTCTGCAATGTTCGGCTACGTGGCCTGTGATAGCGACACGCGAGACATTATATTGGTGCTCCTTTAATCTTTCGTTAACACATCGGCCAGTTTGGCCGATGTAACATTTGCCACATGACAGAGGTAGAGAGTAGATGACCCCTTCCCGGCAAGGCACGAATTGTTTCGCGTGCCTTATCAAGCAGCTGCGTGGTTCCCTTCCTACTGAATTTACTTTTTTGACCATGCTAGACAGTCGCTTAGGCGCCGGGAAGACAACTTCGACACCAGCATGTTTCCCAATTCTTTTCAAGTTATGCGAGACTTGGTGCAGATACGGTACTACGGCAATCTTTCTTTTCTTTTCCTCCTGTCTCGCTTCACCTATCTTATCCAGTCCGACCTTTTTCTTCAGTTTTTCTGCAACAGAACCCAAAACGTCTGCATGGTAGCCAGCCTTTGACAGGCGGGTAAGTTGGTTGCAAAAGCTGCGCTCCAACCTGTGCGCACAAGATTTCATTACAGCGTTGAAAAGCACAGAAAAAGCGATCGCTCTCTTCACCAGCTTTGAATGAGCTGATGAAAAAGGCAAGATTGGCTTTGCACCACGGGGCTGAAAAGCCCAACAAACATGAGATGGAGTGAAATGAAGCGAAAGATCTAAAAACCTAATAAAATCATTCGATGGTACTTCGTGTGTTAAAATCAATCGATTAAGGCATTCTGAGAATACCGATAACACGTCATGCAATTGCTGCTCGAAATCGAGGTTGTCACAGTCTAAAAACACGAAGTAGTCGTCCACAAATCTAAAAATACGACAAACACTGGACCTGTCAAAACGCTCCTTCAACATTCTGTCGCGTGCAGCTAGAAACACATCGCTGAGAAAGGGTGCTAAACACGAACCAATACAAATTCCCTCTTTTTGAATAAAAACCTCGCCTTCCCATTCGGCAAACGTCGAGACAAGATAGAGTGAAATCAATTCGAGGAAGCCGCCAGTGGAAATTCCGCACTCATTTAGAAACGGTATAGCACCATGTTGGTCAATGAGGTCACTTACAGATGACAGAAGTTCTGCTTGAGGCAAGGTGTAATAAAGATCCTTTACATCGACTGAAAATCCACGGAACTTCTTATTGTAGTTGCATTTCAAGAATTCAATCATATCGTCCCAGCGATTTATTCTAAAAGGATCATAAATCGACAAAACATTCAGTTTCTGCTGCAGGAATTTCGCTACATGCTGCTGCCATGTTGCAATTTCGGAGACTATTACGCGGAACGGCCATTCAGGCTTATGGGTTTTCGCTGTGAAGAACACTTCCAACAAGGATTTAGAGCTGCTGTTGATCTTACTTGACAGCGCATTTAATTTTAAATTATTGACGAGTTTTTTTGCCCTGCTCTTGACCTTGGCAATTAACACATCATTGCGCTTTTCAAACACAGCAAGAACAGCTTCTGATGCTTTTGACACATACACATCCCTGTCCAGAACGACAAAACCTCCGTCCTTGTCAGCAAGTAGGAGAGAGGGTGAATTATCTTTCAGCCAGCTAATGGTCTTCTGTAGAGGTAGCTTCTTCTCCGACGACCTGTACCTTGTTAGCACGTCTACACCTTCCGATATGCATCGGTCCACCTCAGTTTTGTCGGCCTGCTTAGCCACCTGCCTCACCATGGCCAGAAGTTCAGGTCTCGATCTCTTTGGCTCCACTGCAAACTTGGGCCCCAGGCTCAGGACTTTTCTGATGTATCCAGGAAACGGGACGCTCTCAGACTGTCTAGCATGGTCAAAAAAGTAAATTCAGTAGGAAGGGAACCACGCAGCTGCTTGATAAGGCACGCGAAACAATTCGTGCCTTGCCGGGAAGGGGTCTCTACTCTCTACCTCTGTCATGTGGCAAATGTTACATCGGCCAAACTGGCCGATGTGTTAACGAAAGATTAAAGGAACACCAATATAATGTCTCTCGTGCCGCTATCACAGGCCACGTAGCAAAACATTGCAGAAACTGCAAAGACAACGAAGATGACGATGACGAGGAAGACAACGACGACTCAAAAACTTGTTTTCCCCTTTACAAGGAATGCTCTGTATAAGGTAAGAACCGCGACTCGCTAACTAGGGAAATATTAGAAGCCCACCTGATAGCTAGGACTTCAGATCAGTGTATCAGCACTCCCTCTTTAGCCTTGTCGGATAAGGAAACCCGTTACCTTGATTGTGAATGAAAACTCGTGCCTGCTGTAGGGGTGATATTTTAAACTGATGACTCTTGTATGTTGACACGTGCCTGATGAACTGGCGATGTTTCGATATCACGCAAGTCAAGCGTGCTTGTATTTTTTCCCGACCACCAGGCCAGTATTTATACTGGCTGGCAGCCAATAAATGTTTTAGTTGTGAGTCAGCGCTGTGTGTTGTGTCTCCTCTTCTTTGTCCCTTATGTCGCGCTGTTATGGATCATCGTCAGCACCAACTCGCCCAACAACTGGTTTTGTTAATCCACATGATCAGTACGTTCAGTGATGCATTATCACAATTTCCGCGCAAGCTGCTCTGCAGTGGAAAAGGCTGTTGCTGGTGTACTTGACCGCATGATCAGTATACGTTCAGTGATGCAATATCAGAAGTAATTTCCGCGCCGGCTGCTCTGCTGTGAAGAAGGCCATTGCTGGTGTACTTGACTGCATGATCGGTACGTTCAGTGATGCATTATCACAAGTAATATCCGCGCAGGCTGCACGCTGTGGAGAAGGCCGTTGCTGGTGCACTTGACCGCATGATCAGTACGTTCAGTGATGCAATATCAGAAGTTTTTCCGCGCAGGCTGCTCTGCTGTGGAGAAGACCACTTCTGGATACTTGACCGCAAGATCAGTACGTTCAGTGATGCAATATCAGAAGTAATTTCCGCGCAGGCTGCTCAGCTGTGGAGAAGGCCATTGCTGGTGTAATTGACCGCATGATCAGTACGTTCAGTGATGCATTATCCATCAATCAATCAATCAATTTTATTTCTGCCTCAAAAAAGTGACAGAGGAGCTGCAGAAAAAGCTGTCATAGACAGCTTGACTGAGCCGCAGCCCCCATTATACCGGGCAGCAGTGACAGGCAACGAGAAAAAATAACAAAACAAACAAAAGAAAACAATTCAGAGAAAAACACATTAACACCAAAAAAAAAAAATCTACCACTAGATTGTACATGTGGGCAATTTACATGTTCATCCAAACATCATTGCATAAGTATCTTTCAGCAGTACAACAAAAGCACAATGAATCAAACAATACAAATTAAACAAAACAAAAACACCTCTTAGTGCAGTTTAAAGAAAAAAAAATCATTTTGTAACACAGTCTATGTATAAGCAACGCAGCTCACGATTAGTACAGGTAGACAAGTTGAAATTGGCAGATTTGTATGTGTTTAGAAGAGAAGGAAGTCTATATTGCAGGCGCTGTTTACCGGTATTTATGCGTGGTGTAGGCACCAACCAGGTTTCAGGCTCTCTAAAAGGGTAACTCGCTTCTTTTTCTTTCAAATTTGCCAGACGTCGAATATAATTTATGTTATTTTTGGTTTCAAGTTTAAAACGCACACTCAGTCGATATTGATATAAATCAAAGATTTTGATTATGCCCGTTTCACGAAAGAACGCTTTGCTAATATCCGCGCAGGCTGCACTGCTGTGGGGAAGGCCGTTGCTGGTGTACCCGACCGCACGATCAGTATGCGTTCAGTGATGCAATATCAGAAGTATTTTCCGCGCAGGCTGCTCTGGAGTGGGGAAGGCCATTGCAGGTGTACTTGACCGCATGATCAGTACGTTCAGTGATGCAATATCAGAAGTAATTTCCGCGCAGGCTGCTCTGCTGTGCAGAAGGCCATTGCTGGTGTACTTGACCGCATGATCAGTACGTTCAGTGTTGCATTATCACAATTTCCGCACAGGCTGCTCTGCAGTGGAGAAGGCTGTTGCTGGTGTACTTGGCCGCATGATCAGTACATTCAGTGATGCAATATCAGAAGTATTTTCCGCGCAGGCTACTCTGCTATGGAGAAGGCCATTGCTGGTGTACTTGACCACATGAACAGTACGTTCAGTGATGCAATATCAGAAGTATTTCCGCGCAGGCTGCTCTGCAGTGGAATATGCCATTGCTGGTGTACTGGACCGCATGATCAGTATATGTTCAGTGATGCAATATCAGAAGTAATTTCCGCGTATGCTGCTCTGCTGTGAAGAAGGCCTTTGCTGATGTACTTGACCGCTTGATCAGTACGTTCAGTGATGCAATATCAGAAGTAATTTCCGCGCAGGCTGAGAACGCCATTGCTGGTTTACTTGACCGCATGATCAGTACGTCCAGTTATGCATTATCACAAGTAATATCCGCGCAGGCTGCTCTGCAGTGGAGAAGGCCATTGCTGGTGTGCATGACCACGTGATCAGTACGTTCAGTGATGCATTATCACAATTTCCGCGCAGGCTGCTCTGCAGTGGAAAAGGCTGTTGCTGGTGTATTTGACTGCATGATCGGCACGTTCAGTTATGCATTATCACAAGTAATATCCCCGCAGGCTGATCTGCAGTGGAGAAGGCCATTGCTGGTGTACTTGACCGCATAATCAGTACGTTCAGTTATGCAATATCATAAATAATTTCAGCGCAGGCTGCTGTGCTGTGGGGAAGGCCATTGCTGGTGAACTTCACCGCATGATCAGTATACGTTCAGTGATACAATTTCAGAATTAAATTCCGCGCAGTCTGCACTGCTGTGAAGAAGGCCATTGCTGGTGTACTTGACCGCATGAACAGTATACGTTCAGTGATGCAATATCAGAAGTAATTTCCGCGCAGGCTGCTCTGCTGTGAAAAAGGTCATTGCTGGTGTACTTGACCGCATGATAAGTACGTTCAGTGATACATTATCACAAGTAATGTCCGCACAGGCTACTCTGCTGTGGAGAAGTCCATTGCTGGTGTACTTGACCGCATGAACAGTACGTTCAGTGATCCAATATCAGAAGTAATTTCCGCGCAGGCTGCTCTGCTGTGAAAAAGGTCATTGCTGGTGTACTTGACCGCATGATAAGTACGTTCAGTGATACATTATCACAAGTAATGTCCGCACAGGCTACTCTGCTGTGTTGAAGGCCATTGCTGGTGTACTTGACCGCATGAACAGTACGTTCAGTGATGCAATATCAGAAGTAATTTCCGCGCAGGCTGCTCTGCTGTGGAGAAGGCCATCACTAGTGTACTTGACCGCATGATCAGTACGTTCAGTGATGAATTATCACAAGTAGTTTCCGCGCGGGCTGCTCTGCAGTGAAGAATGCCAATGCTGGTGTACTTGACCGCATGATCAGTACGTTCAGTTATGCATTATCACAAGTAATATCCTCGCAGGCTGTTCTGCAGTGGAGAAGGCCATTGCTGGTGTACTTGACCGCATGATCAGTATGTTCAATGATGCATTATCACAATTTCCGCGCTGGCTGCTCTGCAGTGGAGAAGGCTGTTGCTGGTGTATTTGACCGCATGATAAGTACGTTCAGTGATACATTATCACAAGTAATGTCCGCGCAGGCTACTCTGCTGTGGAGAAGGTTGTTGCTGGTGTACTTGACCGCATGATCAGTACATTCAGTGATGCAATATCAGAAGTAATTTCTGCGCAGGCGGCTCTGCTATGGAGAAGGCCATTGCTGGTGTACTGGACCGCATGAACAGTACGTTCAGTGATGCAATATCAGAAGTAATTTCCGCGCAGGCTGCTCTGCTGTGGAGAAGGCCATCACTGGTGTACTTGACCGCATGATCAGTACGTTCAATCATGCAATATCAGAAGTAAATTCCCCGCAGGGTGCTGTGCTGTGGAGAAGGCCATTGCTGGTGTACTTGACCGCATTATCAGTACGTTCAGTGAAGCAATATCAGAAGTAATTTCCACGCAGGCTGCTCTACTGTGAAGAAGGCCATCGCTGGTGTACATGACCGCATGATCAGTATACGTTCAGTGATGCAATATCAGAAGTAATTTCCGCGCCGGCTGCTCTGCTGTGAAGAAGGCCATTGCTGGTGTACTTGACCGCATGATCAGTACATTCAGTGATGCATTATCACAAGTAATATCCGCGCAGGCTGCACGCTGTGGAGAAGGCCGTTGCTGGTGTACTTGACCGCATGATCAGTACGTTCAGTGATGCAATATCAGAAGATTTTCCGCGTAGGCTGCTCTGCTGTGGAGAAGACCACATCTGGATACTTGACCGCATAATCAGTACGTTCAGTGATGCAATATCAGAAGTAATTTCCGCGCAGCCTGCACTGCTGTGGAGAAGGCCGTTGCTGGTGTACTTGACCGCCCAATCAGTATGCGTTCAATGATGCAATATCAGAAGTAATTTCCGCGCAGGCTGCTCTGCAGTGGAGTAGGCCATTGCTGGTGTACTTGACAGCATGATCAGTACGTTCAGTGATGCAATATCACAAGTAATTTCCGCGGAGGCTGCTCTGCAGTGGAGAATGCCATTGCTGGTGTACTTGACCGTACGATCGGTACGTTCAGTGATGCAATATCACAAGTTAATTCCGCGCAGGCTGCTCTGCAGTGGAGAATGACATTGCTAGTGTACTTGGCCGCATGATCGGTACGTTCAGTGATGCATTATCACAAGTAATTTCCACGCAGTCTGCTCTGTTGGGGAGAAGGCTGTTGCTCGTATACTTGAGTGCATGATCGGTACGTTCGGTGATGTTATATCAGAAGTAATTTCCGCGCAGGCTGCCCTGCCGTGGAGAATGCCATTGCTGGTGTACTTGACCGTATGATCGGTACGTTCAGTGATGCAATATCACAAGTAATTTCCGCGCAGCCTGCTCTGCAGTGGGGAAGGCTGTTGCTCGTATACTTGACTGCATGACCGGTACGTTCAGTGATGCAATAGCAGAGGTAATTTCTGTGCAGGCTGCTTTGCAGTGGAGAAGAGCTATGTAGGTGTACTTGAGCGCATGATCAGTACGTGCAATGATGCAAAATGAGAAGTAACTTTCGCGCCGGCTACTCTACTCTAGAGAAAGCCATTGCTGGTGTACTTGACCGCATGATCAGTACGTTCAGTGAAGCAATATCAGAAGTAATTTCCGCGCAGCCTGCTCTGCGGTGGAGAACGCCATTGCTGGTGTATTTGACCGCATGATCAGTATGTTCAGTTATGCATTATCACAAGTAATATCCACGCAGGCTGTTCTGCAGTGGAGAAGGCCATTGCTGGTGCATTTGACCGCATGATCAGTACGTTCAGTGATGCAATATCAGAAGTAATTTCCGCGCAAGCTGCTCTGCAGTGGAGTAGGCCATTACTGGTGTACTTGACCGCATGATCAGTACGTTCAGTGATGCAACATCAGAAGTAATTTCCGCGCAGGCTGCTCTGCTGTGGAGAAGGTCATTGCTGGTGTACTTGACCGCACGATCAGTATGCGTTCAGTGATGCAATATCAGAAGTAATTTCCACGCAGGCTGCTCTGCAGTGGAGAAGGCCATTGCAGGTGTACTTGACCGCATGATCAGTACGTTCAGTGATGCAATTTCAGAAGTAATTTCCGCGCAGGCTGCTCTGCGGTGGAGAACACCATTGCTGGTTTACTTGACCGCATGATCAGTACGTTCAGTTATGCATTATAACAAGTAATATCCGCGCAGGCTGCTCTGCAGTGGAGAAGGCCATTGCTGGTGTACTTGACCGCATAATCAGTACGTTCAGTGATGCGATATCAGAAGTAATTTCCGCGCAGGCTGCTCTGCTGTGGAGAAGGCCATTGCTGGTGTACTTGGCCGCAGGATCAGTACGTTCAGTGATGCAATATCAGAAGTAATTTCCGCGCAGGCTGCTCTGCTATGGAGAAGGCCATTGCTGGTGTACTTGACCACATGAACAGTACGTTCAGTGATGCAATATCAGAAGTATTTCCGCGCAGGCTTCTCTGCAGTGGAATATGCCATTGCTGGTGCACTGGACCGCATGATCGGTACGTTCAGTGATGCAATATCAGAAATTCCCCGCGGGCTGCTGTCCTGTGAAGAACGCCATTGCTGGTGTACTTGACCGCATGATCAGTATACGTTCAGTGATGCAATATCAGAAGTAATTTCCGCGCAGGCTGCTCTGCTGTGAAGAAGGCCTTTGCTGATGTATTGACCGCATGATCAATACGTTCAGTGATGCAATATCAGAAGTAATTTCCGCGCAGGCTGCTCTGCGGTGGAGAACGCCATTGCTGGTTTACTTGACCGCATGATCAGTACGTTCAGTTATGCATTATCACAAGTAATATCTGCGCAGGCTGCTCTGCAGTGGAGAAGGCCATTGCTGGTGTACATGACCACATGATCAGTACGTTCAGTGATGCATTATCACAATTTCCGTGCAGGCTGCTCTGCAATGGAAAAGGCTGTTGCTGGTGTATTTGACTGCATGATCGGTACGTTCAATTATGCATTATCACAAGTAATATCACCGCAGGCTGCTCTGCAGTGGAGAAGGCCATTGCTGGTGAACTTGACCGCATGATCAGTATACGTTCAGTGATGCAATTTCAGAATTAAATTCCGCGCAGGCTGCTCTGCTGTGAAGAAGGCCATTGCTGGTGTACTTGACCGCATGAACAGTACGTTCAGTGATGCAATATCAGAAGTAATTTCCGCGCAGGCTGCTTGCAGTGTAGAAGGCCATTGCTGGTGTACTGACCGCATGATGAGTACGTTCAGTGATGCATTATCTAAGTAATTTCCGCGCAGGCTGCTCTGCTGTGGAGAAGGCCATTGCTGGTGTACTTGACCGCATGATCAGTACGTTCAGTGATGCAATATGAGAAGTAATTTCCGCGCAGGCTGCTCTGCTGTGGAGAAGACCATTGCTGGTGTACTTGACCGCATGATCAGTACGTTCATGGATGCAATATCAGAAGTAATTTCCGCACAGCCTGCACTGCTGTGGTGAAGGCTGTTGCTGGTGTACTTGACCGCCCGATCAGTATGCGTTCAGTGATGCAATATCAGAAGTAATTTCCGCGCAGGCTGCTCTGCAGTGCAGTAGGCCATTGTTGGTGTACTTGACCGCATGATCAGTACGTTCAGTGATGCAATATCAGAAGTAATTTCCGCGCAGGCTGCTCTGCTGTGGAGAAGGCCATTCCTGGTGTACTTGACCGCATGATCAGTACGCTCAGTGAAGCAATATCAGAAGTAATTTCCACGAAGGCTGCACTTCTGTTGGGAAGGTCGTTGCTGTTGTACTTCACCGCACGATCAGTGTGCGTTCAGTGATGCAATATCAGAAGTAATTTCCGCGCAGGCTGCTCTGCAGTGGAGAAGGCCATTGCAGGTGTACTTGACCGCATGATCAGTACGTTCAGTAATGCAATAACAGAAGTATTTGCGCGCAGGCTGCTCTGCAGTGGAATATGCCATTGCTGGTGTACTGGACCGCATGATCGGTACATTCAGTGATGCAATATCAGAAATTCCCCGCAGGCTGCTGTCCTGTGGAGAAGGCCATTGCTGGTGTACTTGACCGCATGATCAGTATACGTTCAGTGATGCAATATCAGAAGTAATTTCCGCTCCGGCTACTCTGCTGTGAAGAAGGCCATTGCTGGTGTACTTGACCGCATGATCAGTACGTTCAGTGATGCATTATCACAAGTAATATCCGCGGAGGCTGCACTGCTGTGGGCAAGGCCGTTGCTGGTGTACTTGACCGCACGATCAGTATGCGTTCAGTGATGCAATATCAGAAGTGACTTCCGCGCAGGCTGCTCTGGAGTGGAGAAGGCCATCGCTGGTGTACTTGACCGCATGATAAGTACGTTCAGTGATGCAATATCAGAAGTAATTTCCGCGCAGGCTGCTCTGCGGTGGAGAACGCCATTGCTGGTGTACTTGACCGCATGATCAGTACGTTCAGTTATGCATTTTCACAAGTAATTTCCGCGCAGCCTGCTCTGCTGTGGAGAAGGCTATTGCTCGTATACTTGACTGCATGATCGGTACGTTCAGTGATGCAATAGCAGAGGTAATTTCTGTGCAGGCTGCTCTCAGTGGAGAAGAGCTATGCAGGTGTACTTGACCGCATGATCAGTACGTTCAATGATGCAAAATGAGAAGCAACTTTCGCGCCGGCTACTCTACTGTGGAGAAAGCCATTGCTGGTTTACTTGACCGCATGATCGGTACGTTCAGTGATGCAATATCAGAAGTAACTTCCGCGCAGGCTGCTTGCAGTGTAGAAGGCCATAGCTGGTGTACTTGACCGCATGATGAGTACGTTCAGTGATGCATTATCTAAGTGATTTCCGCGCTGGCTGCTCTGCTGTGAAGAAGGCCTTTGCTGATGTACTTGACCGCATGATCAGTACGTTCAGTGATGCAATATCAAAAGTAATTTCCGCGCAGGCTGCTCTGGGGTGGAGAACGCCATTGCTGGTTTACTTGACCGCATGATCAGTACGTTCAGTTATGCATTATCACAAGTAATATCCGCGCAGGCTGCTCTGCAGTGGAGAAGGCCATTGCTGGTGTACATGACCACATGATCATCAATGATCCATAACAGCGCGCCAGACGGGACAAAGAAGAGGAGACTTAACACACAGCGCTGACTCACAACTAAAACGTTTATTGGCTGCCAGCCAGTATAAATACTGGCCTGGTGGCCGGGAAAAAATACAAGCACGCTTGACTTGCGTGATATCAAAACATCGCCAGTTCATCACGCACGTGTCAACATACAAGAGTCATCAGTGCAAAATATCACCCCTACAGCAGGCACGAGTTTTCATTCACAATCAAGGTAGCGGGTTTCCTTATCCGACAAGGCTACAGATGGAGTGCTGATACACTGATCTGAAGTCCTAGCTATCAGGTGGGCTTCTATTATTTCCCTAGTTAGCGAGTCGCGATTCTCACCTAATACAGAACATTCCTTGTAAAGGGGAAAACAAGTTTTTGAGTCGTCGTTGTCTTGCTCGTCATCGTCATCTTCGTTGTATTTGCAGTTTCTGCAATGTTCTGCTACGTGGCCTGTGATAGCGACACGCGAGACATTATATTGGTGCTCCTTTAATCTTTCGTTAACACATCGGCCAGTTTGGCCGATGTAACATTTGCCACATGACAGAGGTAGAGAGTAGATGACCCCTTCCCGGCAAGGCACGAATTGTTTCGCGTGCCTTATCAAGCAGCTGCGTGGTTCCCTTCCTACTGAATTTACTTTTTCGACCATACTAGACAGTCGCTTAGGCGCCGGGAAGACAACTTCGACACCAGCATGTTTCCCAATTCTTTTCAAGTTATGCGAGACTTGGTGCAGATACGGTACTACGGCAATCTTTCTTTTCTTTTCCTCCTGTCTCGCTTCACCTATCTTATCCAGTCCGACCTTTTTCTTCAGTTTTTCTGCAACAGAACCCAAAACGTCTGCATGGTAGCCAGCCTTTGACAGGCGGTTAAGTTGGTTGCAGAAGCTGCGCTCCAACCTGTGCGCACAAGATTTCATTACAGCGTTGTAAAGCACAGAAAAAGCGTTCGCTCTCTTCACCAGCTTTGAATGAGCTGATGAAAAAGGCAAGATTGGCTTTGCACCACGGGGCTCGAAAGCCCAACAAACATGAGATGGAGTGAAATGAAGCGAAAGATCTAAAAACCTAATAAAATCATTCGATGGTACTTCGTGTGTTAAAATCAATCGATTAAGGCATTCTGAGAATACCGATAACACGTCATGCAATTGCTGCTCGAAATCGAGGTTGTCACAATCTAAAAACACGAAGTAGTCGTCCACAAATCTAAAAATACGACAAACACTGGACCTGTCAAAACGCTCCTTCAACATTCTGTCGCGTGCAGCTAGAAACACATCGCTGAGAAAGGGTGCTAAACACGAACCAATACAAATTCCCTCTTTTTGAATAAAAACCTCGCCTTCTCATTCGGCAAACGTCGAGACAAGATAGAGTGAAAGCAATTCGAGGAAGCCGCCAGTGGAAATTCCGCACTCATTTAGAAACGGTATAGCACCATGTTGGTCAATGAGGTCACTTACAGATGACAGAAGTTCTGCTGGAGGCAAGGTGTAATAAAGATCCTTTACATCGACAGAAAATCCATGGAACTTCTTATTGTAGTTGCATTTCAAGAATTCAATCATACCGTCCCGGCGATTTATTCTAAAAGGATCATAAATCGACAAAACATTCAGTTTCTGCAGCAGGAATTTCGCTACATGCTGCTGCCATGTTGCAATTTCGGAGTCCATTACGCGGAACGGCCATTCAGGCTTATGGGTTTTCGCTGTGAAGAACACTTCCAACAAGGATTTAGAGCTGCTGTTGATCTTACTTGACAGCGCATTAATTTTAAATTATTGACGAGTTTTTTTCCCCTGCTCTGACCTTGGCAATTAACACATCATTGCGCTTTTCAAACACAGCAAGAACAGCTTCTGATGCTTTTGACACATACACATCCCTGTCCAGAACGACAAAACCTCCGTCCTTGTCAGCAAGTAGGAGAGAGGGTGAATTATCTTTCAGCCAGCTAACGGTCTTTTGTAGAGGTAGCTTCTTCTCCGAAGACCTGTTCCTTGTTAGCACGTCTACACCTTCCGATATGCATCGGTCCACCTCAGTTTTGTCGGCCTGCTTAGCCACCTGCCTCACCATGGCCAGAAGTTCAGGTCTCGATCTCTTTGGCTCCACTGCAAACTTGAGCCCCAGGCTCAGGACTTTCCTGATGTATCCAGGAAACGGGACGCTCTCAGACTGTCTAGCATGGTCAAAAAAGTAAATTCAGTAGGAAGGGAACCACGCAGCTGCTTGATAAGGCACGCGAAACAACTCGTGCCTTGCCGGGAAGGGGTCATCTACTCTCCACCTCTGTCATGTGGCAAATGTTACATCAGCCAAACTGGCCGATGTGTTAACGAAAGATTAAAGGAGCACCAATATAATGTCTCTCGTGCCGCTATCACAGGCCACGTTGCAAAACATTGCAGAAACTGTAAAGACAACGAAGATGACGATGACGAGGAAGACAACGACGACTCAAAAACTTGTTTTCCCCTTTACAAGGAATGCTCTGTATAAGGTAAGAACCGCGACTCGCTAACTAGGGAAATAATAGAAGCCCACCTGATAGCTAGGACATAAGATCAGTGTATCAGCACTCCGTCTTTAGCCTTGTCGGATAAGGAAACCCGTTACCTTGATTGTGAATGAAAACTCGTGCCTGCTGTAGGGGTGATATTTTGCACTGATGACTCTTGTATGTTGACACGTGCCTGATGAACTGGCGATGTTTTGATATCACGCAAGTCAAGCGTGCTTGTATTTTTTCCCGGCCACCAGGCCAGTATTTATACTGGCTGGCAGCCAATAAATGTTTTAGTTGTGAGTCAGCGTTGTGTGTTGTGTCTCCTCTTCTTTGTCCCTTATGTCGCGCTGTTATGGATCATCGTCAGCACCAACTCGCCCAACAACTGGTTTTGTTAATCCACATGATCAGTACGTTCAGTGATGCATTATCACAATTTCCGCGCAGGCTGCTCTGCAGTGGAAAAGGCTGTTGCTGGTGTACTTGACCGCATGATCAGTATACGTTCAGTGATGCAATATCAGAAGCAATTTCCGCGCCGGCTGCTCTGTTGTGAAGAAGGCCATTGCTGGTGTACTTGACTGCATGATCGGTACGTTCAGTGATGCATTATCACAAGTAATATCCGCGCAGGCTGCACGCTGTGGACAAGGCCGTTGCTGGTGTACTTGACCGCATGATCAGTACGTTCAGTGATGCAATATCAGAAGTTTTTCCGCGCAGGCTGCTCTGCTGTGGAGAAGACCACTTCTGGATACTTGACCGCATGATCAGTACGTTCAGTGATGCAATATCAGAAGTAATTTCCGCGCAGGCTGCTCTGCTGTGGAGAAGGTCATTGCTGGTGTAATTGACCGCATGATCAGTACGTTCAGTGATGCATTATCACAAGTAATATCCGCGCAGGCTGCACTGCTGTGGGGAAGGCCGTTGCTGGTGTACTCGACCGCACGATCAGTATGCGTTCAGTGATGCAATATCAGAAGTATTTTCCGCGCAGGCTGCTCTGGAGTGGGGAAGGCCATTGCTGGTGTACTTGACCGCATGATCAGTACGTTCAGTGATGCAATATCAGAAGTAATTTCCGCGCAGGCTGCTCTGCTGCGCAGAAGGCCATTGCTGGTGTACTTGACCCCATGATCAGTACGTTCAGTGATGCATTATCACAATTTCCGCTCAGGCTGCTCTGCAGTGGAGAAGGCTGTTGCTGGTGTACCTGGCCGCATGATCAGTACGTTCAGTGATGCAATATCAGAAGTAATTTCCGCGCAGGCTGCTCTGCTATGGAGAAGGCCATTGCTGGTGTACTTGACCACATGAACAGTACGTTCAGTGATGCAATATCAGAAGTATTTCCGCGCAGGCTGCTCTGCAGTGGAATATGCCATTGCTGGTGTACTGGACCGCATGATCAGTATATGTTCAGTGATGCAATATCAGAAGTAATTTCCGCGTATGCTGCTCTGCTGTGAAGAAGCCCTTTGCTGATGTACTTGACCGCATGATCAGTACGTTCAGTGATGCAATATCAGAAGTCATTTCCTCGCAGGCTGAGAACGCCATTGCTGGTTTACTTGACCGCATGATCAGTACGTCGAGTTATGCATTATCACAAGCAATATCCGCGCAGGCTGCTCTGCAGTGGAGAAGGCCATTGCTGGTGTACATGACCACATGATCAGTACGTTCAGTGATGCATTATCACAATTTCCGCGCAGGCTGCTCTGCAGTGGAAAAGGCTGTTGCTGGTGTATTTGACTGCATGATCGGCACGTTCAGTTATGCATTATCACAAGTAATATCCCCGCAGGCTGATCTGCAGTGGAGAAGGCCATTGCTGGTGTACTTGACCGCATAATCAGTACGTTCAGTTATGCAATATCATAAATAATTTCAGCGCAGGCTGCTGTGCTGTGGGGAAGGCCATTGCTGGTGAACTTTACCGCATGATCAGTATACGTTCAGTGATGCAATTTCAGAATTAAATTCCGCGCAGTCTGCACTGCTGTGAAGAAGGCCATTGCTGGTGTACTTGACCGCATGAACAGTACGTTCAGTGATGCAATATCAGAAGTATTTCCGCGCAGACTGCTCTGCAGTGGAATATGACATTGCTGGTGTACTGGACCGCATGATCGGTACGTTCAGTGATGCAATATCAGAAATTCCCCGCAGGCTGCTGTCCTGTGGAGAAGGCCATTGCTCGTGTACTTGACCGCATTATCAGTTTACGTTTAGTGATGCAATATCAGAAGTAATTTCCGCGCAGGCTGCTCTGCTGTGAAGAAGGCCATTCCTGGTGTACTTGACCGCATGATCAGTACGTTCATTGATGCAATATCAGAAGTAATTTAGAAGAACTTCTTGTTGGGCAAGTTGGTACATTGCTTTTGAGGAAACCATGTTGCGCATAAAAAGACAACCACAGGAAAGGCCAAAGGTACAGAAAGAGCGCAAACTATCAACTGGGTTTATTTGTGCGAAAGTGCCATATATATGCAAAATCACATCAAAATAACAAGGAGGTTGAGAGAGGGGGTATATCCAAGCAACTCCTGATCAACAACAGGTGCGCAGTATGGGCGAGGTCTGACCTTCACGCATGAACTTCCTTCTAGTGGGTCGTTGCAGTTTTTAGATATCAACCTGAATTTCGGCTCACAACACGCCTGTTGGCACTATGCCCCACGAGCAAAGAAAGAGCTACTACCGTTTGATTCTGCGCATTCTAAGGTAGTCAAAAGAGCGATTGCAAGCACGTGCCTGGAATCTGCCATCACCAAGTCATGCCCGCATGCAATGCATATTAGTTTCAATAATCGAATATAAAGGTTGCTTTCAGCCGGCTTCCCCTGCGATGTCATATCAGCTGTGGCCGAGAATCTTCTTAGGAAGATAAAAAGAAGAAATCGAGGTAGTGTGGATGTGCCGCCGCCAAAAAAGAAGATCGTGGTGATGCCATACATACACAAAGTGGCGCACAATGTAAAAAAAGTGGCCAAGAGGTATGGCGTCTCTGTCGTTTTTTCTGCCCCACGGAAACTCGCAGCCTTGTGCCCGAGAACCGGCACCCAAGGAACTAGAGGCAGTGGATGCGGCATCAAACATGCTGAGACGTTCGTTAAATGTGCCACTGGTGTGGTGTATGAAATCCCACTCAAGTGTGGATGTGCCTACGTGGGCCAAACAGGCCGTTGCGTGAATGAACGCGCAGGGGAACATGCCCGATCCATTCGGAATAAGGAAAGAGCTAACTTGCCTGCTCATTGCTTTGATTGCAGTGGATGCGAGCCTTTGCTTAAGCAGATTAAAATACTAGGCAAAAGTAACAACAAAACAGCGCGTGAGCTTTTGGAGGCCTATCACATAAAAGATAAAGGTGATAAATGTATTAGTAACGCTTCCGTCAAACTTTACAATAAGGAAAAGTATTTTCTGCGCACCTGTTGTTGATCAGGAGTTGCTTGGATATACCCCCTCTCTCAACCTCCTTGTTATTTTGATGTGATTTTGCATATATATGGCACTTTCGCACAAATAAACCCAGTTGATAGTTTGCGCTCTTTCTGTACCTTTGGCCTTTCCTGTGGTTGTCTTTTTATGCGCAACATGGTTTCTTCAAAAAAATCAGAAGTAATTTCCGCGGAGGCTGCTCTGCTGTGAAGAAGGCCACTGCTGGTGTACTTGACCGCATGATCAGTATACGTTCAGTGATGCAATATCAGAAGTAATTTCCGCGCAGGCTGCTCTGCTGTGAAAAAGGTCATTGCTGGTGTACTTGACCGCATGATAAGTACGTTCAGTGATACATTATCACAAGTAATGTCCGCGCAGGCTACTCTGCTGTGGAGAAGGCCATTGCTGGTGTACTTGACCGCATGAAGAGTACGTTCAGTGATGCAATATTAGAAGTAATTTCCGCGCAGGCTGCTCTGCTGTGGAGAAGGCCATCACTAGTGTACTTGACCGCATGATCAGTACGTTCAGTGATGAATTATCACAAGTAGTTTCCGCGCGGGCTGCTCTGCAGTGAAGAATGCCAATGCTGGTGTACTTGACCGCATGATCAGTACGTTCAGTGATGCAATATCAGAAGTAATTTCCGCGCAGCCTGCTCTGCTGTGGAGAAGGCCATTGCTGGTGTACATGACCGCATGATCAGTATACGTTCAGTGATGCAATATCAGAAGTAATTGCCACGCAGGCTGCTCTGCTGTAAAGAAGGCCATTGCTGGTGTACATGACGCATGATCAGTATACGTTCAGTGATGCAATATGAGAAGTAATTTCCGCGCCGGCTGCTCTGCTGTGAAGAAGGCCATTGCTGGTGTACTTGACCGCATGATCAGTACATTCAGTGATGCATTATCACAAGTAATATCCGCGCAGGCTGCACGCTGTGGAGAAGGCCGTTGCTGGTGTACTTGACCGCATGATCAGTACGTTCAGTGATGCAATATCAGAAGTTTTTCCGCGCAGGCTGCTCTGCTGTGGAGAAGACCACATCTGGATACTTGACCGCATGATCAGTACGTTCAGTGATGCAATATCAGAAGTAATTTCCGCGCACCCTGCACTGCTGTGGAGAAGGCCGTTGCTGGTGTACTTGACCGCCCAATCAGTATGCGTTCAGTGATGCAATATCAGAAGTAATTTCCGCGCAGGCTGCTCTGCAGTGGAGTAGGCCATTGCTGGTGTACTTGACAGCATGATCAGTACGTTCAGTGATGCAATATCACAAGTAATTTCCGCGGAGGCTGCTCTGCAGTGGAGAATGCCATTGCTGGTGTACTTGACCGTATGATCGGTACGTTCAGTGATGCAATATCACAAGTAAATTCCGCGACGGCTGCTCTGCAGTGGAGAATGCCATAGCTAGTGTACTTGACCGTATGATCGGTACGTTCAGTGATGCAATATCACAAGTAATTTCCGCGCAGGCTGCTTTGCAGTGGAGAATGCATTGCTGTGTACTTGACCGCATGATCGGTACGTTTAGTGATGCAATATCACAAGTAATTTCCGCGCAGGCTGCTCTGCAGTGGAGAATGACATTGCTAGTGTACTTGGCCGTATGATCGGTACGTTCAGTGATCAATTATCACAAGTAATTTCCACGCAGTCTGCTCTGTTGGGGAGAAGGCTGTTGCTCGTATACTTGAGTGCATGATCGGTACGTTCGGTGATGTTATATCAGAAGTAATTTCCGCGAAGGCTGCCCTGCCGTGGAGAATGCCATTGCTGGTGTACTTGACCGTATGATCGGTACGTTCAGTGATGCAATATCACAAGTAATTTTCGCGCAGCCTGCTCTGCAGTGGGGAAGGCTGTTGCTCGTATACTTGACTGCATGACCGGTACGTTCAGTGATGCAATAGCAGAGGTAATTTCTGTGCAGGCTGCTCTGCAGTGGAGAAGAGCTATGTAGGTGTACTTGACCGCATGATCAGTACGTGCAATGATGCAAAATGAGAAGTAACTTTCGCGCCGACTACTCTACTCTAGAGAAAGCCATTGCTGGTGTACTTGACCGCATGATCAGTACGTTCAGTGAAGCAATATCAGAAGTAATTTCCGCGCAGCCTGCTCTGCGGTGGAGAACGCCATTGCTGGTGTATTTGACCGCATGATCAGTATGTTCAGTTATGCATTATCACAAGTAATATCCACGCAGGCTGTTCTGCAGTGGAGAAGGCCATTGCTGGTGCACTTGACCGCATGATCAGTACGTTCAGTGATGCAATATCAGAAGTAATTTCCGCGCAGGCTGCTTGCAGTGTAGAAGGCCATTGCTGGTGTACTTGACCGCATGATGAGTACGTTCAGTGATGCATTATCTAAGTAATTTCCGCGCAGGCTACTCTACTCTAGAGAAAGCCATTGCTGGTGTACTTGACCGCATGATCAGTACGTTCAGTGAAGCAATATCAGAAGTAATTTCCGCGCAGCCTGCTCTGCGGTGGAGAACGCCATTGCTGGTGTATTTGATCGCATGATCAGTATGTTCAGTTATGCATTATCACAAGTAATATCCACGCAGGCTGTTCTGCAGTGGAGAAGGCCATTGCTGGTGCACTTGACCACATGATCAGTACGTTCAGTGATGCAATATCAGAAGTAATTTCCGCGCAGGCTGCTTGCAGTGTAGAAGGCCATTGCTGGTGTACTTGACCGCATGATGAGTACGTTCAGTGATGCATTATTCAAGTAATTTCCGCGCAGGCTGCTCTGCTGTGGAGAAGAACATTGCTGGTGTACTTGACCGCATGATCAGTACGTTCATGGATGCAATATCAGAAGTAATTTCCGCGTATGCTGCTCTGCTGTGAAGAAGGCCTTTGCTGATGTACTTGACCGCATGATCAGTACGTTCAGTGATGCAATATCAGAAGTAATTTCCGCGCAGGCTGCTCTGCTGTGCAGAAGGCCATTGCTGGTGTACTTGACCGCATGATCAGTACGTTCAGTGATGCATTATCACAATTTCCGCTCAGGCTGCTCTGCAGTGGAGAAGGCTGTTGCTGGTGTACCTGGCCGCATGATCAGTACGTTCAGTGATGCAATATCAGAAGTAATTTCCGCTCAGGCTGCTCTGCTATGGAGAAGGCCATTGCTAGTGTACTTGACCACATGAACAGTACGTTCAGTGATGCAATATCAGAAGTATTTCCGCGCAGGCTGCTCTGCAGTGGAATATGCCATTGCTGGTGTACTGGACCGCATGATCAGTATATGTTCAGTGATGCAATATCAGAAGTAATTTCCGCGTATGCTGCTCTGCTGTGAAGAAGCCCTTTGCTGATGTACTTGACCGCATGATCAGTACGTTCAGTGATGCAATATCAGAAGTCATTTCCTCGCAGGCTGAGAACGCCATTGCTGGTTTACTTGACCGCATGATCAGTACGTCGAGTTATGCATTATCACAAGCAATATCCGCGCAGGCTGCTCTGCAGTGGAGAAGGCCATTGCTGGTGTACATGACCACATGATCAGTACGTTCAGTGATGCATTATCACAATTTCCGCGCAGGCTGCTCTGCAGTGGAAAAGCCTGTTGCTGGTGTATTTGACTGCATGATCGGCACGTTCAGTTATGCATTATCACAAGTAATATCCCCGCAGGCTGATCTGCAGTGGAGAAGGCCATTGCTGGTGTACTTGACCGCATAATCAGTACGTTCAGTTATGCAATATCATAAATAATTTCAGCGCAGGCTGCTGTGCTGTGGGGAAGGCCATTGCTGGTGAACTTTACCGCATGATCAGTATACGTTCAGTGATGCAATTTCAGAATTAAATTCCGCGCAGTCTGCACTGCTGTGAAGAAGGCCATTGCTGGTGTACTTGACCGCATGAACAGTACGTTCAGTGATGCAATATCAGAAGTATTTCCGCGCAGACTGCTCTGCAGTGGAATATGACATTGCTGGTGTACTGGACCGCATGATCGGTACGTTCAGTGATGCAATATCAGAAATTCCCCGCAGGCTGCTGTCCTGTGGAGAAGGCCATTGCTCGTGTACTTGACCGCATTATCAGTTTACGTTTAGTGATGCAATATCAGAAGTAATTTCCGCGCAGGCTGCTCTGCTGTGAAGAAGGCCACTCCTGGTGTACTTGACCGCATGATCAGTACGTTCATTGATGCAATATCAGAAGTAATTTAGAAGAACTTCTTGTTGGGCAAGTTGGTACATTGCTTTTGAAGAAACCATGTTGCGCATAAAAAGACAACCACAGGAAAGGCCAAAGGTACAGAAAGAGCGCAAACTATCAACTGGGTTTATTTGTGCGAAAGTGCCATATATATGCAAAATCACATCAAAATAACAAGGAGGTTGAGAGAGGGGGTATATCCAAGCAACTCCTGATCAACAACAGGTGCGCAGTATGGGCGAGGTCTGACCTTCACGCATGAACTTCCTTCTAGTGGGTCGTTGCAGTTTTTAGATATCAACCTGAATTTCGGCTCACAACACGCCTGTTGGCACTATGCCCCACGAGCAAAGAAAGAGCTACTACCGTTTGATTCTGCGCATTCTAAGGTAGTCAAAAGAGCGATTGCAAGCACGTGCCTGGAATCTGCCATCACCAAGTCATGCCCGCATGCAATGCATATTAGTTTCAATAATCGAATATAAAGGTTGCTTTCAGCCGGCTTCCCCTGCGATGTCATATCAGCTGTGGCCGAGAATCTTCTTAGGAAGATAAAAAGAAGAAATCGAGGTAGTGTGGATGTGCCGCCGCCAAAAAAGAAGATCGTGGTGATGCCATACATACACAAAGTGGCGCACAATGTAAAAAAAGTGGCCAAGAGGTATGGCGTCTCTGTCGTTTTTTCTGCCCCACGGAAACTCGCAGCCTTGTGCCCGAGAACCGGCACCCAAGGAACTAGAGGCAGTGGATGCGGCATCAAACATGCTGAGACGTTCGTTAAATGTGCCACTGGTGTGGTGTATGAAATCCCACTCAAGTGTGGATGTGCCTACGTGGGCCAAACAGGCCGTTGCGTGAATGAACGCGCAGGGGAACATGCCCGATCCATTCGGAATAAGGAAAGAGCTAACTTGCCTGCTCATTGCTTTGATTGCAGTGGATGCGAGCCTTTGCTTAAGCAGATTAAAATACTAGGCAAAAGTAACAACAAAACAGCGCGTGAGCTTTTGGAGGCCTATCACATAAAAGATAAAGGTGATAAATGTATTAGTAACACTTCCGTCAAACTTTACAATAAGGAAAAGTATTTTCTGCGCACCTGTTGTTGATCAGGAGTTGCTTGGATATACCCCCTCTCTCAACCTCCTTGTTATTTTGATGTGATTTTGCATATATATGGCACTTTCGCACAAATAAACCCAGTTGATAGTTTGCGCTCTTTCTGTACCTTTGGCCTTTCCTGTGGTTGTCTTTTTATGCGCAACATGGTTTCTTCAAAAAAATCAGAAGTAATTTCCGCGGAGGCTGCTCTGCTGTGAAGAAGGCCACTGCTGGTGTACTTGACCGCATGATCAGTATACGTTCAGTGATGCAATATCAGAAGTAATTTCCGCGCAGGCTGCTCTGCTGTGAAAAAGGTCATTGCTGGTGTACTTGACCGCATGATAAGTACGTTCAGTGATACATTATCACAAGTAATGTCCGCGCAGGCTACTCTGCTGTGGAGAAGGCCATTGCTGGTGTACTTGACCGCATGAAGAGTACGTTCAGTGATGCAATATTAGAAGTAATTTCCGCGCAGGCTGCTCTGCTGTGGAGAAGGCCATCACTAGTGTACTTGACCGCATGATCAGTACGTTCAGTGATGAATTATCACAAGTAGTTTCCGCGCGGGCTGCTCTGCAGTGAAGAATGCCAATGCTGGTGTACTTGACCGCATGATCAGTACGTTCAGTGATGCAATATCAGAAGTAATTTCCGCGCAGCCTGCTCTGCTGTGGAGAAGGCCATTGCTGGTGTACATGACCGCATGATCAGTATACGTTCAGTGATGCAATATCAGAAGTAATTTCCACGCAGGCTGCTCTGCTGTAAAGAAGGCCATTGCTGGTGTACATGACGCATGATCAGTATACGTTCAGTGATGCAATATGAGAAGTAATTTCCGCGCCGGCTGCTCTGCTGTGAAGAAGGCCATTGCTGGTGTACTTGACCGCATGATCAGTACATTCAGTGATGCATTATCACTAGTAATATCCGCGCAGGCTGCACGCTGTGGAGACGGCCGTTGCTGGTGTACTTGACCGCATGATCAGTACGTTCAGTGATGCAATATCAGAAGTTTTTCCGCGCAGGCTGCTCTGCTGTGGAGAAGACCACATCTGGATACTTGACCGCATGATCAGTACGTTCAGTGATGCAATATCAGAAGTAATTTCCGCGCACCCTGCACTGCTGTGGAGAAGGCCGTTGCTGGTGTACTTGACCGCCCAATCAGTATGCGTTCAGTGATGCAATATCAGAAGTAATTTCCGCGCAGGCTGCTCTGCAGTGGAGTAGGCCATTGCTGGTGTACTTGACAGCATGATCAGTACGTTCAGTGATGCAATATCACAAGTAATTTCCGCGGAGGCTGCTCTGCAGTGGAGAATGCCATTGCTGGTGTACTTGACCGTATGATCGGTACGTTCAGTGATGCAATATCACAAGTAAATTCCGCGACGGCTGCTCTGTAGTGGAGAATGCCATAGCTAGTGTACTTGACCGTATGATCGGTACGTTCAGTGATGCAATATCACAAGTAATTTCCGCGCAGGCTGCTTTGCAGTGGAGAATGCATTGCTGTGTACTTGACCGCATGATCGGTACGTTTAGCCAACGGTTATCCGAGCCGCTTCATATCAAAGCTACAAGAACGAGCTGCACATCCAGCTACCACTGATTGTAGGACGTATCGAACACGAGCAGGCATTCCATACATGCCTGGTATCAGCGAAGCGTTGTCTCGTGTGTTCTCAAAATACGACTTACGCGTGGCCCACATGCCTGTCAGCAAGCTGCGGAATCAGCTAATGAATGTGAAAGACCGGCTACCAAATGAGCAGTTTCCAGGAGTCGTCTACAAAATACCATGCCTGAACTGCAATCATGCCTACATCGGTGAGACAGGGAAGTTCTCAAGACGCATAAAGGACCACCAACGTGATGTAAAAAACAAAAAGCATGCCACAAATGCGCTGGCGGGTCATGCACACGACACTGGCCACCAGATTGACTGGGGCAATGCCTCCATCTTATCTAAAGAAAGAAACCTGACGACGCGCCTTCTGCTGGAATCGCTATTCATCCAAACATCACAAGCAACATTAAACAAGAACGCTGGCCCCATGCCAGGCATCTACGCCCGATCTTTACGTCACATTCTCCGGATATAAATTCGCCACCGCTCTTGTCCTGCTCACTGTGAACAAGAAACCCGTACGGGTTTCGAAACGTCTTTCTTTTTTCGACTATGGTCAGTGACTGCTACTTCACTTCATTGCATTAGTGATGCAATATCACAAGTTTTTCCGCGCAGGCTGCTCTGCAGTGGAGAATGACATTGCTAGTGTACTTGGCCGTATGATCGGTACGTTCAGTGATGCATTATCACAAGTAATTTCCACGCAGTCTGCTCTGTTGGGGAGAAGGCTGTTGCTCGTATACTTGAGTGCATGATCGGTACGGTCGGTAATGTTATATCAGAAGTAATTTCCGCGAAGGCAGCCCTGCCGTGGAGAATGCCATTGCTGGTGTACTTGACCGTATGATCGGTACGTTCAGTGATGCAATATCACAAGTAATTTCCGCGCAGCCTGCTCTTCAGTGGGGAAGGCTGTTGCTCGTATACTTGACTGCATGACCGGTACGTTCAGTGATGCAATAGCAGAGGTAATTTCTGTGCAGGCTGCTCTGCAGTGGAGAAGAGCTATGTAGGTGTACTTGACCGCATGAGCAGTACGTGCAATGATGCAAAATGAGTAGTAACTTTCGCGCCGGCTACTCTACTCTAGAGAAAGCCATTGCTGGTGTACTTGACCGCATGATCAGTACGTTCAGTGATGCAATATCAGAAGTAATTTCCGCGCAGGCTGCTTGCAGTGTAGAAGGCTATTGCTGGTGTACTTGACCGCATGATGAGTACGTTCAGTGATGCATTATCTAAGTAATTTCCGCGCAGGCTACTCTACTCTATTGAAAGCCATTGCTGGTGTACTTGACCGCATGATCAGTACGTTCAGTGAAGCAATATCAGAAGTAATTTCCGCGCAGCCTGCTCTGCGGTGGAGAACGCCATTGCTGGTGTATTTGACCGCATGATCAGTATGTTCAGTTATGCATTATCACAAGTAATATCCACGCAGGCTGTTCTGCAGTGGAGAAGGCCATTGCTGGTGCACTTGACCACATGATCAGTACGTTCAGTGATGCAATATCAGAAGTTTTTTCCGCGCAGGCTGCTTGCAGTGTAGAAGGCCATTGCTTGTGTACTTGACCGCATGATGAGTACGTTCAGTGATGCATTATCTAAGTAATTTCCGCGCAGGCTGCTCTGCTGTGGAGAAGAACATTGCTGGTGTACTTGACCGCATGATCAGTACGTTCATGGATGCAATATCAGAAGTAATTTCCGCGCAGCCTGCACTGCTGTGGAGAAGGCCGTTGCTGGTGTACTTGACCGCCCGATCAGTATGCGTTCAGTGATGCAATATCAGAAGTAATTTCCGCGCAAGCTGCTCTGCAGTGGAGTAGGCCATTGCTGGTGTACTTGACCGCATGATCAGTACGTTCAGTGATGCAATATCAGAAGTAATTTCCGCGCAGGCTGCTCTGCTGTGGAGAAGGCCATTGCTGGTGTACTTGACCGCAAGATCAGTACGCTCAGTGAAGCAATATCAGAAGCAATTTCCACGCAGGCTGCACTTCTGTTGGGAAGGCCGTTGCTGTTGTACTTGACCGCACGATCAGTATGCGTTCAGTGATGCAATATCAGAAGTAATTTCCACGCAGGCTGCTCTGCAGTGGAGAAGGCCATTGCAGGTGTACTTGACCGCATGATCAGTACGTTCAGTGATGCAATTTCAGAAGTAATTTCCGCGCAGGCTGCTCTGCGGTAGAGAACGCCATTGCTGGTTTACTTGACCGCATGATCAGTACGTTCAGTGATGCATTATCACAATTTCCGCTCAGGCTGCTCTGCAGTGGAATATGCCATTGCTGGTGTACTGGACCGCATGATCAGTATACGTTTAGTGATGCAATATCAGAAGTAATTTCCGCGTAGGCTGCTCTGCTATGGAGAAGGCCATTGCTGGTGTACTTGACCACATGAACAGTACGTTCAGTGATGCAATATCAGAAGTAATTCCGCGCAGGCTGCTCTGCAGTGGAATATGCCATTGCTGATGTACTTGACCGCATGATCAGTACGTTCAGTGATGCAATTTCAGAATTTCCGCGCAGGCTGCTCTGCGGTGGAGAACGCCATTGCTGGTTTACTTGACCGCATGATCAGTATACGTTCAGTGATGCAATATCAGAAGTAATTTCCGCGCAGGCTGCTCTGCTGTGAAGAAGGCCTTTGCTGATGTATTGACCGCATGATCAATACGTTCAGTGATGCAATATCAGAAGTAATTTCCGCGCAGGCTGCTCTGCGGTGGAGAACGCCATTGCTGGTTTACTTGACCGCATGATCAGTACGTTCAGTTATGCATTATCACAAGTAATATCTGCGCAGGCTGCTCTGCAGTGGAGAAGGCCATTGCTGGTGTACATGACCACATGATCAGTACGTTCAGTGATGCATTATCACAATTTCCGCGCAGGCTGCTCTGCAATAGAAAAGGCTGTTGCTGGTGTATTTGACTGCATGATCGGTACGTTCAGTTATGCATTATCACAAGTAATATCACCGCAGGCTGCTCTGCAGTGGAGAAGGCCATTGCTGGTGTACTTGACCGCATAATCAGTACGTTCAGTTATGCAATATCATATTTTCCCGCAGGCTGCTGTGCAGTGGAGAAGGCCATTGCTGGTGAACTTGACCGCATGATCAGTATACGGTCAGTGATGCAATTTCAGAATTAAATTCCGCGCAGGCTGCTCTACTGTGAAGAAGGCCATTGCTGGTGTACTTGACCGCATGAACAGTACGTTCAGTGATGCAATATCAGAAGTATTTCCGCGCAGGCTGCTCTGCAGTGTAATATGCCATTGCTGGTGTACTGGACCGCATGATCGGTACATTCAGTGATGCAATATCAGAAATTCCCCGCAGGCTGCTGTCCTGTGGAGAAGGCCATTGCTGGTGTACTTGACCGCATGATCAGTATACGTTCAGTGATGCAATATCAGAAGTAATTTCCGCGCAGGCTGCTCTGCTGTGAAGACGGCCTTTGCTGGCGCACTTGACCGCATGATCAGTACGTTCAGTGATGCAATATCAGAAGTAATTTCCGCGCAGGCTGCTCTGCTGTGGAGAAGGCCATTGCTGGTATACTTGACCGCATGATCAGTACGTTCAGTGATGCAATATCAGGGGTAATTTCCGCGCAGGCTGCTCTGCAGTGGAGAATGCCATTGCTGGTGTACTTGACCGCATGATCAGTACGTTCATGGATGCAATATCAGAAGTAATTTCCGCGCAGCCTGCACTGCTGTGGTGAAGGCCAATGCTGGTGTACTTGACCGCCCGATCAGTATGCGTTCAGTGATGCAATATCAGAAGTAATTTCCGCGCAGGCTGCTCTGCAGTGCAGTAGGCCATTGCTGGTGTACTTGACCGCATGATCAGTACGTTCAGTGATGCAATATCAGAAGTAATTTACGCGCAGGCTGCTCTGCTGTGGAGAAGGCTATTCCTGGTGTACTTGACCGCATGATCAGTACGCTCAGTGAAGCAATATCAGAAGTAATTTCCACGCAGGCTGCACTTCTGTTGGGAAGGTCGTTGCTGTTGTACTTGACCGCACGATCAGTGTGCGTTCAGTGATGCAATATCAGAAGTAATTTCCACGCAGGCTCCTCTGCAGTGGAGAAGGCCATTGCAGGTGTACTTGACCGCATGATCAGTACGTTCAGTGATGCAATTTCAGAAGTAATTTCCGCGCAGGCTGCTCTGCGGTGGAGAACGCCATTGCTGGTTTACTTGACCGCATGATCAGTACGTTCAGTGATGCATTATCACAATTTCCGCTCAGGCTTCTCTGCAGTGGGATATGCCATTGCTGGTGTACTGGACCGCATGATCAGTATACGTTCAGTGATGCAATATCAGAAGTAATTTCCGCGTAGGCTGCTCTGCTGTGAAGAAGGCCTTTGCTGATGTACTTGACCGCATGATCAGTACGTTCAGTGATGCAATTTCAGAAGTAATTTCCGCGCAGGCTGCTCTGCGGTGGAGAACGCCATTGCTGGTTTACTTGACCGCATGATCAGTACGTTCAGTTATGCATTATCACAAGTAATATCCGCGCAGGCTGCTCTGCGGTGGAGAACGCCATTGCTGGTTTACTTGACTGCATGATCTGTACGTTCAGTTATGCATTATCACAAGTAATATCTGCGCAGGCTGCTCTGCAGTGGAGAAGGCCATTGCTGGTGTACATGACCACATGATCAGTACATTCAGTGATGCATTATCACAATTTCCGCGCAGGCTGCTTTGCAGTGGAAAAGGCTGTTGCTGGTGTATTTGACTGCATGATCGGTACGTTCAGTTATGCATTATCACAAGTACTATCACCGCAGGCTGCTCTGCACTGGAGAAGGCCATTGCTGGTGTACTTGACCGCATAATCAGTACGTTCAGTTATGCAATATCATAAATATTTTCCCGCAGGCTGCTGTGCTGTGGAGAAGGCCATTTCTGGTGAACTTGACCGCATGATCAGTATACGTTCAGTGATGCAATTTCAGAATTAAATTCCGCGCAGGCTGCTCTGCTGTGAAGAAGGCCGTTGCTGGTGTACTTGACCGCATGAACAGTACGTTCAGTGATGCAATATCAGAAGTATTTTCGCGCAGGCTGCTCTGCAGTGGAATATGCCATTGCTGGTGTACTGGACCACATGGTCGGTACAGTCAGTGATGCAATATCAGAAATTCCCCGCAGGCTGCTGTCCTGTGGAGAAGGCCATTGCTGGTGTACTTGACCGCATGATCAGTATACGTTCAGTGATGCAATATCAGAAGTAATTTCCGCGCAGGCTGGTCTGCTGTGAAGACGACCTTTGCTGATGTACTTGACCGCATGATCAATACGTTCAGTGATGCATTATCTAAGTAATTTCCGCGCAGGCTGCTCTGCTGTGGAGAAGGCCATTGCTGGTATACTTGACCGCATGATCAGTACGTTCAGTGATGCAATATCAGAAGTAATTTCCGCGCAGGCTGCTCTGCGGTGGAGAACGCCATTGCTGGTGTACTTGACCGCATGATGAGTACGTTCAGTGATGCATTATCACAATTTCCGTGCAGGCTGCTCTGCAATGGAAAAGGCTGTTGCTGGTGTATTTGACTGCATGATCGGTACGTTCAATTATGCATTATCACAAGTAATATCACCGCAGGCTGCTCTGCAGTGGAGAAGGCCATTGCTGGTGTACTTGACCGCATAATCAGTACGTTCAGTTATGCAATATCATAAATATTTTCCCGCAGGCTGCTGTGCAGTGGAGAAGGCCATTGCTGGTGAACTTGACCGCATGATCAGTATACGTTCAGTGATGCAATTTCAGAATTAAATTCCGCGCAGGCTGCTCTGCTGTGAAGAAGGCCATTGCTGGTGTACTTGACCGCATGAACAGTACGTTCAGTGATGCAATATCAGAAGTAATTTCCGCGCAGGCTGCTTGCAGTGTAGAAGGCCATTGCTGGTGTACTGACCGCATGATGAGTACGTTCAGTGATGCATTATCTAAGTAATTTCCGCGCAGGCTGCTCTGCTGTGGAGACGGCCATTGCTGGTATACTTGACCGCATGATCAGTACGTTCAGTGATGCAATATCAGGGGTAATTTCCGCGCAGGCTGCTCTACAGTGGAGAAGGCCATTGCTGGTGTACTTGACCGCATGATCAGTACGTTCAGTGATGCAATATGAGAAGTAATTTCCGCGCAGGCTGCTCTGCTGTGGAGAAGACCATTGCTGGTGTACTTGACCGCATGATCAGTACGTTCATGGATGCAATATCAGAAGTAATTTCCGCACAGCCTGCACTGCTGTGGTGAAGGCCGTTGCTGGTGTACTTGACCGCCCGATCAGTATGCGTTCAGTGATGCAATATCAGAAGTAATTTCCGCGCAGGCTGCTCTGCAGTGCAGTAGGCCATTGTTGGTGTACTTGACCGCATGATCAGTACGTTCAGTGATGCAATATCAGAAGTAATTTCCGCGCAGGCTGCTCTGCTGTGGAGAAGGCCATTCCTGGTGTACTTGACCGCATGATCAGTACGCTCAGTGAAGCAATATCAGAAGTAATTTCCACGAAGGCTGCACTTCTGTTGGGAAGGTCGTTGCTGTTGTACTTCACCGCACGATCAGTGTGCGTTCAGTGATGCAATATCAGAAGTAATTTCCGCGCAGGCTGCTCTGCAGTGGAGAAGGCCATTGCAGGTGTACTTGACCGCATGATCAGTACGTTCAGTAATGCAATAACAGAAGTATTTGCGCGCAGGCTGCTCTGCAGTGGAATATGCCATTGCTGGTGTACTGGACCGCATGATCGGTACATTCAGTGATGCAATATCAGAAATTCCCCGCAGGCTGCTGTCCTGTGGAGAAGGCCATTGCTGGTGTACTTGACCGCATGATCAGTATACGTTCAGTGATGCAATATCAGAAGTAATTTCCGCTCCGGCTACTCTGCTGTGAAGAAGGCCATTGCTGGTGTACTTGACCGCATGATCAGTACGTTCAGTGATGCATTATCACAAGTAATATCCGCGGAGGCTGCACTGCTGTGGGCAAGGCCGTTGCTGGTGTACTTGACCGCACGATCAGTATGCGTTCAGTGATGCAATATCAGAAGTGCCTTCCGCGCAGGCTGCTCTGGAGTGGAGAAGGCCATCGCTGGTGTACTTGACCGCATGATAAGTACGTTCAGTGATGCAATATCAGAAGTAATTTCCGCGCAGGCTGCTCTGCGGTGGAGAACGCCATTGCTGGTGTACTTGACCGCATGATCAGTACGTTCAGTTATGCATTTTCACAAGTAATTTCCGCGCAGCCTGCTCTGCTGTGGAGAAGGCTATTGCTCGTATACTTGACTGCATGATCGGTACGTTCAGTGATGCAATAGCAGAGGTAATTTCTGTGCAGGCTGCTCTCAGTGGAGAAGAGCTATGCAGGTGTACTTGACCGCATGATCAGTACGTTCAATGATGCAAAATGAGAAGCAACTTTCGCGCCGGCTACTCTACTGTGGAGAAAGCCATTGCTGGTTTACTTGACCGCATGATCGGTACGTTCAGTGATGCAATATCAGAAGTAACTTCCGCGCAGGCTGCTTGCAGTGTAGAAGGCCATAGCTGGTGTACTTGACCGCATGATGAGTACGTTCAGTGATGCATTATCTAAGTGATTTCCGCGCTGGCTGCTCTGCTGTGAAGAAGGCCTTTGCTGATGTACTTGACCGCATGATCAGTACGTTCAGTGATGCAATATCAAAAGTAATTTCCGCGCAGGCTGCTCTGCGGTGGAGAACGCCATTGCTGGTTTACTTGACCGCATGATCAGTACGTTCAGTTATGCATTATCACAAGTAATATCCGCGCAGGCTGCTCTGCAGTGGAGAAGGCCATTGCTGGTGTACATGACCACATGATCATCAATGATCCATAACAGCGCGCCAGACGGGACAAAGAAGAGGAGACTTAACACACAGCGCTGACTCACAACTAAAACGTTTATTGGCTGCCAGCCAGTATAAATACTGGCCTGGTGGCCGGGAAAAAATACAAGCACGCTTGACTTGCGTGATATCAAAACATCGCCAGTTCATCACGCACGTGTCAACATACAAGAGTCATCAGTGCAAAATATCACCCCTACAGCAGGCACGAGTTTTCATTCACAATCAAGGTAGCGGGTTTCCTTATCCGACAAGGCTACAGATGGAGTGCTGATACACTGATCTGAAGTCCTAGCTATCAGGTGGGCTTCTATTATTTCCCTAGTTAGCGAGTCGCGATTCTCACCTAATACAGAACATTCCTTGTAAAGGGGAAAACAAGTTTTTGAGTCGTCGTTGTCTTGCTCGTCATCGTCATCTTCGTTGTATTTGCAGTTTCTGCAATGTTCTGCTACGTGGCCTGTGATAGCGACACGCGAGACATTATATTGGTGCTCCTTTAATCTTTCGTTAACACATCGGCCAGTTTGGCCGATGTAACATTTGCCACATGACAGAGGTAGAGAGTAGATGACCCCTTCCCGGCAAGGCACGAATTGTTTCGCGTGCCTTATCAAGCAGCTGCGTGGTTCCCTTCCTACTGAATTTACTTTTTCGACCATACTAGACAGTCGCTTAGGCGCCGGGAAGACAACTTCGACACCAGCATGTTTCCCAATTCTTTTCAAGTTATGCGAGACTTGGTGCAGATACGGTACTACGGCAATCTTTCTTTTCTTTTCCTCCTGTCTCGCTTCACCTATCTTATCCAGTCCGACCTTTTTCTTCAGTTTTTCTGCAACAGAACCCAAAACGTCTGCATGGTAGCCAGCCTTTGACAGGCGGTTAAGTTGGTTGCAGAAGCTGCGCTCCAACCTGTGCGCACAAGATTTCATTACAGCGTTGTAAAGCACAGAAAAAGCGTTCGCTCTCTTCACCAGCTTTGAATGAGCTGATGAAAAAGGCAAGATTGGCTTTGCACCACGGGGCTCGAAAGCCCAACAAACATGAGATGGAGTGAAATGAAGCGAAAGATCTAAAAACCTAATAAAATCATTCGATGGTACTTCGTGTGTTAAAATCAATCGATTAAGGCATTCTGAGAATACCGATAACACGTCATGCAATTGCTGCTCGAAATCGAGGTTGTCACAATCTAAAAACACGAAGTAGTCGTCCACAAATCTAAAAATACGACAAACACTGGACCTGTCAAAACGCTCCTTCAACATTCTGTCGCGTGCAGCTAGAAACACATCGCTGAGAAAGGGTGCTAAACACGAACCAATACAAATTCCCTCTTTTTGAATAAAAACCTCGCCTTCCCATTCGGCAAACGTCGAGACAAGATAGAGTGAAAGCAATTCGAGGAAGCCGCCAGTGGAAATTCCGCACTCATTTAGAAACGGTATAGCACCATGTTGGTCAATGAGGTCACTTACAGATGACAGAAGTTCTGCTGGAGGCAAGGAGTAATAAAGATCCTTTACATCGACAGAAAATCCATGGAACTTCTTATTGTAGTTGCATTTCAAGAATTCAATCATACCGTCCCGGCGATTTATTCTAAAAGGATCATAAATCGACAAAACATTCAGTTTCTGCAGCAGGAATTTCGCTACATGCTGCTGCCATGTTGCAATTTCGGAGTCCATTACGCGGAACGGCCATTCAGGCTTATGGGTTTTCGCTGTGAAGAACACTTCCAACAAGGATTTAGAGCTGCTGTTGATCTTACTTGACAGCGCATTAATTTTAAATTATTGACGAGTTTTTTTGCCCTGCTCTGACCTTGGCAATTACCACATCATTGCGCTTTTCAAACACAGCAAGAACAGCTTCTGATGCTTTTGACACATACACATCCCTGTCCAGAACGACAAAACCTCCGTCCTTGTCAGCAAGTAGGAGAGAGGGTGAATTATCTTTCAGCCAGCTAACGGTCTTTTGTAGAGGTAGCTTCTTCTCCGAAGACCTGTTCCTTGTTAGCACGTCTACACCTTCCGATATGCATCGGTCCACCTCAGTTTTGTCGGCCTGCTTAGCCACCTGCCTCACCATGGCCAGAAGTTCAGGTCTCGATCTCTTTGGCTCCACTGCAAACTTGGGCCCCAGGCTCAGGACTTTCCTGATGTATCCAGGAAACGGGACGCTCTCAGACTGTCTAGCATGGTCAAAAAAGTAAATTCAGTAGGAAGGGAACCACGCAGCTGCTTGATAAGGCACGCGAAACAACTCGTGCCTTGCCGGGAAGGGGTCATCTACTCTCCACCTCTGTCATGTGGCAAATGTTACATCAGCCAAACTGGCCGATGTGTTAACGAAAGATTAAAGGAGCACCAATATAATGTCTCTCGTGCCGCTATCACAGGCCACGTTGCAAAACATTGCAGAAACTGTAAAGACAACGAAGATGACGATGACGCAGAAGACAACGACGACTCAAAAACTTGTTTTCCCCTTTACAAGGAATGCTCTGTATAAGGTAAGAACCGCGACTCGCTAACTAGGGAAATAATAGAAGCCCACCTGATAGCTAGGACATAAGATCAGTGTATCAGCACTCCGTCTTTAGCCTTGTCGGATAAGGAAACCCGTTACCTTGATTGTGAATGAAAACTCGTGCCTGCTGTAGGGGTGATATTTTGCACTGATGACTCTTGTATGTTGACACGTGCCTGATGAACTGGCGATGTTTTGATATCACGCAAGTCAAGCGTGCTTGTATTTTTTCCCGGCCACCAGGCCAGTATTTATACTGGCTGGCAGCCAATAAATGTTTTAGTTGTGAGTCAGCGTTGTGTGTTGTGTCTCCTCTTCTTTGTCCCTTATGTCGCGCTGTTATGGATCATCGTCAGCACCAACTCGCCCAACAACTGGTTTTGTTAATCCACATGATCAGTACGTTCAGTGATGCATTATCACAATTTCCGCGCAGGCTGCTCTGCAGTGGAAAAGGCTGTTGCTGGTGTACTTGACCGCATGATCAGTATACGTTCAGTGATGCAATATCAGAAGCAATTTCCGCGCCGGCTGCTCTGTTGTGAAGAAGGCCATTGCTGGTGTACTTGACTGCATGATCGGTACGTTCAGTGATGCATTATCACAAGTAATATCCGCGCAGGCTGCACGCTGTGGACAAGGCCGTTGCTGGTGTACTTGACCGCATGATCAGTACGTTCAGTGATGCAATATCAGAAGTTTTTCCGCGCAGGCTGCTCTGCTGTGGAGAAGACCACTTCTGGATACTTGACCGCATGATCAGTACGTTCAGTGATGCAATATCAGAAGTAATTTCCGCGCAGGCTGCTCTGCTGTGGAGAAGGTCATTGCTGGTGTAATTGACCGCATGATCAGTACGTTCAGTGATGCATTATCACAAGTAATATCCGCGCAGGCTGCACTGCTGTGGGGAAGGCCGTTGCTGGTGTACTCGACCGCACGATCAGTATGCGTTCAGTGATGCAATATCAGAAGTATTTCCCGCGCAGGCTGCTCTGGAGTGGGGAAGGCCATTGCTGGTGTACTTGACCGCATGATCAGTACGTTCAGTGATGCAATATCAGAAGTAATTTCCGCGCAGGCTGCTCTGCTGCGCAGAAGGCCATTGCTGGTGTACTTGACCCCATGATCAGTACGTTCAGTGATGCATTATCACAATTTCCGCTCAGGCTGCTCTGCAGTGGAGAAGGCTGTTGCTGGTGTACCTGGCCGCATGATCAGTACGTTCAGTGATGCAATATCAGAAGTAATTTCCGCGCAGGCTGCTCTGCTATGGAGAAGGCCATTGCTGGTGTACTTGACCACATGAACAGTACGTTCAGTGATGCAATATCAGAAGTATTTCCGCGCAGGCTGCTCTGCAGTGGAATATGCCATTGCTGGTGTACTGGACCGCATGATCAGTATATGTTCAGTGATGCAATATCAGAAGTAATTTCCGCGTATGCTGCTCTGCTGTGAAGAAGCCCTTTGCTGATGTACTTGACCGCATGATCAGTACGTTCAGTGATGCAATATCAGAAGTCATTTCCTCGCAGGCTGAGAACGCCATTGCTGGTTTACTTGACCGCATGATCAGTACGTCGAGTTATGCATTATCACAAGCAATATCCGCGCAGGCTGCTCTGCAGTGGAGAAGGCCATTGCTGGTGTACATGACCACATGATCAGTACGTTCAGTGATGCATTATCACAATTTCCGCGCAGGCTGCTCTGCAGTGGAAAAGGCTGTTGCTGGTGTATTTGACTGCATGATCGGCACGTTCAGTTATGCATTATCACAAGTAATATCCCCGCAGGCTGATCTGCAGTGGAGAAGGCCATTGCTGGTGTACTTGACCGCATAATCAGTACGTTCAGTTATGCAATATCATAAATAATTTCAGCGCAGGCTGCACTTCTGTTGGGAAGGTCGTTGCTGTTGTACTTGACCGCACGATCAGTGTGCGTTCAGTGATGCAATATCAGAAGTAATTTCCACGCAGGCTCCTCTGCAGTGGAGAAGGCCATTGCAGGTGTACTTGACCGCATGATCAGTACGTTCAGTGATGCAATTTCAGAAGTAATTTCCGCGCAGGCTGCTCTGCGGTGGAGAACGCCATTGCTGGTTTACTTGACCGCATGATCAGTACGTTCAGTGATGCATTATCACAATTTCCGCTCAGGCTGCTCTGCAGTGGGATATGCCATTGCTGGTGTACTGGACCGCATGATCAGTATACGTTCAGTGATGCAATATCAGAAGTAATTTCCGCGTAGGCTGCTCTGCTGTGAAGAAGGCCTTTGCTGATGTACTTGACCGCATGATCAGTACGTTCAGTGATGCAATTTCAGAAGTAATTTCCGCGCAGGCTGCTCTGCGGTGGAGAACGCCATTGCTGGTTTACTTGACCGCATGATCAGTACGTTCAGTTATGCATTATCACAAGTAATATCCGCGCAGGCTGCTCTGCGGTGGAGAACGCCATTGCTGGTTTACTTGACTGCATGATCTGTACGTTCAGTTATGCATTATCACAAGTAATATCTGCGCAGGCTGCTCTGCAGTGGAGAAGGCCATTGCTGGTGTACATGACCACATGATCAGTACATTCAGTGATGCATTATCACAATTTCCGCGCAGGCTGCTTTGCAGTGGAAAAGGCTGTTGCTGGTGTATTTGACTGCATGATCGGTACGTTCAGTTATGCATTATCACAAGTACTATCACCGCAGGCTGCTCTGCACTGGAGAAGGCCATTGCTGGTGTACTTGACCGCATAATCAGTACGTTCAGTTATGCAATATCATAAATATTTTCCCGCAGGCTGCTGTGCTGTGGAGAAGGCCATTTCTGGTGAACTTGACCGCATGATCAGTATACGTTCAGTGATGCAATTTCAGAATTAAATTCCGCGCAGGCTGCTCTGCTGTGAAGAAGGCCGTTGCTGGTGTACTTGACCGCATGAACAGTACGTTCAGTGATGCAATATCAGAAGTATTTTCGCGCAGGCTGCTCTGCAGTGGAATATGCCATTGCTGGTGTACTGGACCACATGGTCGGTACAGTCAGTGATGCAATATCAGAAATTCCCCGCAGGCTGCTGTCCTGTGGAGAAGGCCATTGCTGGTGTACTTGACCGCATGATCAGTATACGTTCAGTGATGCAATATCAGAAGTAATTTCCGCGCAGGCTGGTCTGCTGTGAAGACGACCTTTGCTGATGTACTTGACCGCATGATCAATACGTTCAGTGATGCATTATCTAAGTAATTTCCGCGCAGGCTGCTCTGCTGTGGAGAAGGCCATTGCTGGTATACTTGACCGCATGATCAGTACGTTCAGTGATGCAATATCAGAAGTAATTTCCGCGCAGGCTGCTCTGCGGTGGAGAACGCCATTGCTGGTGTACTTGACCGCATGATGAGTACGTTCAGTGATGCATTATCACAATTTCCGTGCAGGCTGCTCTGCAATGGAAAAGGCTGTTGCTGGTGTATTTGACTGCATGATCGGTACGTTCAATTATGCATTATCACAAGTAATATCACCGCAGGCTGCTCTGCAGTGGAGAAGGCCATTGCTGGTGTACTTGACCGCATAATCAGTACGTTCAGTTATGCAATATCATAAATATTTTCCCGCAGGCTGCTGTGCAGTGGAGAAGGCCATTGCTGGTGAACTTGACCGCATGATCAGTATACGTTCAGTGATGCAATTTCAGAATTAAATTCCGCGCAGGCTGCTCTGCTGTGAAGAAGGCCATTGCTGGTGTACTTGACCGCATGAACAGTACGTTCAGTGATGCAATATCAGAAGTAATTTCCGCGCAGGCTGCTTGCAGTGTAGAAGGCCATTGCTGGTGTACTGACCGCATGATGAGTACGTTCAGTGATGCATTATCTAAGTAATTTCCGCGCAGGCTGCTCTGCTGTGGAGACGGCCATTGCTGGTATACTTGACCGCATGATCAGTACGTTCAGTGATGCAATATCAGGGGTAATTTCCGCGCAGGCTGCTCTACAGTGGAGAAGGCCATTGCTGGTGTACTTGACCGCATGATCAGTACGTTCAGTGATGCAATATGAGAAGTAATTTCCGCGCAGGCTGCTCTGCTGTGGAGAAGACCATTGCTGGTGTACTTGACCGCATGATCAGTACGTTCATGGATGCAATATCAGAAGTAATTTCCGCACAGCCTGCACTGCTGTGGTGAAGGCCGTTGCTGGTGTACTTGACCGCCCGATCAGTATGCGTTCAGTGATGCAATATCAGAAGTAATTTCCGCGCAGGCTGCTCTGCAGTGCAGTAGGCCATTGTTGGTGTACTTGACCGCATGATCAGTACGTTCAGTGATGCAATATCAGAAGTAATTTCCGCGCAGGCTGCTCTGCTGTGGAGAAGGCCATTCCTGGTGTACTTGACCGCATGATCAGTACGCTCAGTGAAGCAATATCAGAAGTAATTTCCACGAAGGCTGCACTTCTGTTGGGAAGGTCGTTGCTGTTGTACTTCACCGCACGATCAGTGTGCGTTCAGTGATGCAATATCAGAAGTAATTTCCGCGCAGGCTGCTCTGCAGTGGAGAAGGCCATTGCAGGTGTACTTGACCGCATGATCAGTACGTTCAGTAATGCAATAACAGAAGTATTTGCGCGCAGGCTGCTCTGCAGTGGAATATGCCATTGCTGGTGTACTGGACCGCATGATCGGTACATTCAGTGATGCAATATCAGAAATTCCCCGCAGGCTGCTGTCCTGTGGAGAAGGCCATTGCTGGTGTACTTGACCGCATGATCAGTATACGTTCAGTGATGCAATATCAGAAGTAATTTCCGCTCCGGCTACTCTGCTGTGAAGAAGGCCATTGCTGGTGTACTTGACCGCATGATCAGTACGTTCAGTGATGCATTATCACAAGTAATATCCGCGGAGGCTGCACTGCTGTGGGCAAGGCCGTTGCTGGTGTACTTGACCGCACGATCAGTATGCGTTCAGTGATGCAATATCAGAAGTGACTTCCGCGCAGGCTGCTCTGGAGTGGAGAAGGCCATCGCTGGTGTACTTGACCGCATGATAAGTACGTTCAGTGATGCAATATCAGAAGTAATTTCCGCGCAGGCTGCTCTGCGGTGGAGAACGCCATTGCTGGTGTACTTGACCGCATGATCAGTACGTTCAGTTATGCATTTTCACAAGTAATTTCCGCGCAGCCTGCTCTGCTGTGGAGAAGGCTATTGCTCGTATACTTGACTGCATGATCGGTACGTTCAGTGATGCAATAGCAGAGGTAATTTCTGTGCAGGCTGCTCTCAGTGGAGAAGAGCTATGCAGGTGTACTTGACCGCATGATCAGTACGTTCAATGATGCAAAATGAGAAGCAACTTTCGCGCCGGCTACTCTACTGTGGAGAAAGCCATTGCTGGTTTACTTGACCGCATGATCGGTACGTTCAGTGATGCAATATCAGAAGTAACTTCCGCGCAGGCTGCTTGCAGTGTAGAAGGCCATAGCTGGTGTACTTGACCGCATGATGAGTACGTTCAGTGATGCATTATCTAAGTGATTTCCGCGCTGGCTGCTCTGCTGTGAAGAAGGCCTTTGCTGATGTACTTGACCGCATGATCAGTACGTTCAGTGATGCAATATCAAAAGTAATTTCCGCGCAGGCTGCTCTGCGGTGGAGAACGCCATTGCTGGTTTACTTGACCGCATGATCAGTACGTTCAGTTATGCATTATCACAAGTAATATCCGCGCAGGCTGCTCTGCAGTGGAGAAGGCCATTGCTGGTGTACATGACCACATGATCATCAATGATCCATAACAGCGCGCCAGACGGGACAAAGAAGAGGAGACTTAACACACAGCGCTGACTCACAACTAAAACGTTTATTGGCTGCCAGCCAGTATAAATACTGGCCTGGTGGCCGGGAAAAAATACAAGCACGCTTGACTTGCGTGATATCAAAACATCGCCAGTTCATCACGCACGTGTCAACATACAAGAGTCATCAGTGCAAAATATCACCCCTACAGCAGGCACGAGTTTTCATTCACAATCAAGGTAGCGGGTTTCCTTATCCGACAAGGCTACAGATGGAGTGCTGATACACTGATCTGAAGTCCTAGCTATCAGGTGGGCTTCTATTATTTCCCTAGTTAGCGAGTCGCGATTCTCACCTAATACAGAACATTCCTTGTAAAGGGGAAAACAAGTTTTTGAGTCGTCGTTGTCTTGCTCGTCATCGTCATCTTCGTTGTATTTGCAGTTTCTGCAATGTTCTGCTACGTGGCCTGTGATAGCGACACGCGAGACATTATATTGGTGCTCCTTTAATCTTTCGTTAACACATCGGCCAGTTTGGCCGATGTAACATTTGCCACATGACAGAGGTAGAGAGTAGATGACCCCTTCCCGGCAAGGCACGAATTGTTTCGCGTGCCTTATCAAGCAGCTGCGTGGTTCCCTTCCTACTGAATTTACTTTTTCGACCATACTAGACAGTCGCTTAGGCGCCGGGAAGACAACTTCGACACCAGCATGTTTCCCAATTCTTTTCAAGTTATGCGAGACTTGGTGCAGATACGGTACTACGGCAATCTTTCTTTTCTTTTCCTCCTGTCTCGCTTCACCTATCTTATCCAGTCCGACCTTTTTCTTCAGTTTTTCTGCAACAGAACCCAAAACGTCTCCATGGCAGCCAGCCTTTGACAGGCGGTTAAGTTGGTTGCAGAAGCTGCGCTCCAACCTGTGCGCACAAGATTTCATTACAGCGTTGTAAAGCACAGAAAAAGCGTTCGCTCTCTTCACCAGCTTTGAATGAGCTGATGAAAAAGGCAAGATTGGCTTTGCACCACGGGGCTCGAAAGCCCAACAAACATGAGATGGAGTGAAATGAAGCGAAAGATCTAAAAACCTAATAAAATCATTCGATGGTACTTCGTGTGTTAAAATCAATCGATTAAGGCATTCTGAGAATACCGATAACACGTCATGCAATTGCTGCTCGAAATCGAGGTTGTCACAATCTAAAAACACGAAGTAGTCGTCCACAAATCTAAAAATACGACAAACACTGGACCTGTCAAAACGCTCCTTCAACATTCTGTCGCGTGCAGCTAGAAACACATCGCTGAGAAAGGGTGCTAAACACGAACCAATACAAATTCCCTCTTTTTGAATAAAAACCTCGCCTTCCCATTCGGCAAACGTCGAGACAAGATAGAGTGAAAGCAATTCGAGGAAGCCGCCAGTGGAAATTCCGCACTCATTTAGAAACGGTATAGCACCATGTTGGTCAATGAGGTCACTTACAGATGACAGAAGTTCTGCTGGTGGCAAGGTGTAATAAAGATCCTTTACATCGACAGAAAATCCATGGAACTTCTTATTGTAGTTGCATTTCAAGAATTCAATCATACCGTCCCGGCGATTTATTCTAAAAGGATCATAAATCGACAAAACATTCAGTTTCTGCAGCAGGAATTTCGCTACATGCTGCTGCCATGTTGCAATTTCGGAGTCCATTACGCGGAACGGCCATTCAGGCTTATGGGTTTTCGCTGTGAAGAACACTTCCAACAAGGATTTAGAGCTGCTGTTGATCTTACTTGACAGCGCATTAATTTTAAATTATTGACGAGTTTTTTTGCCCTGCTCTGACCTTGGCAATTAACACATCATTGCGCTTTTCAAACACAGCAAGAACAGCTTCTGATGCTTTTGACACATACACATCCCTGTCCAGAACGACAAAACCTCCGTCCTTGTCAGCAAGTAGGAGAGAGGGTGAATTATCTTTCAGCCAGCTAACGGTCTTTTGTAGAGGTAGCTTCTTCTCCGAAGACCTGTTCCTTGTTAGCACGTCTACACCTTCCGATATGCATCGGTCCACCTCAGTTTTGTCGGCCTGCTTAGCCACCTGCCTCACCATGGCCAGAAGTTCAGGTCTCGATCTCTTTGGCTCCACTGCAAACTTGGGCCCCAGGCTCAGGACTTTCCTGATGTATCCAGGAAACGGGACGCTCTCAGACTGTCTAGCATGGTCAAAAAAGTAAATTCAGTAGGAAGGGAACCACGCAGCTGCTTGATAAGGCACGCGAAACAACTCGTGCCTTGCCGGGAAGGGGTCATCTACTCTCCACCTCTGTCATGTGGCAAATGTTACATCAGCCAAACTGGCCGATGTGTTAACGAAAGATTAAAGGAGCACCAATATAATGTCTCTCGTGCCGCTATCACAGGCCACGTTGCAAAACATTGCAGAAACTGTAAAGACAACGAAGATGACGATGACGAGGAAGACAACGACGACTCAAAAACTTGTTTTCCCCTTTACAAGGAATGCTCTGTATAAGGTAAGAACCGCGACTCGCTAACTAGGGAAATAATAGAAGCCCACCTGATAGCTAGGACATAAGATCAGTGTATCAGCACTCCGTCTTTAGCCTTGTCGGATAAGGAAACCCGTTACCTTGATTGTGAATGAAAACTCGTGCCTGCTGTAGGGGTGATATTTTGCACTGATGACTCTTGTATGTTGACACGTGCCTGATGAACTGGCGATGTTTTGATATCACGCAAGTCAAGCGTGCTTGTATTTTTTCCCGGCCACCAGGCCAGTATTTATACTGGCTGGCAGCCAATAAATGTTTTAGTTGTGAGTCAGCGTTGTGTGTTGTGTCTCCTCTTCTTTGTCCCTTATGTCGCGCTGTTATGGATCATCGTCAGCACCAACTCGCCCAACAACTGGTTTTGTTAATCCACATGATCAGTACGTTCAGTGATGCATTATCACAATTTCCGCGCAGGCTGCTCTGCAGTGGAAAAGGCTGTTGCTGGTGTACTTGACCGCATGATCAGTATACGTTCAGTGATGCAATATCAGAAGCAATTTCCGCGCCGGCTGCTCTGTTGTGAAGAAGGCCATTGCTGGTGTACTTGACTGCATGATCGGTACGTTCAGTGATGCATTATCACAAGTAATATCCGCGCAGGCTGCACGCTGTGGACAAGGCCGTTGCTGGTGTACTTGACCGCATGATCAGTACGTTCAGTGATGCAATATCAGAAGTTTTTCCGCGCAGGCTGCTCTGCTGTGGAGAAGACCACTTCTGGATACTTGACCGCATGATCAGTACGTTCAGTGATGCAATATCAGAAGTAATTTCCGCGCAGGCTGCTCTGCTGTGGAGAAGGTCATTGCTGGTGTAATTGACCGCATGATCAGTACGTTCAGTGATGCATTATCACAAGTAATATCCGCGCAGGCTGCACTGCTGTGGGGAAGGCCGTTGCTGGTGTACTCGACCGCACGATCAGTATGCGTTCAGTGATGCAATATCAGAAGTATTTTCCGCGCAGGCTGCTCTGGAGTGGGGAAGGCCATTGCTGGTGTACTTGACCGCATGATCAGTACGTTCAGTGATGCAATATCAGAAGTAATTTCCGCGCAGGCTGCTCTGCTGCGCAGAAGGCCATTGCTGGTGTACTTGACCCCATGATCAGTACGTTCAGTGATGCATTATCACAATTTCCGCTCAGGCTGCTCTGCAGTGGAGAAGGCTGTTGCTGGTGTACCTGGCCGCATGATCAGTACGTTCAGTGATGCAATATCAGAAGTAATTTCCGCGCAGGCTGCTCTGCTATGGAGAAGGCCATTGCTGGTGTACTTGACCACATGAACAGTACGTTCAGTGATGCAATATCAGAAGTATTTCCGCGCAGGCTGCTCTGCAGTGGAATATGCCATTGCTGGTGTACTGGACCGCATGATCAGTATATGTTCAGTGATGCAATATCAGAAGTAATTTCCGCGTATGCTGCTCTGCTGTGAAGAAGCCCTTTGCTGATGTACTTGACCGCATGATCAGTACGTTCAGTGATGCAATATCAGAAGTCATTTCCTCGCAGGCTGAGAACGCCATTGCTGGTTTACTTGACCGCATGATCAGTACGTCGAGTTATGCATTATCACAAGCAATATCCGCGCAGGCTGCTCTGCAGTGGAGAAGGCCATTGCTGGTGTACATGACCACATGATCAGTACGTTCAGTGATGCATTATCACAATTTCCGCGCAGGCTGCTCTGCAGTGGAAAAGCCTGTTGCTGGTGTATTTGACTGCATGATCGGCACGTTCAGTTATGCATTATCACAAGTAATATCCCCGCAGGCTGATCTGCAGTGGAGAAGGCCATTGCTGGTGTACTTGACCGCATAATCAGTACGTTCAGTTATGCAATATCATAAATAATTTCAGCGCAGGCTGCTGTGCTGTGGGGAAGGCCATTGCTGGTGAACTTTACCGCATGATCAGTATACGTTCAGTGATGCAATTTCAGAATTAAATTCCGCGCAGTCTGCACTGCTGTGAAGAAGGCCATTGCTGGTGTACTTGACCGCATGAACAGTACGTTCAGTGATGCAATATCAGAAGTATTTCCGCGCAGACTGCTCTGCAGTGGAATATGACATTGCTGGTGTACTGGACCGCATGATCGGTACGTTCAGTGATGCAATATCAGAAATTCCCCGCAGGCTGCTGTCCTGTGGAGAAGGCCATTGCTCGTGTACTTGACCGCATTATCAGTTTACGTTAAGTGATGCAATATCAGAAGTAATTTCCGCGCAGGCTGCTCTGCTGTGAAGAAGGCCATTCCTGGTGTACTTGACCGCATGATCAGTACGTTCATTGATGCAATATCAGAAGTAATTTAGAAGAACTTCTTGTTGGGCAAGTTGGTACATTGCTTTTGAGGAAACCATGTTGCGCATAAAAAGACAACCACAGGAAAGGCCAAAGGTACAGAAAGAGCGCAAACTATCAACTGGGTTTATTTGTGCGAAAGTGCCATATATATGCAAAATCACATCAAAATAACAAGGAGGTTGAGAGAGGGGGTATATCCAAGCAACTCCTGATCAACAACAGGTGCGCAGTATGGGCGAGGTCTGACCTTCACGCATGAACTTCCTTCTAGTGGGTCGTTGCAGTTTTTAGATATCAACCTGAATTTCGGCTCACAACACGCCTGTTGGCACTATGCCCCACGAGCAAAGAAAGAGCTACTACCGTTTGATTCTGCGCATTCTAAGGTAGTCAAAAAAGCGATTGCAAGCACGTGCCTGGAATCTGCCATCACCAAGTCATGCCCGCATGCAATGCATATTAGTTTCAATAATCGAATATAAAGGTTGCTTTCAGCCGGCTTCCCCTGCGATGTCATATCAGCTGTGGCCGAGAATCTTCTTAGGAAGATAAAAAGAAGAAATCGAGGTAGTGTGGATGTGCCGCCGCCAAAAAAGAAGATCGTGGTGATGCCATACATACACAAAGTGGCGCACAATGTAAAAAAAGTGGCCAAGAGGTATGGCGTCTCTGTCGTTTTTTCTGCCCCACGGAAACTCGCAGCCTTGTGCCCGAGAACCGGCACCCAAGGAACTAGAGGCAGTGGATGCGGCATCAAACATGCTGAGACGTTCGTTAAATGTGCCACTGGTGTGGTGTATGAAATCCCACTCAAGTGTGGATGTGCCTACGTGGGCCAAACAGGCCGTTGCGTGAATGAACGCGCAGGGGAACATGCCCGATCCATTCGGAATAAGGAAAGAGCTAACTTGCCTGCTCATTGCTTTGATTGCAGTGGATGCGAGCCTTTGCTTAAGCAGATTAAAATACTAGGCAAAAGTAACAACAAAACAGCGCGTGAGCTTTTGGAGGCCTATCACATAAAAGATAAAGGTGATAAATGTATTAGTAACGCTTCCGTCAAACTTTACAATAAGGAAAAGTATTTTCTGCGCACCTGTTGTTGATCAGGAGTTGCTTGGATATACCCCCTCTCTCAACCTCCTTGTTATTTTGATGTGATTTTGCATATATATGGCACTTTCGCACAAATAAACCCAGTTGATAGTTTGCGCTCTTTCTGTACCTTTGGCCTTTCCTGTGGTTGTCTTTTTATGCGCAACATGGTTTCTTCAAAAAAATCAGAAGTAATTTCCGCGGAGGCTGCTCTGCTGTGAAGAAGGCCACTGCTGGTGTACTTGACCGCATGATCAGTATACGTTCAGTGATGCAATATCAGAAGTAATTTCCGCGCAGGCTGCTCTGCTGTGAAAAAGGTCATTGCTGGTGTACTTGACCGCATGATAAGTACGTTCAGTGATACATTATCACAAGTAATGTCCGCGCAGGCTACTCGGCTGTGGAGAAGGCCATTGCTGGTGTACTTGACCGCATGAAGAGTACGTTCAGTGATGCAATATTAGAAGTAATTTCCGCGCAGGCTGCTCTGCTGTGGAGAAGGCCATCACTAGTGTACTTGACCGCATGATCAGTACGTTCAGTGATGAATTATCACAAGTAGTTTCCGCGCGGGCTGCTCTGCAGTGAAGAATGCCAATGCTGGTGTACTTGACCGCATGATCAGTACGTTCAGTGATGCAATATCAGAAGTAATTTCCGCGCAGCCTGCTCTGCTGTGGAGAAGGCCATTGCTGGTGTACATGACCGCATGATCAGTATACGTTCAGTGATGCAATATCAGAAGTAATTGCCACGCAGGCTGCTCTGCTGTAAAGAAGGCCATTGCTGGTGTACATGACGCATGATCAGTATACGTTCAGTGATGCAATATGAGAAGTAATTTCCGCGCCGGCTGCTCTGCTGTGAAGAAGGCCATTGCTGGTGTACTTGACCGCATGATCAGTACATTCAGTGATGCATTATCACAAGTAATATCCGCGCAGGCTGCACGCTGTGGAGAAGGCCGTTGCTGGTGTACTTGACCGCATGATCAGTACGTTCAGTGATGCAATATCAGAAGTTTTTCCGCGCAGGCTGCTCTGCTGTGGAGAAGACCACATCTGGATACTTGACCGCATGATCAGTACGTTCAGTGATGCAATATCAGAAGTAATTTCCGCGCACCCTGCACTGCTGTGGAGAAGGCCGTTGCTGGTGTACTTGACCGCCCAATCAGTATGCGTTCAGTGATGCAATATCAGAAGTAATTTCCGCGCAGGCTGCTCTGCAGTGGAGTAGGCCATTGCTGGTGTACTTGACAGCATGATCAGTACGTTCAGTGATGCAATATCACAAGTAATTTCCGCGGAGGCTGCTCTGCAGTGGAGAATGCCATTGCTGGTGTACTTGACCGTATGATCGGTACGTTCAGTGATGCAATATCACAAGTAAATTCCGCGACGGCTGCTCTGCAGTGGAGAATGCCATAGCTAGTGTACTTGACCGTATGATCGGTACGTTCAGTGATGCAATATCACAAGTAATTTCCGCGCAGGCTGCTTTGCAGTGGAGAATGCATTGCTGTGTACTTGACCGCATGATCGGTACGTTTAGTGATGCAATATCACAAGTAATTTCCGCGCAGGCTGCTCTGCAGTGGAGAATGACATTGCTAGTGTACTTGGCCGTATGATCGGTACGTTCAGTGATCAATTATCACAAGTAATTTCCACGCAGTCTGCTCTGTTGGGGAGAAGGCTGTTGCTCGTATACTTGAGTGCATGATCGGTACGTTCGGTGATGTTATATCAGAAGTAATTTCCGCGAAGGCTGCCCTGCCGTGGAGAATGCCATTGCTGGTGTACTTGACCGTATGATCGGTACGTTCAGTGATGCAATATCACAAGTAATTTTCGCGCAGCCTGCTCTGCAGTGGGGAAGGCTGTTGCTCGTATACTTGACTGCATGACCGGTACGTTCAGTGATGCAATAGCAGAGGTAATTTCTGTGCAGGCTGCTCTGCAGTGGAGAAGAGCTATGTAGGTGTACTTGACCGCATGATCAGTACGTGCAATGATGCAAAATGAGAAGTAACTTTCGCGCCGACTACTCTACTCTAGAGAAAGCCATTGCTGGTGTACTTGACCGCATGATCAGTACGTTCAGTGAAGCAATATCAGAAGTAATTTCCGCGCAGCCTGCTCTGCGGTGGAGAACGCCATTGCTGGTGTATTTGACCGCATGATCAGTATGTTCAGTTATGCATTATCACAAGTAATATCCACGCAGGCTGTTCTGCAGTGGAGAAGGCCATTGCTGGTGCACTTGACCGCATGATCAGTACGTTCAGTGATGCAATATCAGAAGTAATTTCCGCGCAGGCTGCTTGCAGTGTAGAAGGCCATTGCTGGTGTACTTGACCGCATGATGAGTACGTTCAGTGATGCATTATCTAAGTAATTTCCGCGCAGGCTACTCTACTCTAGAGAAAGCCATTGCTGGTGTACTTGACCGCATGATCAGTACGTTCAGTGAAGCAATATCAGAAGTAATTTCCGCGCAGCCTGCTCTGCGGTGGAGAACGCCATTGCTGGTGTATTTGATCGCATGATCAGTACGTTCAGTTATGCATTATCACAAGTAATATCCACGCAGGCTGTTCTGCAGTGGAGAAGGCCATTGCTGGTGCACTTGACCACATGATCAGTACGTTCAGTGATGCAATATCAGAAGTAATTTCCGCGCAGGCTGCTTGCAGTGTAGAAGGCCATTGCTGGTGTACTTGACCGCATGATGAGTACGTTCAGTGATGCATTATTCAAGTAATTTCCGCGCAGGCTGCTCTGCTGTGGAGAAGAACATTGCTGGTGTACTTGACCGCATGATCAGTACGTTCATGGATGCAATATCAGAAGTAATTTCCGCGTATGCTGCTCTGCTGTGAAGAAGGCCTTTGCTGATGTACTTGACCGCATGATCAGTACGTTCAGTGATGCAATATCAGAAGTAATTTCCGCGCAGGCTGCTCTGCTGTGCAGAAGGCCATTGCTGGTGTACTTGACCGCATGATCAGTACGTTCAGTGATGCATTATCACAATTTCCGCTCAGGCTGCTCTGCAGTGGAGAAGGCTGTTGCTGGTGTACCTGGCCGCATGATCAGTACGTTCAGTGATGCAATATCAGAAGTAATTTCCGCGCAGGCTGCTCTGCTATGGAGAAGGCCATTGCTGGTGTACTTGACCACATGAACAGTACGTTCAGTGATGCAATATCAGAAGTATTTCCGCGCAGGCTGCTCTGCAGTGGAATATGCCATTGCTGGTGTACTGGACCGCATGATCAGTATATGTTCAGTGATGCAATATCAGAAGTAATTTCCGCGTATGCTGCTCTGCTGTGAAGAAGCCCTTTGCTGATGTACTTGACCGCATGATCAGTACGTTCAGTGATGCAATATCAGAAGTCATTTCCTCGCAGGCTGAGAACGCCATTGCTGGTTTACTTGACCGCATGATCAGTACGTCGAGTTATGCATTATCACAAGCAATATCCGCGCAGGCTGCTCTGCAGTGGAGAAGGCCATTGCTGGTGTACATGACCACATGATCAGTACGTTCAGTGATGCATTATCACAATTTCCGCGCAGGCTGCTCTGCAGTGGAAAAGCCTGTTGCTGGTGTATTTGACTGCATGATCGGCACGTTCAGTTATGCATTATCACAAGTAATATCCCCGCAGGCTGATCTGCAGTGGAGAAGGCCATTGCTGGTGTACTTGACCGCATAATCAGTACGTTCAGTTATGCAATATCATAAATAATTTCAGCGCAGGCTGCTGTGCTGTGGGGAAGGCCATTGCTGGTGAACTTTACCGCATGATCAGTATACGTTCAGTGATGCAATTTCAGAATTAAATTCCGCGCAGTCTGCACTGCTGTGAAGAAGGCCATTGCTGGTGTACTTGACCGCATGAACAGTACGTTCAGTGATGCAATATCAGAAGTATTTCCGCGCAGACTGCTCTGCAGTGGAATATGACATTGCTGGTGTACTGGACCGCATGATCGGTACGTTCAGTGATGCAATATCAGAAATTCCCCGCAGGCTGCTGTCCTGTGGAGAAGGCCATTGCTCGTGTACTTGACCGCATTATCAGTTTACGTTTAGTGATGCAATATCAGAAGTAATTTCCGCGCAGGCTGCTCTGCTGTGAAGAAGGCCACTCCTGGTGTACTTGACCGCATGATCAGTACGTTCATTGATGCAATATCAGAAGTAATTTAGAAGAACTTCTTGTTGGGCAAGTTGGTACATTGCTTTTGAAGAAACCATGTTGCGCATAAAAAGACAACCACAGGAAAGGCCAAAGGTACAGAAAGAGCGCAAACTATCAACTGGGTTTATTTGTGCGAAAGTGCCATATATATGCAAAATCACATCAAAATAACAAGGAGGTTGAGAGAGGGGGTATATCCAAGCAACTCCTGATCAACAACAGGTGCGCAGTATGGGCGAGGTCTGACCTTCACGCATGAACTTCCTTCTAGTGGGTCGTTGCAGTTTTTAGATATCAACCTGAATTTCGGCTCACAACACGCCTGTTGGCACTATGCCCCACGAGCAAAGAAAGAGCTACTACCGTTTGATTCTGCGCATTCTAAGGTAGTCAAAAGAGCGATTGCAAGCACGTGCCTGGAATCTGCCATCACCAAGTCATGCCCGCATGCAATGCATATTAGTTTCAATAATCGAATATAAAGGTTGCTTTCAGCCGGCTTCCCCTGCGATGTCATATCAGCTGTGGCCGAGAATCTTCTTAGGAAGATAAAAAGAAGAAATCGAGGTAGTGTGGATGTGCCGCCGCCAAAAAAGAAGATCGTGGTGATGCCATACATACACAAAGTGGCGCACAATGTAAAAAAAGTGGCCAAGAGGTATGGCGTCTCTGTCGTTTTTTCTGCCCCACGGAAACTCGCAGCCTTGTGCCCGAGAACCGGCACCCAAGGAACTAGAGGCAGTGGATGCGGCATCAAACATGCTGAGACGTTCGTTAAATGTGCCACTGGTGTGGTGTATGAAATCCCACTCAAGTGTGGATGTGCCTACGTGGGCCAAACAGGCCGTTGCGTGAATGAACGCGCAGGGGAACATGCCCGATCCATTCGGAATAAGGAAAGAGCTAACTTGCCTGCTCATTGCTTTGATTGCAGTGGATGCGAGCCTTTGCTTAAGCAGATTAAAATACTAGGCAAAAGTAACAACAAAACAGCGCGTGAGCTTTTGGAGGCCTATCACATAAAAGATAAAGGTGATAAATGTATTAGTAACACTTCCGTCAAACTTTACAATAAGGAAAAGTATTTTCTGCGCACCTGTTGTTGATCAGGAGTTGCTTGGATATACCCCCTCTCTCAACCTCCTTGTTATTTTGATGTGATTTTGCATATATATGGCACTTTCGCACAAATAAACCCAGTTGATAGTTTGCGCTCTTTCTGTACCTTTGGCCTTTCCTGTGGTTGTCTTTTTATGCGCAACATGGTTTCTTCAAAAAAATCAGAAGTAATTTCCGCGGAGGCTGCTCTGCTGTGAAGAAGGCCACTGCTGGTGTACTTGACCGCATGATCAGTATACGTTCAGTGATGCAATATCAGAAGTAATTTCCGCGCAGGCTGCTCTGCTGTGAAAAAGGTCATTGCTGGTGTACTTGACAGCATGATAAGTACGTTCAGTGATACATTATCACAAGTAATGTCCGCGCAGGCTACTCTGCTGTGGAGAAGGCCATTGCTGGTGTACTTGACCGCATGAAGAGTACGTTCAGTGATGCAATATTAGAAGTAATTTCCGCGCAGGCTGCTCTGCTGTGGAGAAGGCCATCACTAGTGTACTTGACCGCATGATCAGTACGTTCAGTGATGAATTATCACAAGTAGTTTCCGCGCGGGCTGCTCTGCAGTGAAGAATGCCAATGCTGGTGTACTTGACCGCATGATCAGTACGTTCAGTGATGCAATATCAGAAGTAATTTCCGCGCAGCCTGCTCTGCTGTGGAGAAGGCCATTGCTGGTGTACATGACCGCATGATCAGTATACGTTCAGTGATGCAATATCAGAAGTAATTTCCACGCAGGCTGCTCTGCTGTAAAGAAGGCCATTGCTGGTGTACATGACGCATGATCAGTATACGTTCAGTGATGCAATATGAGAAGTAATTTCCGCGCCGGCTGCTCTGCTGTGAAGAAGGCCATTGCTGGTGTACTTGACCGCATGATCAGTACATTCAGTGATGCATTATCACTAGTAATATCCGCGCAGGCTGCACGCTGTGGAGACGGCCGTTGCTGGTGTACTTGACCGCATGATCAGTACGTTCAGTGATGCAATATCAGAAGTTTTTCCGCGCAGGCTGCTCTGCTGTGGAGAAGACCACATCTGGATACTTGACCGCATGATCAGTACGTTCAGTGATGCAATATCAGAAGTAATTTCCGCGCACCCTGCACTGCTGTGGAGAAGGCCGTTGCTGGTGTACTTGACCGCCCAATCAGTATGCGTTCAGTGATGCAATATCAGAAGTAATTTCCGCGCAGGCTGCTCTGCAGTGGAGTAGGCCATTGCTGGTGTACTTGACAGCATGATCAGTACGTTCAGTGATGCAATATCACAAGTAATTTCCGCGGAGGCTGCTCTGCAGTGGAGAATGCCATTGCTGGTGTACTTGACCGTATGATCGGTACGTTCAGTGATGCAATATCACAAGTAAATTCCGCGACGGCTGCTCTGTAGTGGAGAATGCCATAGCTAGTGTACTTGACCGTATGATCGGTACGTTCAGTGATGCAATATCACAAGTAATTTCCGCGCAGGCTGCTTTGCAGTGGAGAATGCATTGCTGTGTACTTGACCGCATGATCGGTACGTTTAGCCAACGGTTATCCGAGCCGCTTCATATCAAAGCTACAAGAACGAGCTGCACATCCAGCTACCACTGATTGTAGGACGTATCGAACACGAGCAGGCATTCCATACATGCCTGGTATCAGCGAAGCGTTGTCTCGTGTGTTCTCAAAATACGACTTACGCGTGGCCCACATGCCTGTCAGCAAGCTGCGGAATCAGCTAATGAATGTGAAAGACCGGCTACCAAATGAGCAGTTTCCAGGAGTCGTCTACAAAATACCATGCCTGAACTGCAATCATGCCTACATCGGTGAGACAGGGAAGTTCTCAAGACGCATAAAGGACCACCAACGTGATGTAAAAAACAAAAAGCATGCCACAAATGCGCTGGCGGGTCATGCACACGACACTGGCCACCAGATTGACTGGGGCAATGCCTCCATCTTATCTAAAGAAAGAAACCTGACGACGCGCCTTCTGCTGGAATCGCTATTCATCCAAACATCACAAGCAACATTAAACAAGAACGCTGGCCCCATGCCAGGCATCTACGCCCGATCTTTACGTCACATTCTCCGGATATAAATTCGCCACCGCTCTTGTCCTGCTCACTGTGAACAAGAAACCCGTACGGGTTTCGAAACGTCTTTCTTTTTTCGACTATGGTCAGTGACTGCTACTTCACTTCATTGCATTAGTGATGCAATATCACAAGTTTTTCCGCGCAGGCTGCTCTGCAGTGGAGAATGACATTGCTAGTGTACTTGGCCGTATGATCGGTACGTTCAGTGATGCATTATCACAAGTAATTTCCACGCAGTCTGCTCTGTTGGGGAGAAGGCTGTTGCTCGTATACTTGAGTGCATGATCGGTACGTTCGGTAATGTTATATCAGAAGTAATTTCCGCGAAGGCAGCCCTGCCGTGGAGAATGCCATTGCTGGTGTACTTGACCGTATGATCGGTACGTTCAGTGATGCAATATCACAAGTAATTTCCGCGCAGCCTGCTCTGCAGTGGGGAAGGCTGTTGCTCGTATACTTGACTGCATGACCGGTACGTTCAGTGATGCAATAGCAGAGGTAATTTCTGTGCAGGCTGCTCTGCAGTGGAGAAGAGCTATGTAGGTGTACTTGACCGCATGAGCAGTACGTGCAATGATGCAAAATGAGTAGTAACTTTCGCGCCGGCTACTCTACTCTAGAGAAAGCCATTGCTGGTGTACTTGACCGCATGATCAGTACGTTCAGTGAAGCAATATCAGAAGTAATTTCCGCGCAGCCTGCTCTGCGGTGGAGAACGCCATTGGTGGTGTATTTGACCGCATGATCTGTATGTTCAGTTATGCATTATCACAAGTAATATCCACGCAGGCTGTTCTGCAGTAGAGAAGGCCATTGCTGGTGCACTTGACCGCATGATCAGTACGTTCAGTGATGCAATATCAGAAGTAATTTCCGCGCAGGCTGCTTGCAGTGTAGAAGGCTATTGCTGGTGTACTTGACCGCATGATGAGTACGTTCAGTGATGCATTATCTAAGTAATTTCCGCGCAGGCTACTCTACTCTATTGAAAGCCATTGCTGGTGTACTTGACCGCATGATCAGTACGTTCAGTGAAGCAATATCAGAAGTAATTTCCGCGCAGCCTGCTCTGCGGTGGAGAACGCCATTGCTGGTGTATTTGACCGCATGATCAGTATGTTCAGTTATGCATTATCACAAGTAATATCCACGCAGGCTGTTCTGCAGTGGAGAAGGCCATTGCTGGTGCACTTGACCACATGATCAGTACGTTCAGTGATGCAATATCAGAAGTATTTTTCGCGCAGGCTGCTTGCAGTGTAGAACGCCATTGCTTGTGTACTTGACCGCATGATGAGTACGTTCAGTGATGCATTATCTAAGTAATTTCCGCGCAGGCTGCTCTGCTGTGGAGAAGAACATTGCTGGTGTACTTGACCGCATGATCAGTACGTTCATGGATGCAATATCAGAAGTAATTTCCGCGCAGCCTGCACTGCTGTGGAGAAGGCCGTTGCTGGTGTACTTGACCGCCCGATCAGTATGCGTTCAGTGATGCAATATCAGAAGTAATTTCCGCGCAAGCTGCTCTGCAGTGGAGTAGGCCATTGCTGGTGTACTTGACCGCATGATCAGTACGTTCAGTGATGCAATATCAGAAGTAATTTCCGCGCAGGCTGCTCTGCTGTGGAGAAGGCCATTGCTGGTGTACTTGACCGCAAGATCAGTACGCTCAGTGAAGCAATATCAGAAGCAATTTCCACGCAGGCTGCACTTCTGTTGGGAAGGCCGTTGCTGTTGTACTTGACCGCACGATCAGTATGCGTTCAGTGATGCAATATCAGAAGTAATTTCCACGCAGGCTGCTCTGCAGTGGAGAAGGCCATTGCAGGTGTACTTGACCGCATGATCAGTACGTTCAGTGATGCAATTTCAGAAGTAATTTCCGCGCAGGCTGCTCTGCGGTAGAGAACGCCATTGCTGGTTTACTTGACCGCATGATCAGTACGTTCAGTGATGCATTATCACAATTTCCGCTCAGGCTGCTCTGCAGTGGAATATGCCATTGCTGGTGTACTGGACCGCATGATCAGTATACGTTTAGTGATGCAATATCAGAAGTAATTTCCGCGTAGGCTGCTCTGCTATGGAGAAGGCCATTGCTGGTGTACTTGACCACATGAACAGTACGTTCAGTGATGCAATATCAGAAGTAATTCCGCGCAGGCTGCTCTGCAGTGGAATATGCCATTGCTGATGTACTTGACCGCATGATCAGTACGTTCAGTGATGCAATTTCAGAATTTCCGCGCAGGCTGCTCTGCGGTGGAGAACGCCATTGCTGGTTTACTTGACCGCATGATCAGTATACGTTCAGTGATGCAATATCAGAAGTAATTTCCGCGCAGGCTGCTCTGCTGTGAAGAAGGCCTTTGCTGATGTATTGACCGCATGATCAATACGTTCAGTGAGGCAATATCAGAAGTAATTTCCGCGCAGGCTGCTCTGCGGTGGAGAACGCCATTGCTGGTTTACTTGACCGCATGATCAGTACGTTCAGTTATGCATTATCACAAGTAATATCTGCGCAGGCTGCTCTGCAGTGGAGAAGGCCATTGCTGGTGTACATGACCACATGATCAGTACGTTCAGTGATGCATTATCACAATTTCCGCGCAGGCTGCTCTGCAATAGAAAAGGCTGTTGCTGGTGTATTTGACTGCATGATCGGTACGTTTAGTTATGCATTATCACAAGTAATATCACCGCAGGCTGCTCTGCAGTGGAGAAGGCCATTGCTGGTGTACTTGACCGCATAATCAGTACGTTCAGTTATGCAATATCATATTTTCCCGCAGGCTGCTGTGCAGTGGAGAAGGCCATTGCTGGTGAACTTGACCGCATGATCAGTATACGGTCAGTGATGCAATTTCAGAATTAAATTCCGCGCAGGCTGCTCTACTGTGAAGAAGGCCATTGCTGGTGTACTTGACCGCATGAACAGTACGTTCAGTGATGCAATATCAGAAGTATTTCCGCGCAGGCTGCTCTGCAGTGGAATATGCCATTGCTGGTGTACTGGACCGCATGATCGGTACATTCAGTGATGCAATATCAGAAATTCCCCGCAGGCTGCTGTCCTGTGGAGAAGGCCATTGCTGGTGTACTTGACCGCATGATCAGTATACGTTCAGTGATGCAATATCAGAAGTAATTTCCGCGCAGGCTGCTCTGCTGTGAAGACGGCCTTTGCTGGCGCACTTGACCGCATGATCAGTACGTTCAGTGATGCAATATCAGAAGTAATTTCCGCGCAGGCTGCTCTGCTGTGGAGAAGGCCATTGCTGGTATACTTGACCGCATGATCAGTACGTTCAGTGATGCAATATCAGGGGTAATTTCCGCGCAGGCTGCTCTGCAGTGGAGAAGGCCATTGCTGGTGTACTTGACCGCATGATCAGTACGTTCATGGATGCAATATCAGAAGTAATTTCCGCGCAGCCTGCACTGCTGTGGTGAAGGCCAATGCTGGTGTACTTGACCGCCCGATCAGTATGCGTTCAGTGATGCAATATCAGAAGTAATTTCCGCGCAGGCTGCTCTGCAGTGCAGTAGGCCATTGCTGGTGTACTTGACCGCATGATCAGTACGTTCAGTGATGCAATATCAGAAGTAATTTACGCGTAGGCTGCTCTGCTGTGGAGAAGGCTATTCCTGGTGTACTTGACCGCATGATCAGTACGCTCAGTGAAGCAATATCAGAAGTAATTTCCACGCAGGCTGCACTTCTGTTGGGAAGGTCGTTGCTGTTGTACTTGACCGCACGATCAGTGTGCGTTCAGTGATGCAATATCAGAAGTAATTTCCACGCAGGCTCCTCTGCAGTGGAGAAGGCCATTGCAGGTGTACTTGACCGCATGATCAGTACGTTCAGTGATGCAATTTCAGAAGTAATTTCCGCGCAGGCTGCTCTGCGGTGGAGAACGCCATTGCTGGTTTACTTGACCGCATGATCAGTACGTTCAGTGATGCATTATCACAATTTCCGCTCAGGCTGCTCTGCAGTGGGATATGCCATTGCTGGTGTACTGGACCGCATGATCAGTATACGTTCAGTGATGCAATATCAGAAGTAATTTCCACGTAGGCTGCTCTGCTGTGAAGAAGGCCTTTGCTGATGTACTTGACCGCATGATCAGTACGTTCAGTGATGCAATTTCAGAAGTAATTTCCGCGCAGGCTGCTCTGCGGTGGAGAACGCCATTGCTGGTTTACTTGACCGCATGATCAGTACGTTCAGTTATGCATTATCACAAGTAATATCCGCGCAGGCTGCTCTGCGGTGGAGAACGCCATTGCTGGTTTACTTGACTGCATGATCTGTACGTTCAGTTATGCATTATCACAAGTAATATCTGCGCAGGCTGCTCTGCAGTGGAGAAGGCCATTGCTGGTGTACATGACCACATGATCAGTACATTCAGTGATGCATTATCACAATTTCCGCGCAGGCTGCTTTGCAGTGGAAAAGGCTGTTGCTGGTGTATTTGACTGCATGATCGGTACGTTCAGTTATGCATTATCACAAGTACTATCACCGCAGGCTGCTCTGCACTGGAGAAGGCCATTGCTGGTGTACTTGACCGCATAATCAGTACGTTCAGTTATGCAATATCATAAATATTTTCCCGCAGGCTGCTGTGCTGTGGAGAAGGCCATTTCTGGTGAACTTGACCGCATGATCAGTATACGTTCAGTGATGCAATTTCAGAATTAAATTCCGCGCAGGCTGCTCTGCTGTGAAGAAGGCCGTTGCTGGTGTACTTGACCGCATGAACAGTACGTTCAGTGATGCAATATCAGAAGTATTTTCGCGCAGGCTGCTCTGCAGTGGAATATGCCATTGCTGGTGTACTGGACCACATGGTCGGTACAGTCAGTGATGCAATATCAGAAATTCCCCGCAGGCTGCTGTCCTGTGGAGAAGGCCATTGCTGGTGTACTTGACCGCATGATCAGTATACGTTCAGTGATGCAATATCAGAAGTAATTTCCGCGCAGGCTGGTCTGCTGTGAAGACGACCTTTGCTGATGTACTTGACCGCATGATCAATACGTTCAGTGATGCATTATCTAAGTAATTTCCGCGCAGGCTGCTCTGCTGTGGAGAAGGCCATTGCTGGTATACTTGACCGCATGATCAGTACGTTCAGTGATGCAATATCAGAAGTAATTTCCGCGCAGGCTGCTCTGCGGTGGAGAACGCCATTGCTGGTGTACTTGACCGCATGATGAGTACGTTCAGTGATGCATTATCTAAGTGATTTCCGCGCTGGCTGCTCTGCTGTGAAGAAGGCCTTTGCTGATGTACTTGACCGCATGATCAGGACGTTCAGTGATGCAATATCAAAAGTAATTTCCGCGCAGGCTGCTCTGCGGTGGAGAACGCCATTGCTGGTTTACTTGACCGCATGATCAGTACGTTCAGTTATGCATTATCACAAGTAATATCCGCGCAGGCTGCTCTGCAGTGGAGAAGGCCATTGCTGGTGTACATGACCACATGATCATCAATGATCCATAACAGCGCGCCAGACGGGACAAAGAAGAGGAGACACAGCACACAGCGCTGACTCACAACTAAAACGTTTATTGGCTGCCAGCCAGTATAAATACTGGCCTGGTGGCCGGGAAAAAATACAAGCACGCTGGACTTGCGTGATATCAAAACATCGCCAGTTCATCACGCACGTGTCAACATACAAGAGTCATCAGTGCAAAATATCACCCCTACAGCAGGCACGAGTTTTCATTCACAATCAAGGTAGCGGGTTTCCTTATCCGACAAGTCTACAGAGGGAGTGCTGATACACTGATCTGAAGTCCTAGCTATCAGGTGGGCTTCTATATTTCCCTAGTTAGCGAGTCGCGATTCTCACCTAATACAGAACATTCCTTGTAAAGGGGAAAACAAGTTTTTGAGTCGTCGTTGTCTTCCTCGTCATCGTCATCTTCGTTGTCTTTGCAGTTTCTGCAATGTTTTGCTACGTGGCCTGTGATAGCGACACGCGAGACATTATATTGGTGCTCCTTTAATCTTTCGTTAACACATCGGCCAGATTGGCCGATGTAACATTTGCCACATGACAGAGGTAGAGAGTAGATAACCCCTTCCCGGCAAGGCACGAATTGTTTCGCGTGCCTTATCAAGCAGCTGCGTGGTTCCCTTCCTACTGAATTTACTTTTTTGACCATGCTAGACAGTCGCTTAGGCGCCGGGAAGACAACTTCGACACCAGCATGTTTCCCAATTCTTTTCAAGTTATGCGAGACTTGGTGCAGATACGGTACTACGGCAATCTTTCTTTTCTTTTCCTCCTGTCTCGCTTCACCTATCTTATCCAGTCCGACCTTTTTCTTCAGTTTTTCTGCAACCAAACCCAAAACGTCTGCATGGTAGCCAGCCTTTGACAGGCGGTTAAGTTGGTTGCAGAAGCTGCGCTCCAACCTGTGCGCACAAGATTTCATTACAGCGTTGTAAAGCACAGAAAAAGCGATCGCTCTCTTCACCAGCTTTGAATGAGCTGATGAAAAAGGCAAGATTGGCTTTGCACCACGGGGCTCGAAAGCCCAACAAACATGAGATGGAGTGAAATGAAGCGAAAGATCTAAAAACCTAATAAAATCATTCGATGGTACTTCGTGTGTTAAAATCAATCGATTAAGGCATTCTGAGAATACCGATAACACGTCATGCAATTGCTGCTCGAAATCGAGGTTGTCACAATCTAAAAACACGAAGTAGTCGTCCACAAATCTAAAAATACGACAAACACTGGACCTGTCAAAACGCTCCTTCAACATTCTGTCGCGTGCAGCTAGAAACACATCGCTGAGAAAGGGTGCTAAACACGAACCAATACAAATTCCCTCTTTTTGAATAAAAACCTCGCCTTCCCATTCGGCAAACGTCGAGACAAGATAGAGTGAAAGCAATTCGAGGAAGCCGCCAGTGGAAATTCCGCACTCATTTAGAAACGGTATAGCACCATGTTGGTCAATGAGGTCACTTACAGGTGACAGAAGTTCTGCTTGAGGCAAGGTGTAATAAAGATCCTTTACATCGACTGAAAATCCACGGAACTTCTTATTGTAGTTGCATTTCAAGAATTCAATCATATCGTCCCAGCGATTTATTCTAAAAGGATCATAAATCGACAAAACATTCATTTTCTGCTGCAGGAATTTCGCTACATGCTGCTGCCATGTTGCAATTTCGGAGACTATTACGCGGAACGGCCATTCAGGCTTATGGGTTTTCGCTGTGAAGAACACTTCCAACAAGGATTTAGAGGTGCTGTTGATCTTACCTGACAGCGCATTTAATTTTAAATTATTGACGAGTTTTTTTGCCCTGCTCTTGACCTTGGCAATTGACACATCATTGCGCTTTTCAAACACAGCAAGAACAGCTTCTGATGCTTTTGACACATACACATCCCTGTCCAGAACGACAAAACCTCCGTCCTTGTCAGCAAGTAGGAGAGAGAGTTAATTATCTTTCAGCCAGCTAATGGTCTTCTGTAGAGGTAGCTTCTTCTCCGACGACCTGTACCTTGTTAGCACGTCTACACCTTCCGATATGCATCGGTCCACCTCAGTTTTGTCGGCCTGCTTAGCCACCTGCCTCACCATGGCCAGAAGTTCAGGTCTCGATCTCTTTGGCTCCACTGCAAACTTGGGCCCCAGGCTCAGGACTTTCCTGATGTATCCAGGAAACGGGACGCTCTCAGACTGTCTAGCATGGTCAAAAAAGTAAATTCAGTAGGAAGGGAACCACGCAGCTGCTTGATAAGGCACGCGAAACAACTCGTGCCTTGCCGGGAAGGGGTCATCTACTCTCCACCTCTGTCATGTGGCAAATGTTACATCAGCCAAACTGGCCGATGTGTTAACGAAAGATTAAAGGAGCACCAATATAATGTCTCTCGTGCCGCTATCACAGGCCACGTTGCAAAACATTGCAGAAACTGCAAAGACAACGAAGATGACGATGACGAGGAAGACAACGACGACTCAAAAACTTGTTTTCCCCTTTACAAGGAATGCTCTGTATAAGGTAAGAACCGCGACTCGCTAACTAGGGAAATAATAGGAGCCCACCTGATAGCTAGGACTTCAGATCAGTGTATCAGCACTCCCTCTGTAGCCTTGTCGGATATGGAAACCCACTACCTTGATTGTGAATGAAAACTCGTGCCTGCTGTAGGGGTGATATTTTGCACTGATGACTCTTGTATGTTGACACGTGCGTGATGAACTGGCCATGTTTTGATATCACGCAAGTCAAGCGTGCTTGTATTTTTTCCCGGCCACCAGGCCAGTATTTATACTGGCTGGCAGCCAATAAACGTTCTAGTTGTGAGTCAGCGCTGTGTGCTGTGTCTCCTCTTCTTTGTCCCGTCTGTCGCGCTGTTATGGATCATCGTCAGCACCAACTCGCCCAACAACTGGTTTTGTTAAACTTCATTTCTCGTACAAAGGGCTCTTTTGTTTGTGACACTGAATCTCTTCAGTTTGTGTCTGTCATCGCGGCTGCGTCGTGCACGGCAAGAACGCTCGGTTTTTGCATCCGCAAGAAAGTCCTCCCGCCCGGAGTCTTGGCTCTATTGGGTGGTGTACAGCCGTCTGCCAGCCATGGAAGAAGACTGTGCAAGTCGCTCAGAGCGGAATGGCAGCAAAGGGTGAGAGTGTACAGGGAGCAACTCAAGCTTCGGATGCAGCTTTCCGTGGGACCGGTCCCCTCAAGCAATCAATGGCATCAGCTATCACGGTGTATCGACCGCACCACAGATTTCCTTCGGCAGCAAACGGTTCCCGGTCTTCGTGCGCTGCTGCCGAAAAAGAGTACAACTGCACAACAGATCTACGCCACTGAGAGCGTCCCGTTTCCTGGATACGTCAGGAAAGTCCTGAGCCTGGGGCCCAAGTTTGCAGTGGAGCCAAAGAGATCGAGACCTGAACTTCTGGCCATGGTGAGGCAGGTGGCTAAGCAGGCCGACAAAACTGAGGTGGACCGATGCATATCGGAAGGTGTAGACGTGCTAACAAGGTACAGGTCGTCGGGGAAGAAGCTACCTCTACAGAAGACCATTAGCTGGCTGAAAGATAATTAACTCTCCCTCCTACTTGCTGACAAGGACGGAGGTTTTGTCGTTCTGGACATGGATGTGTATGCGTCAAAAGCATCAGACGCTGTTCTTGCTGTGTTTGAAAAGCGCAATGATGTGTCAATTGCCAAGGTCAAGAGCAGGGCAAGAAAACTCGTCAATAATGTGAAATTAAATACGCTGTCAAGTAAGATTAACAGCAGCTCTAAATCCTTGTTGGAAGTGTTCTTCACTGCGAAACCCATAAGCCTGAATGGCCGTTCCGCGTAATAGTCTCCGAAATTGCAACATGGCAGCAGCACGTAGCGAAATTCCTGCAGCAGAAACTGAATGTTTTGTCGATTGATGATCCTTTTAGAATAAATCGCTGGGACAATATGATTGAATTCTTGAAATGCAACTACAATAAGAAGCTCCGTGGATTTTCAGTCGATGTAAAGGATCTTTATTACACCTTGCCTCAAGCAGAAATTCTGTCATCTGTAAGTGACCTCATTGACCAACATGGTGCTATAGAGTTTCAAAATGAGTGCGGAATTTCCACTGGCGGCTTCCTCGAATTGCTTTCACTCTATCTTGTCTCGACGTTTGCCGAATGGGAAGGCGAGGTTTTTATTCAAAAAGAGGGAATTTGTATTCGTTCGTGTTTAGCACCCTTTCTCAGCGATGTGTTTCTAGCTGCACGCGACAGAATGTTGAAGGAGCGTTTTGACAGGTCGTGTTTGTCGTGTTTTTAGATTTGTGGACGACTACTTCGTGTTTTTAGACTGTGACAACCTCGATTTCGAGCAGCAATTGCATGACGTGTTATCGGTATTCTCAGAATGCCTTAGTCCATTGATTTTAACACACGAAGTACCATCGAATGATTTTTTTTAGGTTTTTAGATCTTTCGCTTCATTTCACTCCATCTCATGTTTGTTGGGCTTTTGAGCCCCGTGGTGCAAAGCCAATTTTGCCTTTTTCATCAGCTCATTCAAAGCTGGTGAAGAGAGCGAACGCTTTTTCTGTGCTTTACAACGCTGTAATGAAATCTTGTGCGCACAGGTTGGAGCGCAGCTTCTGCAACCATCTTAACCGCCTGTCAAAGGCTGGCTACCATGCAGACGTTTTGGGTTCTGTTGCAGAAAAACTGAAGAAAAAGGTCGGACTGGATACGATAGGTGAAGCGAGACAGGAGGAAAAGAAAAGAAAGATTGCCGTAGTACCGTATCTGCACCAAGTCTCGCATAACTTGAAAAGAATTGGGAAACATGCTGGTGTCGAAGTTGTCTTCCCGGCGCCTAAGCGACTGTCTAGCATGGTCGAAAAAGTAAATTCAGTAGGAAGGGAACCACGCAGCTGCTTGATAAGGCACGCGAAACAATTCGTGCCTTGCCGGGAAGGGGTCTCTACTCTCTACCTCTGTCATGTGGCAAATGTTACATCGGCCAAACTGGCCGATGTGCTAACGAAAGATTAAAGGAGCACCAATATAATGTCTCTCGTGCCGCTATCACAGGCCACGTAGCAAAAC